>NC_056737.1:1088608905-1088961405 GCF_019279795.1 Protopterus annectens | reverse complement strand
CCACCAGCGTGTGCCAACCAACCCATAGAAATGTAGTGTTAAGGTATGGGTACTGACTGACTGTCACAATGGATACATTAGTACCTTGCAAGTTTGCACCAGAAGGGATGCCCGAGGTTTAATGTATCTCAAGAAAGACTTGCATGGTGAACATCAGCATGTATAGTCTGACAATTTCTTCACATTGGTAGCCTTGGCAAATGCATTATCTGTCTGTGTGGTGTGGCCTGTAATGGAGAACAGCATAGATGCACAGAAGTGACACTGGGTATACCCAGGGAAGACTGTCTTAGTGTATTGGCTGCCCAGGCTCAGGTCTTGCTGACTATGGGAGACATCTTTCTCCAGGCTTAGGTCCTGCTGTCTGGGAGAGGTATCTTGATGTCTTTGTTCCATGTGTTATTGCAGCATGAGTGGAGAGGTGGTTTGCTTTGCCCGCCCCCTTTACATTTTCTGTCTATCTGCATGGTGTGGTACAAGGGAGACTTGCAGTGGGTCTGCATGTCATGGTGGGTGAGGCTCTTGTTTGGTACCAAGTACCACTGTGACCTGCAGTAGAAAATAACAGAGATGCATAACGCTGACACCAGATATGTCTGGTTCCATGTAGCTTCCCAACATAAGTGGAGATGTGGCCTTTGCTCTGCCCTTCCCCAGTACATTACTTGTTTGCTTGCATGGTGTGACCTGTGACTGAGAACAACAGAGATGCACAGCACCGACAATGGTTATCCCCTGGGAGACACTGACTTATGGCAATGGGTGTGCATGCCATGGCAGGTGGTGCCCACAGTCATTGTACCATTGTGACACAAGTGGAAATGTTGGCTTTGCAGTGCCCTTCCCAGGTACATTTTCTGTATATCTGTCTGCATGCTGTGACCTGTAACAGAGAACAGCAGAGATGCACAACACTACTACTGGGTATCCCCTGGGAGACGCTATCTCTTTGAACTGGGTGTGCATGGGGTGATAGTTGAGCCTGTTGCATGGTCCCATATACCATCACAACACAAGTAGAGAGGTGGGCAGCAGTTAGAGCAAAGATTATGTCGGGAGTAGACCTCTGGCTGCATCAGGAATCTGTCGACATCGAATGGTTGAGCAGGAGAAGACTAACCTGGGATGGCCGTATTCCTCTGTTGAGGACAAAGTGTGATGAAGGCATCACACTGTTTGGTTTTATACATTGGAGGAAACGATATTTCAGCACGGCCACTATGCAGACTGAAGGTGGACATTTTGCAGATTCTTGCAGAATTTCTTTCATGGTAGTCATCAGCTTGGATAATTTGGTCTGACATTATTCAGGGATGCTTGTGGAGGAGGAATGCTGAGAAGCAGAAAGCAGCTGAAAGAATTTGCATGCTCACCAGTGGATACATGAGGGAAGTGATGATGGCATTTGGGATGTCCACATATAAGCAGCCTACCATAACTGCATCATCTCCTGAACTGTACATTAGTGATGGGGCACATTTAACAAACAAAAATGCCATTACTTCATGATGGGCATCAGGAAGGCAATCCTTATGGAAATGTGTAATCTGTAAAGTTTGACACCATGAAACATATGGACAGCCCTTCAGTTTCATTTCTTTGTTAACTTCAGATTTTTTTTCTTTATTACCACAAAGCTTTTGTTATATTTAGAAAAGTATTTTACTCAAGTAGTCTGACTCTGTCTTCTCATTGTATGGAATGTATAAATGCATGTGTACACAAGTGCAGTGCCAAGTTTCAGTATATGATATTGTATTTCATGGTACCAAACAAACTTGGACAGTGCTGCAAAAGTGGTCACTGATACAGCTGTCTGCTTGCTAACAGTCTGAAAAATTCTTGACTTGTTCAGTAGTACAGTATGCATATTTACCCAAATATCTGAAATTTCCTGTTGGGAATGTGTTTTAGAACAGCATTTCACACGCCAAGTCGGTAGAGAGCTCATGTATGGCTCCTACTTCATTGTGATACTTGGTACTGCAAAAATTGACTTTTCCTTGTATTATTAATATATGGAATAAATTCATAATTATATTAGCTTACTGAAATAGCATCTGGGTGCCATGTGACTCTGAACTGTATAATGAGGGCATCAGAAATGGCTGACTATATAGGTTCATAGGTTGTGTGATATCTCTGTACTGGCCCAGTAATCAAGGAGCCTCAGTCCTCACCACTAGCAACAGCTAGGGGATGTATACCCTGGGAGGATGATAAGTACACACACAGTAAAGTACAGTTTCCCTTAAGAGTACACAGAGATCACAGTCAGTCTGGGGCTGGTTTCTCTGTCTTTCTCCAGATCCCCAATAAGACTCCCCACTGGCACAGCTATAGGGTTGAGATCTCAGCCAAGTGGCCAAGCCAAAACCTCCACCACTCTCTCTTTTCAACCAGTTCTTCGTGTCCCTGCCCAAGTAGCTGACACACACACATTTTGAGATTTGATTTATATACACACACACACACACACACCTATGAAAGGCTGGCACATGTTTACTAGCTATGCCCCATTCTGCCCAGACTATAAGGTTGTTCCAGCTGCCACCAGCCAACTCTTTATCAGCTACTATAAGGCTCTTAACAAAGGGTGTCCAATCCTACTGCGTAATGTTACTGTTATCCAAATAGTAGATGTGTAGTTCCTGTCTCGCCTTCATTCTTACTGATGGGTTCGGAACCGATCCTCTGTTTCGACTCGGCCGAATACAAAAGCTCGAGATCTTCGACCAGCTCATGGCCAGCTCCCTATCCCATGATGCACTGGTGCTTCCCTCAGATCTCATTTGCCACTGCAACAGATCGGGCGATTCATCAGCTCTGGCTAAGTGTTTTTATTTGTTCTACTTAGATATATGTTATCCTTAATATTTACAGTTGCTAATTTTCTTCTCTAGCTAGGATAGTTTCTTATCCTTAATCGCACTTTAGCAATTTCCTCTTTCTAATGTGTTTTTGTCAAATTAAACCGTGGCCTTCTTTTTTAGGCCTCTGTTAATCTCCCTATTCCCTTTTTTTGCACATTCTAGAGAGTTAGTATCTTTATTATAGTCTTGTTGGTAGTATAAGATAGTTCCTTGATTGGCTGTTTATCGTTTAGAAATATTCAACAGTCCGGTGTGTGTATTTTGAGCCTGCTTAAGTTAGAGCGCTCTAATAGTTGAAACAAATTTACCTTAAAGTCTGTTTTAATTAGAAGGCTGTTTTTGTTAGGTATAAAAATACTTATTTTAAGCCCGTTTAAATTAGAGGGCTTGTGTGTGTGTTTGTGTGTGTGTGTGTGTGTTTGTGTGTGTTTGTGTGTGTGTGTGTGTGTGTGTGTGTGTTTGTGAATGTTCTTCTCTAACAGTTTATAAGCGTTTATTAAACTTAAAAAAAAAAAAAAAAAAAAGAAATTTCTCAGCAAGTGAGAGATAAAGAAAAGGAGGCTAAACAACCTAAGCTGTCAGGATTTAAAAAATGCCCAAAATGTGGACAAAAAATGTCCATAACTGATGGGCACACAGATTGTGTATACTGCTTAGGGGAGTTGCATTTGCAAGAAACATGCTCTATTTGCCATTCCTTCAGTGCTAGGGTTCTTCAAGAGAGAAAGAACAAACTGATTGTTAGAGGCCTTAAGTTTTTTTTTCAGGAAGAAATAGAGCAAGGTCAGACTACCCATGGCAAACCACCTAGACCTACAAAAAATCCTCTACTACTGGATCTTTGGAGTCTGAAAAATCTCCTTTGTCCAGCAGGTCAAAATGTGACAGACCTTCGGCCTCAGCTCCACTGCCTTCAGAGCCGATGGTCATAACAGTGAGGAGCCGGTTTTTCCCACATTGAAATCACCAATATTGCAATCAATAGCTTCTTCAGCTCCATCATCTCGATCCTCAAGAAGCCTGTCTGACTTGGATGTGGATTTTGTAGTGCAGAGGCTTCTGCAGACACCAGCGTTGGCCAGTCTTTTGTCGGAGCCAACCCTTCAAGCTTCGGAACCGACCAACCTTCCTCCCTCCACATCTGTTCCTCTTCCGATCTGACTCGAGGTTTTGGAGCCGGAATACTCAGAACTGATGATTGTGGAGCCTTCTGTTCTGGGACTTGCTCCAGGACTTTCGGATCAGACTTGTCAGACTACTTTGGTGCCGACCGAAAAGTCTAGGGGCTGACATTCTCCAGTTGGGTCTAGGAAGGACAGTCGAACTGATTTTTCCAGTCCGACTTTGCCACTTGGGGCTACAGCGCGAGTGAGTTCAGCGCCTACCTCTAGCTCAGAGCCTACGGTCTTGGTGCTGAGGGAATCGACTGTTTCTTCATATCCAAGGGTTCCCTCCCATCGGGGTCGAGGGGCTTTCTATGCCATGAGGAGAGCATTGTCCCCATGGACAACCACTTCATCAGGACCAGCAGCTTCTTCTCCAGAAGCACCGGTGTCTATCTCAGCATTACTGATTCCACAGAAGCGTAGAGACCCAGAGCCTCAGGAAGCCCCATTGGGCAAGCCCTGCTCTTCCAAGACCTTTCCAGAACGTCCAAACTGAGGAGGTCCCTCGGAAGAGACTATGCAAGAGGAATCATTTGGACTCCCCTCAGGAATCTGTCACCTCAGACACTGGCCTAGATGATTGAGAAGGGTCTCCACAGTCACCCTCAGAAGATATCTCCTTTGCAGATATCTTAGAGATTCTGAAACAGAGGGGTGGCTGGCAGCCCATCAACCCTACTGATGATGAGTCTGAGGCTTTCGGTTCTCAGCCCTCTGCTACTTGGGTCTCTCCACCTTTCGACAAACTTATGGACCTAGTTTGTCAAAAGGGGTGGGAGTCTCCGGTTACAGTGGAACCTGTACCCGAGGAGCCCTAATAAATTTATTACATCACCACAGGACAAAGCTTTTCTCACCAGAGGTGTCCCTGTTGATGCCATGGTGGTGGCGGCGGCCATCAAAAAGGAGTTATCTGAAACTTCGATATTTGTCCATCCACCGAATAAAGATTTAAGGGTAATGAACAGATATGGAAAGAGCATGTTTACTTCAGCGACCTTCACAATTAGGTCACTGAATTACCTTACACATTTTACCAGATTGCAAAGAGATCTCCTAAAAGAGCTGGGAGATGCTCTTCAGGGTTCAGTAGCTGCGGGAGTACCAGAGAAAATATCCTTCCAGCTCTCCACCCTTAATTCCCTAGTAAACTCGTCCATGCGTCTGGTTTCTTACGCAGCTGATGGAGCAAGCAGAGCAGCGGGTACAGCAATTGCCATTAGGAGACATTCCTGGATGTGCTTAAGTCATCCTTTATCAACACCCTTTTCAAAGGCTCATCCCTCTTTGGACCCAAAGTAAAAGAAACATGAGGTGTGAGCAAGAGGGAAAGACTTTATGCCATTGGAGTCCGTTTTTCCACACCTACCATAACTTACCCCAAAGGTCAAAAGGGAGGAAAAATGTGGTTCCGAAAAATCTCAAGGAGCCTTTCAGGACACATGTGGCGAACCCCCCCCCTTCCAGAGGCAGAGGAAGGGGCAACAATGGAAGACGCTGACCATGTGGCAGAGGGGGACTGCAGAATCAGGATAACAGAGAACAGTTCTTTGGGAAGCCCTACCACTGCTCCTGAAAGGAGGCCTGTCTGTCCATCTCTTTAGACAGTCGGGGGACGTTAATCTTCGTGCCTAGACACCTGGCTAAAAATAACAAAAGACATCCGAGTATCATATCCAGAGGCTACTCAGTTCCCTTTTCTGCTCCACGTCCCTTGATAAGAAAGATTCCAGACGTTCCACCCAGTCACAGGAAACAAGCAACTGTGGAAATTCAAAAGTTGCTAGAAAAAGAGTCATCCAACCGGTCTTCGCAGACCTGATAGGATCCGGAACTTACTCAAGGTTCTCTTTAGTTCTAAAGAAAACAAGGGACTGGAGACCCATTCTGGATCTCAGCAGGTTAAACAAATCTGTGAAGAAGACAAATTTCCTGATGGTTACATTGCACTTGATACTTCCTTTTCTAGGAAAAGACAATTGGATGTGCTTGATAGATCTCCAGGATGCATTCTACCACATAAAAATGGACAGATCATCCAGAGATCACCTGCGTTTTCAGCTGGGGGCCAGTCACTATCAGTTTCGAGCACTGCCCTTTGGTCTCACAACAGCCCTCAGAGTGTTCACCAAATGCATGGCAGTAGTCACGGGTCACCTGAGACGTTTAGGATTCTGGGTGTTTCCAACATAGACGTCTAGCTCCTAACCGCCACCACCAGGCATCAGCTCATTCAAACAAGGGACACCACTATGAATCTGTACTGTCATTTAGGGGTTGCCATAAACTTAGAAAAGTCTGCCTTATACCGTTTTTATAGGAGCAGATCTGGACACCACCACAATGACATTAAAACTTCTGTCAGACAGGGTTTGTGCTCATTGACAGGATCTGGACCTCCTCGCAAAAGCCCAGGCTTCGACAGTTCTCAAATTACTGGGTACAATGGCAGCAGCTGTCATTGCAATCCCACTAGGCCGGATGCATATGCGGATACTACATTGGCTTCTTTTCACGCTGTGGCCCTTTCAAGAACTCCCAATGTCGTATCAAATAATCACAAATTTGTGCAAGAAGGACCTGCAGTGGTGGCTAACATCAGATTGCTAATGATAAGCTGTCCTTTTCTTCTGCCCACTCCTACAGCCGTGGTGACCACGGATGCTTCCCTGATAGGGGGGGGGGGGGCATCATCAGGGAAGAACAGCCCAAGGCTCATGGAAAGAACACGAGGCTTGCCTGCATATCCGTGTCCTAGAGATGAGAGCGGTTGTTCTAACGTTGTAGTCCTTTCAGGACTCTCTCCCTCTTGTGACTATTACAGTCCAGACAGACAACATGTCAGTAGTCTGATACATAAACATGGAGGAACCAAATCTTATCCCTTATGTTGGGAGGCCTAGAGAGTATGGTAGTGGGCAACCTCCTCCCAGCACTTTCTGATAGCAACTCACATCCCAGGGATGTCCATCGTGATAGCAGACAAACTGAGCAGGGCAATTCTATTCCCTCATGAGTGGTTCCTCAAGAAAGAAGTGGCGGAGATGATATTCCGCAAATGGGGCCAGCTTTGCTGCAATCTTTTTGCTATGCCCACAAACACGAAATGCAGCAGCTACTTGGTCCTAATTCCCCCTTTGAGGGATGCACTTGTACACAATTGGCCCCCGGGTCTCCTTTATGCACTTCCACCATTGCCACTGATACCCAAAGTTGTACAGAAAGCCAGTTCTCAGGGAAGGACCTTAATTCTAATAGCCCCTTCCTTTGGCCTCATCTCTTGGAAGAACCTTAGGTCCTGGACCCAGTCCCAGACCTTCTGATTCATTCATTGGGGGCTCTTCATCCATCCCTTCAGTCCCAGCTTGGCTGCTCCAATTCCGAACATAGCCTGGCTTCAAAACCTTTTAATTGCAGCTGAGCATATACTAACATCCTGTCACAAATCCTCCACTAGGAAGTTATATCTTAGCAAATGGAAAAGATTCTCAGTATGGTCATTACAAAATCATATTAATCCTTATTTAGCTCCAAAATCTTCTCTTTTGGAATTTTTGTCAAAACTTTTCAATGAGGGAGCAGCTGATGCAACTATTTAAGTTCAATTAGCAGCAGTCACGTATTTTATTTTGGTGACGAAGGGTCTAATGTCATGTCTCATAGACTTTCGAAAGCTTTTCTGAAAGGCACTATCCATTTAAGACCATCCATCAAAACCCCTCTTACTCCATGGAGTCTAAATTTTGTTCTGTCATGAATAATTCTACCACCTTTTGAACCAGTTTCTTCATGTGCCTAAAGTATATCACATGGAAAACCATTTTTCTAGTGGCTATAACTTCTGCTGAGAAGGTCTCAGAATTACAAGCTTTGTCCATCAAACCCGCCCATATATGATATTCCATAATGATAGAGTGTCTCTCTGAACAAATCCTTTTTACCCAAGGTATGTTCAGAAACAAATTTGAATCAGTCTGTAGAGTTACCTGTATTCTTTCCTAAGTATGGCAATAAGGCAGAGTACATGCTGCACCATGTTGATGTGCACAGCTTCGCTTCTGTTTACACAAAACAAAGGACTTCAGGAAAACAGATCAACTTTTTGTCTCCATTTTAAGAGTCCAGGAAAGGTGCTCCTGTAGCAAAGACCACGTTATCTAAATGGTTATCAGATTGTATTTCCTTTACTTACAATTCAGTGAATATACCATTACAGGACAAAGTAAAGGCCCACTCAACTAGGGCTGTCTCCAGTTCCTCAGCCTTTTCTGCCAGACTACCAATAGATGCCATCTGTGCAGCAGCCACTTGGTCAAGGCCCTCATACCTTTATCACTCATTACAAAGTAGATATGGCCTCCAGGGACAGGGCTTTCTTTGGTTCCACTGTCCAGGAGAACATGCTCCTGTGAGCCACCCGAGAAAGATGGTGCTTGGGATGCTATCCCATCTGTAGGAATGAAGGCGAGATAGGACAACTACACACAAAGAAGTTATGTACCTGCCATAATATTCCATGTGAGTTGTCCATCTTGCCTTCATTCTTACTTCCACCCTCCAACCCCCAACCAGACTTCTTGAGGATCGAGAACCTGAGGTGAGGAATGGCTGTACTTTGACCTTTCTCTAGTGTGTTCAATATTGTTGGATCTATTAGGAATTGGTACATAGAATTGTTGGCAGCAAACAAGATCTGCGAGAAGCACCTGTGCATTGTGGGATAGGGAGTTGGGCATGAGCTGGTTGAAGACCTCGAGATTTTGTATTTGGCCGAGTCAGAACCGAGGATCGGTTCCAAACCCATCAGTAAGAATGAAGGGGAGATGGACAACTCACATGGAACGTTATGGTAGGTAAATAACTTATTTTTTTTGACCAAGAGCAAGGCTATTTAGGAGTGGCCTGTACAGTGTCACCAAATACACATGCAAGTACTCTAAGAGCTTAAATATCTCAAAACAAACCAGCCACAAAGATAGATTTAAATATTTTTAATGAATAATAAAAGAACAAGGCAATACTCAGAAAACAGTTACTTCAGAGTTCAGAATAACAGGAAATATTTTAAAACAACATTGCAGGACAGTCTTAGATAAATACAGAAAAAATGTAAACTAATAATGTGAAGTTGTTCTGTCTCGATGTTAATTCTTACAGATGAGTTCAGAGCCGAGGATCGGACTACTACAAAGCTTGTGGTCTTCAGACAGCTCAAGGCCAAATCCCTATCCCATTATGCACCTAGAGTTACCTCAGCTCTAGTTTGTCGCTGCAATAGATCAGAGGTTCCTCAGCAATAGCTTGGGCCAGTAAAACTTTATTATAAACATTTTTCTTATAACTTGTTAATTCCAATTCTTAGCTTTAGCTTCTTTAGCATTATATCTCTTTAGTGTGTATTCCTTGGTGTGCCTTTTTCATATTTAAATATAGCTTTCGGCCTTCGTTTTTTTCTAAAGGCCTTTATAATTAGTGTAGTTACTGTAGTTATATAGTTGTTGTGTGCCTTTGATAACTTTGAAATTTAGAAGTGCTTAGATATAGTCAAAGTGTGTGTGTTTAAAGTGACACTTTGTTGCAGGATATTTAGCCCATAGTTTTTTTTATCAGGGCTTATTTACATAGTTTTAGGTGTGTCTTTATTATATTGTTGTAGTTTCACTGATACTGTGCTGTTCATTATGGCTGACCAGGATAGGGGTAAACATCCTAAGTCAGGTTTCAAAAAATGTCCAAAATGTGGACAGAAAATGTCTGTAACAGATAGCCATGTTAAATGTGTTTATTGTTTGGGAGCTTTACACCTTCAGGAAAGTTGCTCCAGTTGTCATTCCTTCTCTTCTAGGGTCCTTCAGAAGAGAAGGAGAAAGCTAATGTACAGGGGTCTAGTCAAACCATCTTTTCAGGAAGCCTTGGGTGACCAGGACAGGTCTAGCAAATATTCAAAGACTTCCAAGGCTTCTACTTTTTTGGAAGTAAAAAAAATCAAAAAACCCGTTGACGGCTCAACAGCCCTTGGAGCCGAGTATCTTGTCCTTTCGGAGCAGGTCCCCTGTCCTGGAACCAGTATCTGAAGTGTCTAAATCTCCACTCCTGCAATCTGTACCTCCTTCTGTCCACTCATCTCGGTCTTTGATAAGCCTTTCCGATTTGGATGTGGATCATGTGGTGCAGAAGTTGTTGCAGGCACCGGCGTTTGCTAAATTTTTAGCGGCTCCGACCCAAACGGTTTCGGAGCCAAAGACTCTTTTACCATCTACTACCTTGCCTCTTCCTAGCTGTACCGGTCCTTCGGAGCCAGAGGAGTCAGGCTTGATCGTTGAGCCTTCGGAGCCAACACCTGCTCCAGTTTCTTCAGATTTGTTTACTCTGATGTCCTTGGCGCCAATCGATGAGTCTAGGCGCCGACACTCTCTGGGTGGGTCCGGGAAGGATAGTCAAACTGAATTGTCGGTTCCAACTGTGCCTATCGGAGCTTTGGCTTGTATGAGTTCGGCTCCTAACTCTGGTTCGGAGCCCACTGTCCCGGTGTCGGGGGTATCAATGGTTTCCTTGGATTCGTCAGTCCCATCTCATCGGAGCAGAGGTGCATTCGAAGCCATGAAGAGAGTTATGTCTCCTAAGACATCTTCGACTTCAGGTCCTGCTACTTCTTCCCCAAAAGCCCCTGTGTCCACTTCTGCTTCACAGATCCTTTCTAAGTGTAGAGACCCAGAGCCTCAGGAAGCCCCATTGGGTGGTCCCTGCTCTTCCGAGACCTCACCAGAGGTTCCCACTTATGAGGTTCCCAGGAAGAGAATCTGTAAGAGGAAGCTAAGAGGAAGCTCCCCACAGGAGTCTCTCACATCCAATATTGACTTGGATGAATCAGAAGGGTCCCCACAGTTCCCCTCTGAGGATGTCTCATTTGCTGAGATATTAGAAATCCTTAGGCAGAGGGGTGACTGGCAGCCCACCAACCCTACTGAAGATGAGTCGGTTCTCCTGAAGGCTTTCAGGTCTCAACCCTCCACCTCTTGGGTGTCTCCGCCCTTTGATGAGCTTATGGAGCTGGTCTCACGAAGGGAGTGGGAGTCTCTGGACACCATGGAGCCTGTCCCCAGGAGGCCTAATAAATTTATTTCTGCCCCCCAGGCAAAGTCCTTTCTTACCAAGGGAGTGCCAGTTAATGCCATGGTGGCAGCAGCCACCAAAAAGGAGATTTCGGAAACTTCTTCCTCTGTCCATCCTCCTAACAGAGACTCTAGGATCATGGACAGATACGGAAAGCGCACGTACAGTTCAGCGACTTTTGCACTGCGTTCGCTCAGCTATCTCACCCATTTTACGAGACTGCAAAGAGATCTTCTGAAAGAGCTGGGAGATGCTCTTCAAGGTGCAGTAGCTGCAGGAGCTTCAGATAAAGTTGCCTCCCAGCTTGCTACCCTCAATTCCATAGTAAACTCGTCCATGCGCCTCATTTCATATGCAGCTGATGGAGCAAAGAGAGTAGCGGGTATAGGAATTGCTCTTAGGAGACACTCCTGGATGCGCTTGTGTTCCTTCGCGGAGCCCTTTAAGTCATCGTTTGTCAACACCCCTTTTGATGGCTCGTCCCTTTTCGGGCCCAAAGTTAAGGAAACCTTGACCAGGTGTGAACAGGAAGGAAAGACTCTATCTGCCATCGGAGTCTGTTTTTCCACTCCTACCAGACCCTACCCCAAGGGTCAAAGGTGAGGAAAGATGTAGTTCCGAAAAGCCCAAGGAGCCTTTCAGGACACACGTGGCAAAACCCCCCTCCAGGGGCAGATGGAGGGGACAATAATGGATGATGCCACCCTTGCGGCAAAGGGGGTCCGCAAAACCAGGGCAACAGAGAGCAGTTCTTTGGGAAGCCCTACCAGCGATCCTGAAAGGAGACCTGATTGTCCTACTCTGGAGGCTGTTGGGCGTTGCTTATCTTTGTATCCAGATGCCTGGCTTAAAATAAATGACAACTGGGTACAAAGTATCATTTCCAGAGGATATTTAATTCCTTTCACCACACCCCCTCCATTGACAACAAAAATCCTGGATGTTCCACCAAGTTACAGGGAACAGGCAACAGTAGAGGTCCAAACGTTGCTAAGGAAAAGAGTCCTCCAACTAGTCCCAGCAGACCAGGTAGGATCCGGAACTTACTCGAGATTCTTTTTAGTTCCAAAAAAGGGGACTGGAGACCTATATTGGACCTCAGCAGACTAAAGAGATCTATCAAGGAAGAGAAGTTCTTAATGGTCATGCTTCAGTCGATACTTCCCTTTTTATGGAAAGACAATTGGATGTGCTCCATAGACCTCCAGGATGCGTACTACCCCATAAAAATGGCCAGACCATCCAGGGATCATCTGCGCTTCTGTCTGGGAGCCAATCATTAGCAGTTTTGAGCTCTGCTCTTTGGTCTTACTACAGCCCCCAGACTGTTCACCAAATGTATGGCAGTGGTCACGGCTCACCTGAGACATTCAGGATTCCAGTTGTTTCCGTAACTAGACAATTGGCTCCTCACCGCCGCCACCACCAGGCATCAGCTCATACAAGCCAGGGACACCTCTCTTTCTCTCTGCAGTCATCTGGGCATTACAATAAACTCAGAAATATGCCTTGTTGCCATCGCAACATACCATTTTCATCAGAGCATAATTGGACACCACCACCACCACATTGAGACTTCCAGCAGAAAGAGTCCTACTACTACATCAGCAGGTCCACAATATCATATGCAAAGGCAAGGCTCCAGCATCAGAAGTACTAAAATTGTTAGGCATGATGGCAGCTGCAATATTAGCCATACTGTTGGGTCGCATGCACATGTGGATTCTGCAACGGCTGTTATTCACTCAGTCTTACCAAGAGCTCCCAATGTCTCCTCTTATAATGATCACAAACACATGCAAAAAGGATCTTCAGTCGTGGTTGACCTCTCTTCATGTTACGATAGGTCGTCATTTTGTTCTACCCCCACCAGCGGCCACAGTAACCATGGACACTTCCCTGATAGGGTGGGGGGGCATTTTCAAGGAAGAACAGCCCAAGGCAGATGGATCGAACAGGAGACACATCTGCATATCAGTGTCCTGGAGGTGAGAGCAGTACTTTTAGCATTGCAGTACTTCCAGGATTCTCTTTTCTCTGGGAACAATTGCAGTTCAGACAGACAACATGTCAGTGGTCTGGTACTTGAACAAACAAGGAGGAACCAGGTCCTACCCCCTTTGTCACGAGGCCCTGAGAGTATGATAATGGGCTTCATCCACTCAGCACTTTTTGTTAGCAACGCACATCCCGGGGAAAGCCAACATGATAGGAGACAAGCTGAGTAGAGCAATTTTGTGGCCTCATGAGTGGTCCCTCAAGAAAGAAGTAGCAGAGAGAATTTTCCACAGGTGGGGCCAGCCTTGCTGAGATCTTTTTGCCAACCACATGAACACAAAATGCAGAAGCTACTTTGCCCTGATTCCCCCTCCGGGAGAAGCCCCAAGGGATGCACTCATACACTATTGGCCTCCGGGTCTCCTCTATGCATTCCCACCAATTCCCTTGATACCCAAAGTACTACAGAAAGCAAAAGCCCTGGGTAGGACCATCATTCTAATAGCCCCTCATTGACCTCATCAGATTTGGTTCCCCTTCCTTTGACTTCAACAACTGGAGGACCCTTGGATTCTGGACCCACTTCCTGATCTTCAGACGCACTCGTTGGGGGAACTTCATCCTTTGAAGCTGACAGCTTGGCTGCTCCAGTTCCCAACATAGCCAGGTTTAATAACCTCTCAAATGAAACGCAGCAGATTCTAATATTTTCTCATAAATCCTCTACTAGGAAGCTATAGCTTAGCAAATGGAAAAGGTTTTCTATATGGGCCTCTCAAAATAACAATGATCTCTACCAAGCCCCTATTGCCTCCATAAGAGTTCTTGACTATGATTTTCAACAAAGGAGCTGCAGCAGCAACAGTTTGGGTTCATCTTGCTGCTATCTCTAATTTTCACCTTGGATTTGAAGGATTGAATATAATGTCACACACTGTCCAAAGCCTTTCTCAAAGGGACTTTTTATCTCAGACCACCTGTGAAATCCCCATATACCCCATGGTATCTAAATGTTATGCTTTCGTGCATTATTCTCCCACCTTTCAAACCAGCTTCCTCATGCAATTTGAAATATTTGTCATGGAAGACTATCTTTTTAGTAGTCATCACTTCTGCCCCCAGAGTGTGAGAGCTTCAAGCCTTGTCCATAAAGTCTCCTTATCTGATTTTCCATGCTGGCAGAGTCTCACTGCAAACTAATCCCTCATTTTTGCCCAAAGTTTATACTGAAACTAACCTTAACCAAATATACATTTGCCAGTGTTCTTCCCCAAACACACCAGCAACTTATAGTATAGGCTGCACAAGCTTGATGTTCATAGACAGCTCAGATTTTACTTGGATAGAACAAAAGAGTTCAGAAAATCAGAACAGCTTTTCGTTTCCTTTTCAGATTCCAGAAAATGTATGCCAGTGGCAAAATCAACTCTGTCTAAGTGGTTATCTGATTGTATCACAGTTGTTTATTCTGCTGCTAATATGCCCTTACATCACAAAATTAAGGCTCATTCTGCCAGAGCAGTGTCTGCATCCTCTGCCTTTTCTGCTAGACTTTCTATAGACAACATCTGTGCAGCAGCCACTTGGTCAAGACCTCATACCTTTATCACTCATTATAAAGTGGACAGGGCCTCCGGGGTCAGGGCCTCTTTTGGGTCTACTGTCCTGTGAAACATACTCCCGTGAGCCACCTGAGATAGATGGTGCTTGGGACGCTATCCATCTGTAAGAATGATTGGCGAGATAGAACAACTTCACATAAAGAAGTTATGTACTTAACATAACATTCCATGCGAGTTGTTCATCTTGTCTTCATTCTTACTTTCCACCCGCCTACCCCCTCAAGGGTTTTTCGAGGACCGAGATGCTGGATTCTTCCTGGTTGCTCAACCCTTCTATGGCTTTCTCTTAAATTGTGATAGAATGACACATGGTATTATACACAGCAAACAAGATCTGAGGTAACTCTAGGTGCATCATGGGATAGGGACTTGGCCTCAAGCTGTCTGAAGACCTCGAGCTTTGTAGTAGGCTGACTTAGAGCCGAGGATCGGCTTCGAACCCATCTGTAAGAATGAAGGCGAGATGAACATTTCACATGGAACGTTAAGGTAAGTACATAACTTCTTTTTTACTATATTCCTAACTTTATCTAAAAGAAATTACTGTACCCTGGTTACTTATGTAAGCAAGGCAAGTGCAGATGATGATGAGTGGATGTTTTTGTTAGGTCCAAGAC
The DNA here is from genome assembly GCF_019279795.1 of Protopterus annectens. Lineage (NCBI taxonomy): Eukaryota > Metazoa > Chordata > Ceratodontiformes > Protopteridae > Protopterus > Protopterus annectens. The sequence continues at coordinate 1,088,946,016 of NC_056737.1, read as the reverse complement.
AAAATACAAAATGCCCTGTCTCTCTCTGAGAGAGTTTTTAAATTAATATAACATTTTACTGCTGGGTTAGCTTGGGTGACATCACCCTTTGCCACCTGGCTCCAGTTCCCAGGCTAAACAGAAACTGAACAGAATTTTACACCTCTGTGGGAAAAATGCATATCTCTTAGAACTGTGCAGCTGCTAGGAAGTCATAAAGCAATAAAACACTTTTTACATTTTAAAACTGGTAACTACTTCTCTCCAAGACAACAGAAAAAACTTCTAGCCCTAGACATCCTGTCTCCTTGCTGCATTTAAACTAACTTTTATAGCACATTGTAAAGCACTTAATTTCAACTTATTTTCTTGAAGTTTTGTAAGTTAATCTTCTGTGTTCCAGCAGGGTATGCTGTGGTTACATTCTTGAAGCACAGTACACAACATACAGTTCGGTATAAATCATATCAATATTCACAAATGACAGAATTATTTACAAAATTCCAGATAGCTGGTCTGGCAGCATAACAGGTTGTTTCTAGGTTATTGTCCCAAGAGCTTAGCCCAAATAAAGTACAAGCTGAGGCCTTGATGAGATTTGAACTTGAAACCCCCTGTTTACAAGACCAGTGCTCTAATCCCTGAGCTACAAGACTAAACCTTTACCTGGATCCAAACCCCAGACCCTGCAGTTTGGAATCTGCAGCTATAGGCACTACACCAAGAAATATAACACTTTGGTGGAAATATCAGCAGCTGCAACCTAGTATCCTTCAAATCTGTTTTCATATAAATGCTGACTCCTCAAAATTATTGCATTCTGCTCATTTATTCACTCCTTTTGTGATGCACTGATTACCCATTTCAAGGTCAAGTGGCAGCTGGATCTTGCTGAATGCCTCTCATACTGTTGGTAGTAATTATGGTGTGGTAAATGCAGGGAATTAGGCCCCTCAGATGAGTGTGGGACTTGATAGCACAAGAACTGAGTTTTGGGTCTGACATTCCAACTTGTTGAGTAATAAGGTATGCATGTTAAGATAATTGTAATATTTCTGTTACATAGCTATGGCATTGTGCACATGGACTAATTGTGAATCAGCATTTTACAGACCCAGTCATCAGAGAGGTCATGAGTGGCTCCTCAGCTATGTGGGGCACTTGGGTGTGTGTGTGTGTGTTTGTGTGTGTATGTGGCATATGCAAACAATTATATTAATAAATTAAACCATAAGATGATTAAGTGTTATTTCATGATATCATATGAAAGTTGTGTCTGATGGCACCTGTCTGGGTACTAGTATTTGGCAGATATTCATACCTGTTCAGCAGTAAGTTATGTATATTAGCGTTATTACCGTATTTCTGTATATATCTCAGGCATTGTGCACTTGGATGGATTGTGATTCAGTATTTCACATGCCCATTCATCATGGAGGTCATCAGCTGAGTGGGGTACTTGGTAACCCAGAAATTGTGATTTTTTTCCTGGAAATATTATGAGCGTATGGCATATGTTCATAATTACATTAATAACTTCAGCCAGAGGGTATTTACATGGGACTCAATGGTATCAACAGAAAGCATACACAATGCCTAAATAACTTTGCACTGATAGTTGGTGCCTAACCAGCACCGCAGATATTTACATTTATTTACATGTATTTGTCCATTAAGTATTCATCTATGCATACTATTCATAAGTATGTAATATCTCAAAAATGGAATGCCATCTACAAATTTAGTTTGCAGCCAATTAAAGATCATATCTGCCCAAACAAAAGTCACAGTGATAGTTGAGGTCTATCTACTTTGGTTAGATAGATATTAATACTTGTTTGCACAATTATAGTAAGTAAATGTATGTATTATCCAATTACTTGTTAAATATAAATTGATTATTCTGTCTGGAATAGTCATATCACCATTGTGAAGACGACTGTGTGCTGAATAACTTTAGTATATTTAACTTTTATAACTTTTGATACAATTATAACTATATAATTTTGTGTGTATACATATATGTGTGTGTGTGTGTGTGTGTGTGTGTGTGTGTGTGTGTGTGTGTCCATATGTGTGTGTGTCCTACAACACATGTCTGAGGAAGTAATAGAGACAGTTCCTCCTTCCCATTTGGAGAAAAGTTTTTATTCTAGGATATTTCAGGTGCCAAAGAAAGAAAATGCTTAGAGACCAGTTCTAGATCTTTCTTTCCTAAACTTATGCGTGACAGTGCCCAAGTTCAAAATGCTGTCACTTCACAACTTGTTACCCCCCACATCTTCCACATTTTAAGTTTTTTGGTAACACTAGATTTGAAAGATGCTTATCACATCCCTGTCCATCCAGACCTCAGGTGTTACTTGAGGTTTTGTGCATCTGGATGTCATTATCAGTTCTCTGCCTTGCCCTTTGGACCATCCACTGCTCCAAGAGTGTTCACAAAGTGCCTGGCTTCAGTTATAGCTCATTGGATGCTTCAGGGTATTCACATTTTGCATATTTAGATGACTTAGTTATTTTTACATTATCTTTTTTTCAAAATGTCTGGATTCTTTCTGTTCAGTGAAAGATCTCTTACACAAGCTGGTATTTCAAGAGAACATTCAAAAGTCTTTTGACTTCATCACAGAGGATTGTGTTCCTGGGGTGTCTGCTATTCATCTCACTACAAATAGCTTTTCTTCAATGGTTTTCCTGTCAGACTTCAGTCACTGCCTCAGGATTTTGGCTCTCATAGTATATATAATTCTAATGATACCCCTGACAAGACTCCACATGCTAAAAAATACGTTGGTATCTGACATTTGTCTAGTCCCAGGACCACCACCCATTATCTTTTCAATTTCTTGCTCTGGGATTTGTCAGAAGAGAAATCACTTGGTGGAGACATCAAATATCCATAAATCCAGTTCTCCCATTCTCCTCCCACTCCAAAGCAGTCACCACAAATGCTTCACACTTTGCTTGAGGGTCTGTTTCAAAAAAGAATGAAAGTACAAGACATCTGGGACAACACAGACAAATGTAAGCTCATAAACATCAAGGAGATGCTTGCTGTTATCAAGGCACTTAATTCTCTGAATCAGCTTTGGTCCCCAGGACCTCTCCAAGTGGTTGCGGACAACACCACAATGATGTGGTACATTAACAAGCAAGGGGAAACTTGGTCTTACCCCTATGCAGGCTAGCCATGTTAGCTTGGGATACAGCTTTACAGCACAGTCTCACTCTGCAGGTATCGTGTATTCCATGGGAGCAAAATTGTGTAGTAGGCAAGTTGCGCAGGACAAAGGCCAGACTCTCATGAATGGAAGCTAGATCATGGGGGTCTTGAAAGAATTGGTCCGTCTGTAGGGAGTTCAATTAGACCTTTTTGTCTCCTCTCTGAACAGTCAACTGGCAAAATTCTACTCCAGGACTTCATGCAAGAAGGCCCAGAAGGTAGATTTTTTTTTCCTTGGTCAGGAATGTTCCTGTATGCATTTCCACCCTTTTTTCACTGATATCCAGGGTACTTATGAAGATTCAAAAGGAATCTCCCAAAAGCATTGTGGTGACTCCCTCTTGGCCCAGGCAACAGTGTTTCTCCATTCTTTTGGAATTGGCCAGGGACAATTGGCACAGTCTCCCTCTCAAAATGGCTCTGCTCACAAAGAACAGGGGTGTTTGATACATCCTGACCCCAAGCAACTTCAAATGGCTGTCTGGATGATAGGATTAATTCCTTTTAGACACAAGTTTACTGAGAGCATGTAGCAGATATGTACAGAGGCAAGCAAGCCTGCTACTAGAAAGTCATATATTAGCAAATGGAAAAGGTTTTCTAGTTGGTGCCAACAAAATAGCCATCACCCCTTCCGGACTAGTTCCTTGGTTTTACAATATTTGTGCGATTTACTATCCTATGGGCCTATCTTATTGCTCTGTCAAAGTTCATTTGTCAACCATGACAAGCATGCCTGCCCATGGATCCCCTTCTTTCAATGCAGTCTCATGTTAGAATGTTTTTGAAAGGGATTTTACATAAGACCTCCCAAGAAAAATGGCATCTCCTTGGTATCTTAATTTTGTTTTAAAGAAACAAACCGTTGCTCCATTTGAACCAGTTCATCCAAATGATTTGAGGTTCTTAACATGGAAGACTGGTTTACTGATTGCTCTGACCTCTACAAGAAGAGATCTGATTTGCAAGCTCTTATGGTGGGTTAACCTTCTCATTTTTCACAGGGGTAGGGTTTCTTTAAGAACTAATCCTACTTTTATGTCTGAAGTGGAATCTGAATTTACTTTAAGCCAAACTCTGCATCTGCGTGTTTTCTTTCCTGAGCCCAAAAATGAGGGAGAAAGGATACTTCATATCTTGGATATCCACAGACAACTCTGATACCATCTTGACAGAACAAAATCTTTCAGATCTTCAGATCAGGTGTTCATTTCTTGTGAAGGTAAGAACGGACACCCTGGGTCAAAGCAGACTATTTTTTAAAATGGTTCTGTCAGGCTATTACCTTTTGTTTTTCCAGCCACAACAAAGCTGTTCCAGGCAGGGTCAAGGCTGACTCTACCAGAGCCTTGGCTTCATCTGTGGTCTTTTTGAAAAGGTTGGATTCTATAAGTATTCTAGAAGCAGCAACTTGGTCCTCCGAACAAACTTTTACAAAGCACTGTAAGCTTGATTCCTTTTCAAAGTTTTACATCAGGCTTTGCTAGGACCATTCTCCAGAGTCTGCTGGACCCTTCTTTCACCTCCCTAATGTAACAAGCAAGCTAGCTTAGGCTACTGCAGCCATGATCAATATGATGAGCAAAGTACAATATTTTTTTTCTTCTGTTTCCAGAATTTTTTTTAGCACCTTTATTAAATTATCACTTAAGACAAAGGCAAACATCCACGTATATAAAAGAAAATAAACCATATTAACATATTCCTAGTTAAAAATGTTATACAGCTTATGTGCTTTTTTGTACAACTGTTGTCAATCCATCATTACATAAATGGCTCATTTCCTGTCTTCTCTTAATCTCACTCATAAAACATTATTCTGCATGTATTGTTCCCTCAATTTCTTTTTCTATATAATTTGCTCCTACCCTTTTCTAAAGATCTCAGTTCCAGTTCTTTTATCTCTCTTAACAATGTTCAACACTTCAAATGTAGTTGGTGTAGACTTTGATTTCCATTTTCTAGTAGTTGGCAAGGACTTACTTTGTCTAGGCAATTCAGATATTCTATCCCAGCTCAAAAAACAATTTCCTTAGTTACACGCATTTGCTCATTCAGTATTTTGATGGAGTACCCTGTGGGAAATTTTTGATGTCTGACAACTTGTTGCAGTCACAAAACATGTTTTCCTGGTTACCTCTTTCTCCCCCATCATATCCAACATTTGCCATCCACCTGAAGAAAACCTCTTTGAAGTCTTTGGATATAAAACACCAATGTAAATGCTACCAAGCAAAAATCCTAAGTCTTTTAGATGTTGTTGCATACTTGGGAGTCATGTATTTGTCCTGCCATTGTTTCCTTGTGAATTGCTTATCAAATCTCTCTTCCCCATCTTTTCTAACTTCCCCAGATTGATTCTTGTAGTTCCTTACTAATTATGCCATTTTTCAACAGCAGCTTCTCTTCCAGCTCCATCTAAATGCTTTATTAGAACTCGTCTTCTACTTAGTGCTCCCATATCCTTTTCTGTTTGCCTATACTCTCATCAAAATCTGCTAGAGAAAGGCATTTTGCATCCTGCAGGCCAGTCTTCTCCTTGACTTCATCCGACTATCTTACTTTTCTCTGTCTTAATCTAATGATGCCCTTTTCATTTTTCCTCAGTGGATGTGTCTTAGATCTGACCTCTGATCTGGCTTGGTCACGTTCAGTAGATGCTCTTATCCAACTCTTGAACAACTCCTTTTACCCATAATGCCCAGGTCACCCTGCAATACCTCAGATGTCATTTGCTGCCTTATCACAACAGATGTGGATCTCGGTGTTTGTTTTTCTACAGTGAGTGTAATTCTCTTCAAATTTTCTAACAGCCTTTGCTGTTTTAGTCACCACTTCCTTCCTTACCTTAACTTCTATCTGATTTCTGTTGTGTTAGGCTTCTTTTAATTTTCCTTCTGTTCTACCTCTGGTAGTCTCAGTACCATTGTTGGTATTTCTCTGTTCTTTATTTCTCCTGTTTCCTACCCATAGCAGGTATTTCCTTACCTACTATTGTTAGTAGTTTTTCCAGTGGTTATGGCTGACAAACCCACTTGGTTTAAGAAATGCACTTCCTGTGGGCATAAGATTCCTAATTTTGATGCCCACAGAGAGAGTGTTTGTTGTGTGGGTGGTGCCCATCTAAGTACTCATTGCATCATATATGCTGGGTTTACTTCTAATACCTTCAGTGATTGATGCAGTAAGCCCATACAAAGAGGTCTTTTACCATCCTCCTCTTCCGGGCCACAAACCCCAGCAAAAACACCTCTGAGACCTCTTCAGAGGCAAGAGAATCTAGAAAGCTGTCTCCAATCATCTGTCCAATGTCTACTTCTACTTTGGAGCCTTCTACCAAAGTTTAGAAGAAAATCAGATCGGACAACCTCAGATCCGAAGTGTAAACAGTAGGATCCAACACCCTCGAATCTGACATAAGTACAGTTGAAGTCTCCTAGGACCTGGTCCCCAGAGTTCAGTCTAGAGCCTGTCTCTGCTCAATTCCATTCTCCTTTCCTGCAAGAGACCCCAGTGAGAGAGTCTTGGCCCCAGTCCACTACTTCCTTCACAGGTCCTCCTGGAGTCTTTCTGAAGCTGAAGTTGATAGGATGATGATGAAGTTCCTTAGAACTCAGATTCAAATGGGGGTTATCCCAGTTCCTGCTGCCTTTGGGTCCGTGAGCCTCCTTCCTGTTACCCAAACTGTGATTTCTCCTTCTCCAATCTTACTGGTGATTTTATAGCTTTCACATCCAAGAATCCAAAGAGTATTGACATCGGATCTACAGACAGCTATTTCTTTGACTCAACTGCATCCCTGACTTCTCCAGCACTGATTCCCTTCCCAAGGATGAGTTTTGGAGCCAAAGCTTTGGCACTGGGTCTAGGAGACTTGGTTTGACTCTGAGGTTGTTGGGAGCTATCCCTACCCCTTGGGGCACAGTGTTGGACAGCTGGTGTCAGACTACCCCATTGAGGCAGGTATCTGGGCAGGGTTGTAGCATGGTAACAATTAAAGCTTCATCTCTGGTGTGGCCAGCTACAGCTTCTCTTGGTCCTTCTGCCTTCAAGGTGGAAGAGAAGGTTTTTTTCTCATGTGAGAGTGACTGCTACTTTTTCTTCTTCGGATACTACAGCCTTGTCACCATCTGGTCCGAGCTCTGATCTTCACAGACCTGTAGCACAAGGGAAGCCAGCCCTATCAAGCATCCAGACAGTTCCTCTCAAGGATTTCTCCTCTGTTTAGAAACTTCCCCAGACCATCACACTGAGAAGGTCCCTGGCAAGAAAACATGCAAGAGGAGGCACATAGACTCCCCTCAGAAAACTCTCGCGAAAGCCGCTGATTTTGATGAAGGGGAGGGGTCCCCAAGGTCTCCACCAGATGATATCCGTTTTGTAGACATCTTGGAAATCCTCAGGCAGAAAGGTGGATGGTCCTACAGTACCACTTCCCAGAAGGAGTCAGTGTTCCTGGAAGCTTTTGGGACCAGCCCATCTACATTTTGGGTGACTCCCCCAGCTGATGAACTTATAGATCTAGTCTCTTGCTGGGTGTGGAAGGAACTAGATACTGTAGAACCCATCCCCAATTATCCAGATAAGTTCCTTTTCCCCTCCTAAGGACAGGCCTCACTAGAGGAAGGAGGAAGCTACTACAAGATAGAGCAAAATCCTTAAAAGGTAAGACACCCTTGATCACTATAAGTAAAAAACTAAGAGCTCTCATAAAATCATCCAAAGCAAATTTTGAGAGAAAAATAGCTAAAGACTCAAAAGACAATCATAAGGCCTCCTGGGAGGAAACTCCCAGATATGCTCAGAACTAGTTCAAAATGATGTGAAGATTACTGATCCTACAGACATTGCCAACATACTGGCTGACAGGTTCAGTGCAAACTTCTCCCCCCCCCAAAGGAGAGATATCTATACATTGCAGCCCCCAAACATCTCCAAGTGAGAACTGCTCTCCAAAGCAAAAACACAGCATCCATGGGACCTGATGGTGTATTAAACCCACAGCTAGGACAGCTGTTTAATCATAGTCTTACCTCTGGATGCCAGGAAGTGGGCGACTGCAACTACTGGTCCCCACTTTGTGCTAGCGGTGCCTCCACCCGACCTGGAAATTACCGCCCATTAGCTTGACAAGCCTTATCTGCAAAGCCATGGAGGATCATAATGGACCTCATAAATAAAGACATAGAAATTTTGCAGACTTTGGATCCATCCCAGTTTGGCTTTGTCAAAGGCAGATCATGCCTTCTAAACTTGGTTGACTTTTTCAAACAGTCACCAAAGCCATTGATGAGGAAAGGCAGTCCATACAGCCTACCTCGATCTGGCGAAGGCCTTGATACAATACCCCACTCGGTATCATTGAAAACTCATCAGCTTAAATGTTAACCCATACATCACAAGATGGGTTGCAAACTGGCTGAGTGACAGAACCCACAGGGTCAGTGTTGCTGGCGCCATGTCAGACTCAAAGCCTGTCACAAGTGGTGTCCCACAGGGCTCAGTCCTGGCCCACTCTTGTTTGGCATCTACTTTTCCAGTACAAGCAAACACAGGAGGGCTGACAAAGTTTGCAGATGACTGCAAAATAGTAGAAAACACATTTGACACAGATATCCTTCAGAAGGGTCTCACAGAAGCGGATAACTGGTGCCAGAGCCATGGCCTAAAGTTAAATGCCAAAATGCATAGTCATACCCCCGGGAAAAACAAGGTTACCCCTAGCTACCAAATAGGTGGCAATCCACTGAGCACAGAAGAAGTTATCAGGGACCAGGGGACCCAGGTTGATAGTAGTCTGTCATTCGACCCATGTAGCTAAAGTAGTTAGGAAGACCTTCTACATTGCCCACCTTATCATGAAGGGATTCTCATCTAGATCAAGGAGGTCATAGTCTCCTATACTCATCACTCATCAGACCAATGATTGAGTACAATGCCCCATTCGAATGTATCTGACCGTTCCTCACCAAAAGGATAAAGGGTCTCAAACATCTGTCCTATGCTGCCCGACTGAAAGAACTCCAGCTCTATTCAGTCCACCGCTTTGCTCAGAGGTGACCTTTGCCTAACATACAAGGCCATGTCAAACCCAGATTTGATGAATATGCTTCACCTCAAAAAATCTAGATCCATCAGAGCCAGAGACTTAAACCTCAACACGGCTATTAATAGGGCGTGCTGGAGGATAGATTCATCACCCAAAGACTCCTATGCTGTGGAATAAAATCCGGTATATGTGAGGCAGAGCACCTCGCTGGCCTTGTTCCCAATGGATGGGAGATAGATATACCCAGGGATTACCTCAGTGTCACTGCTCGACAGAGGCACAGCAAAATAATGGGTATAGTTCCCCATACTAAAGGGGTGCAAAACTATGGGCTAGGCTTGTAAATGCCCTCGGGCAGATAGCCTAGTATGAACCTATGAACCTAATAGAGCAATGGGGTTCCCATCGTTGCCAAGGTTGTGGCAGCAGCCATGAAGAACAAGCTGGGAGAGCAGAGCTCCTCTGTCCATCTCCCTAACAGAGTCCAGGGTGTTTTCAGGAAGCACATTTATGCCTCAGCAACCTTTGCTTACAGTCACTGAACTGTGTGGGACATTTTGCCAGACTGCAACAAGAAGTCGTTCTCGGAGTCCATATCTACGGAGGACCACAAGATTTCTTCACAGCTGGGTTCTCTTTTATCCATCTCTAATGCTTCATTGAGGTTAATTTCCCATGCTGCTGAGGGTACCTCATGGGCAGTGGGTTCAGGCAAACCTGTTAGAAAATGTGCTTGGATGTACTTGTGGAAATTTACAGAAACCTTCAGGTCTTCATTCATTAGTGCTTCTTTTCATGGCTCTTCCTTGCTTGGCCCCACTGTTAAGAAAATGCATTCCTGGAGTGAGCAGGATGGAAAGACCTTGTCTGCCACAGAGATCCATTTCTCTACCCAGCAGAGATCCTTTTCTAGGAATCAGAGAGGAGGTAGGAAAATGTGCTCCATAAGTCAAAGCGTCTTTTCTAAGACTCGCGAGGAGATATCTCCAGGGGCAGAGGGGGGAACGTTCTACTGGAATGCACCATCCTCGCGGCAGAGGAGGCCTGGAAAATCAGGGTTTCCGAGACTCATTCTCAGATAAACCTTTTCAGCATTCCTGATAGGTTGACTGATTGCTTATCTCTAGAGGCAGTCAGGGAGCACTTGTTTCTGCACCCAGATGCCTTGGCATCAATCACAAAAGATGTTTGGATGCAGAATGTCCTATCCAGAGGTTACTTCATACTGTTTTCACAAATTCCCCCCAAAAAAGAAAAGACTCCCTGATGTTCCACCCAGTCAGAGGAAAGCAATACCACTAAAAGTTCAAAAGCTGCTAGACAAGAGAGTCAACCAGGAGGTCTCCCAGAATGTAAAGGATTCAGAACTTACTCAGAATTCTTTTTAGTACCAAAGAAAACAGGGGACCTGAGACCAGTTTTGGACATCAGCAGTCTGAATCAATTTGTAAAGAAGTCAAAGTTCCGAATTGTCATGATTTAGTCCCGTCTACCATTTTTGCACAAAGATAATTGGACATGCTCCATCGATCTTCAGGATGTGTACTATCACATTAAAAGGAAAAACTGACCCCTAAGATTTCTGCACTTTCGCCTGGGGGCTGGTCACAAGCAGTTCAGAGCCCTGCCTTTTGGTCTCATCACAGTCACCAGGGTGTTTTACCAAATGTATGGCAATGGTAGTAGCTAGATTGAGACTAATAGTATTCCAAGTATTTCCATACCTAGACGACTGGCTGCTCACCGCCCTAACTAGGCATCCCCTCCAGAAATCCAGGGACTACTTGCTCCAGTTATGTCGGTCCCTATGCATCTCTACCTTTACAAGTCACATCTTCAACCTGTTCAGATCATGGAGTTCATCTGCATTTATTTGGACACAGTCAGTCAGCCTCCCTCCTACTGAACAGAGTAGAGGCCATCATGTGTCAAGCAGAGCAAATTCTCTCTTATCCTTCTCCCCCAGCCAAACTGATTCTTCAGACTTTAGGGTTGATGGCAGCAGCCATAATTGCTTCCTATGGCCTAGTTTTATATGCAAATTCTCTAGTAGATTCTAGCTGTTCAGTGGTCAATTTTTTGCCATCTGTTGTCTTCACCAGCAAAGTTCACACAAGTATGCAAAGATCCTCATTGGTGGATTCAGTTGGACAAAGTTTCTCAAGGCCACCACTTTGTTCTTCTACCCCCAGTAGCCACAGTTACCACAGACATCTCCCAACTGGGGTTGCAGGGACTTTTCTTGGGAAGGACAGTCTAAGGGACATGGTCCCCAGAAGAGACCAATTCGCACATCAGTGTCCTAGAGATGAGAGCTGTCATTTTAGCATTGCAGGCCTTCTAGGACATCCTCCCTCTCGAGACAATTGCAGTTCAAGCCAACAAGATGTCTGCAGTTTGGTATTTCAGTAAGCAGGGGGAACCTGATGTTATCCTTTTTGTTGAGAGGCAGTGTGAGTGTGGCAGTGGGTGATGTCCTCCAACTGCTCTCTTGTGGCAATGCACATTCTTGGAAATCCATCGTACTAGCGGACAAACTCATCAGGTCCTTTCTGATGCCTCATGAGTTTTCTCTCAGTTAGGGGGGGAGAGGATTTTCCATCAATGGGGCCAACCTTGCAGCAGTCTGTTTACCTGTTCCCCTCAACAAGTGCAACAGGTTTTTGCCCTGATTCCTCCTCTGGGGGAGTCACCAAAAGATGCTGTAGTCCATTTTTGGCCGTCTGGTCTCCTTTATGCTTATACCTCTAATTACCAAATTCTTACAGAAGGCTTTTGTTAAACAGCACAGTTATTCTCATTGCCTCCTTTTGGCCTCATCAAGTGTGGTTATCTTTCCTTTGGTCTCACCTTCAGTATCTACCCTGGTTACTCGACCCCAGTCCAGAGTTTCTCTTCTGTCTTACAGGGATGGATCACCTGAACATAATACTCCCTGCAGAAATCATTATTTCTCTCATAAGTCTTCTTAACTCCATAATAGCTAGCTTTTCATGGAATATAAATACATGCTAGTATAATCCTCTTCTTTTACCAGTGATACTTTACTATCACAAATGTACCGTTAGTTTTTTTTTTTTTATTTTATTTTATTTTTTATCACTATTGGATCTGCATTAGCAGTCAGTGTTACTACTGGTCTTTTCCTGTGTGTCTGATATTCTGCTGAATGCCCACCCTGAATCCTCTGTTAAATTCATTTACTTATTTGTATCCAAATGTGTTACCTGCAGCACTGCTATTTGCACCCTGTACTGCTTAATATAACTCAATACTCTCTTTTTTTTTTTAACTATACCTTTTAAGGCCATTTAGATTCCATGATAATATGGACAAGGTAGCCATTATGGTATAAGGCTTTTACTTCCATCTGTAAAACATGACATTTTTTTGAATGTATATTTCCAAAGTATAGCTTACACACACACACACACACACACACACACACACACACACACACACACACACACACACACACGCTATTGTTTGGCAGGCTAATCTCTGTAATTGATTTCTGGCTAATCTCTGTAATTGATTCCTGTCCTCTCATTGAACCTATGACAGATTTTAAAGACCTTTTTTGCTTTAATGAAAACGATCAAAAACTATTTCAGAACCTTTAAAACCCCACTTGAATTGTATAACTGCAATACTTCCACTGATTGTTTTTCCTTTCTTATTTAGGCCAATTGTAAATAGTGTGTGTGTGTGTGTGTGTGTATGTGTATATATATATATATATATATATATATATATATATATATATATATATATATATATATATATAAAATGTTATTTTATTCACTCAGATAAATGTAATCATAATTTTTGTTATTCTTGAAAAGTAATAAAACTTGTTTGTGAAAGAAACCTTACACCCTATTTAACTTGCAAATAACACACAACATTATGTACATTTTCAAAAATGAAGTGTATGCCTCCAAATAGGAGCAGTTGCTGTAAACTGACTTGCTTCAGCCACAGGCAGTACATATTCTGTAATGAAGGGTACCCATGCTAAAACATATTAGAGTCAGTGTTCCCACTTTCACTAATTGTTATCTGTTCCTTTCTTATCTCTATTCCCCTCCCATGCTAAACATTAACTTTAAACCATAAGAAAAGTGCAGTGTCTACCTTTACAAAAGTAAACTAAATTGTGCGTTATGTTAAATGCATTGAAGTACTAGATATAACCGGTTTGTTTCATACAATTTCTGACTTCATTTATTTTGTACTGGACTGCTTGCCAGTGTACCTTTACATATTAATTACATGCTAGCTTGTACTCTTAGCTCAGCAGATATTGTGTAGACCTCTCATGATTAAATTCTTGCACCTGTAGATGTTTCTTCACCAAGTAAAAGCAGTTAGTAAAAGAAAAAACAGCTAGTGACATTCCAGATGCATGCAAGAACATTTGTAAATTTCACTCAAAACACACTGTCCAGACCTCTCACTATTAATCATTAATACCTGTACACTTTCTGTCTCCCACTGAAAGGATTTCCTAATAAGGGACATGTACCCAATAACTTTGCAAACTGCATGAAATGACTGCCATTTCCTTATTTTTCATCATTTTAACTTATTTGAAGCCCAGTTGCTTTAAAAAGGTGTATGTAGCTAAAACCAGGGATATTAATTTAGATATCCACCTCTGCAAAACCAAAAAAAAAGGGTGGGGGATTAGGGAATTATCTTAATTCTCTATATAATGTAATATGTATACGTTCAGTTCCCCCAGCAGCGCAATATCACAATATTACATTAACATTAATTTCTGTCCAGCCTTTTGTACCTTGTTAGTGTAAATCCTGAATTCCTTACAATTAAAAAGTACTTTGTTGCTTTAATATATGTAACATGTACAGCAGTCACTGGTAAGATTTCCTTCACCTCATATTTAAATTATCCCTGACAGCACACTATACAAAACTCCTTTACAATTTAAAATGCCAGGTTTTTGTGATATAGAAAAATGAAGCCACAATAAAACATTTCAAAACTTTTCCCACCTTTAATGTATCATATAACCTGTACAATTCAATTGAAAAACAAACATATGTTGGGGGCAAATGTAAAAAAAATAAAAAACGTACAGTAAGCTGGTTGCATAAGGGTGCACACCCTTAAAATAATACTTTCTTGAAGCACGTTTTGATTTAATTACAGCATTCAGTCTTCTGCAGCATGGCACATCTTGACATGGCAATATTTCCCCACTCTTCCTTGACAAAGCACTCCAAATCTGTCAGATTGTGAGGGCATCTCTTGTGCAAAGCCCTCTTCAGGTCATCCCCACATATTTTCTATACGAGTTAGGTCTGGGCTCTAGCTGGGCCATTCCAAAACTTTAATTTTCTTCTGATAAAGCCATTCCTTTGTTGATTTGGATGTATGCTTGGGGTCATTGTCATGCTTGAAAGGTGAAATTCCTCTACTTCATCTTTCTAGCAGACACCTGAAGGTTTGGAGCCAAAAGTGACTGGTATTTGGAACTGCTCATAATTCCCTCCACCTTGACTAAAGCCCTAGTTCCAGCTGATGGAAAGCAGCCCCAAAGCATGATAATGCCAATACCATGCTTCACTGTGGGGATGGTGTCCTTTTAGTGATGTAAAGTGTTGTTTTTGTGCCAAATGTACCTTTTGGAATTGTAGCCAAAAAGTTCAACCTAGGTCTCATCAGACCATAACACATTTTCCTGCATGCTTTTGGGAGACTTGATGTATTGTTTTGCAAAATTTAGCCAGGCCTGGATATTTTTTCTGTGTAAGAAAAGGCTTCCGTCTTGCAACCCTACCCCATAGTCTAGACATATGGAGAATACGGGAGATTGTCACATGTAGTACACAGCCAGTACTTGCCAGAAATTCCTGCAGCTCCTTCAGTGTTGCTGTAGGTCTCTTGGCAGCTTCCCTGACCAGTTTTCGTCTTGTGTTTTCATCAGTTTTGGAGGAACGTCTAGTTCTTTGCAGTGTCACTGTTATCCCATATTTTCTCCATTTTTTGATGACTGTCTTCACTGTGTTCCATGGTATATCCAATTCTGTGAAATTTTTTTTTTGTACCCTTCTCCTGACTGATACCTTTCAAAAATGAGATCCCTTTGATGCTTTCTAAGCTCTCTCTGAACCATGGCTTTTGCTGTAGCAGGCAACTGAGTAAATGTCAGGAAAATCCTACTAGGACAACTGAACTTTATTTGAGGTTTAGCAGAGTCTCTTTAATTAATGTCAGGTGTGTACCCAAGAAGACTGAATGTTGTAATTAAGTCAAAAGGTACTTCAACAAAGTATTAGTTTAAGGGTGTGCACACTTATGCAACCAGCTTATTGTACATTTTTTATTTTTATATTTTTCCGTAACAGATTTGTTTGTTTTTCAATTGAATTGTACAGATTATAGGTCTCATTAAAGGTGAGAAAACTTTTGAAATGATTTATTGTGGTCTCATTTTTTTATATCACAAAAACCTGGCACTTTAACAGGGGTATGTATATGTGTATATATATATATATATATATATATATATATATTTGGTTTACTATCAAATGACTGAATATCAAAAGACTGAATCCCAAAAAGACTGAAAATTCAAAATATTGAATGATGGAATCTTCTCCACTGTTGTGAAATCCTGGAGTTGGTATATATATTTAGCAGGGGGTGTTGGGGACACAGAGGGACTTGCCCCTTACATTAAAAATGTATTCAATATTTTGTATTTTCAGTCTTTTTGGGATTCAGTCTTTTGATTTTCAGTTATTTGATTGTAGTGTGTGTGTGTGTGTGTGTGTGTGTGTGTGTGTAATTTATATGTTGCAGCAATAGTCAGTAAAACATGAAAGTAACAAAAAAGTCACTTTGTCCCACAAAAAATAAGTTAAACGTCACTTTATAGACTTTCTGTAGCTCCAGAGAGTAAAATAATGTGTTTCTCCAAAGAAAATGAAGTTTTTAACAACTTTTGACTTTTATTTTTTACCAAAAAAGAGTAAATAAAACTAACATGATAGGAGTATAGTCATCAGGAAAGCAGAGTTCCTCTGTAGCCTATAAGAGTATTCTTGCCTTTACAGGAGACTTCCTTGTTTTCTTGAAATGAGTATTATTTCTGAAGTCTTTGTTAATGTACATGCATAATATTAAGGAAGCAAGGTGGCCATCTACAAGCCAATATGATTTAATAAAAAGACAATGAAATGGTCGGTGTGGGATGTGCAGAGCTGAAGTTAAGGAATATTTACAAAAAAAATATGAAGAAAATACAAAATTTCATGTCTACGGTATCATACTCTTATTTTTGCATTATTAATATAATGTTGAAGGATGTTTTTTCAATCAGTGGGTCTTATTAGAAAATGACACTAAAACATGTTGTGTAACGTGAAGATATTTTGAGATAATCAGTGCTCTTTTGGTAAAGCAGTTATGACTGTTAACCTATAATGTTAAGTTGTCTATCTCGCCTTCATTCTTGCTGGATGGGTTCGGAGCCGACCTCGGCTCCGACTCGGCCACTCTAAAAGCTCGAGAGTTGGTTCCACCGGCTCGAGGCTCCCCTTATATCCCACAATGCTAGGCGAGAGTTACCTCAGATCTCGTTTGCCGCTACAGCTTCGAGGTTGGTTGCTTCTACCGGTTCCTGGTGAGTGTTAGCTTTTTATACAAAAAGTTACTCTTTTTTTTTTTTTCCCCTTTAACTTTAATTCTTCCTAAATTAGTGTAGGATATAGATCTTTATCCCCGACCCTTTTTTTTCCCTGTTTTCTTATTAAAAGAACCGTTGGTTCTTCCCTTGGGCCTTTGGCCTTCCCTTCCCTAGGGTGTGTTTGTGTAGTTACTTTAACTTTTTTGTGCTTAATTATTAGTATTTTACTAAAATTGTTATTATTTTTAGTATTAATAATTTTTTCTGACAGGGTATAACTGTGTGTTTGGGTGTGTGTTAGTGTACACCTGTCAGTTAGGAAAATGTCAAAGGAAGCAAAGGTCTCTGGATTCAAGAAGTGTGATGCGTGCTGTCAGAAAATGTCTCTGACAGACGCTCACACTTCTTGTGTGTCTGGGGCCTTTGCACCTGCAGGACTCCTGTGCTGTGTGCCATGGCTTCAGCCCCAGGGTCCTGCAGGAGAAAAAACAAGTTGATTCTGAGAGGCTTGTTAAAACCAGAGGATTCCCTGTCAGTTTCAACAGGGAAGCCCTCTAAGGCATCGAGGTCTTGGCTCCGGCTTCTGAGCCGAGACCTCAGGTTGTTCAACCTTTGCCTTTATCGGCTCCGGCTGGAGCCGATAAGACTCAGTCCACAGTTTCTGTGGCTTCCTCGGCTCGGCGGGCCGAGGTTATCGAGGTACCCGTGTCGGCTCCGACAAGATCTTGAGCCGACAACCAGAAAGAGGTCTAGGTCACCTTCTCTTGGCTCCGTTCATTCGGCTCCAGGATCTCCCCTGCTGTCTGAACGGAGCCAAAGGTCTCATTCCTCTAGGTCATCGAGGCTTTCCGATCATGACCTTCAGAGGGTGGTGAGTCGACTACTTAAGTCCGAGGCACTAGCCCAGATGCTTCAGAGCCCGACTCATCAGTCGGTGCCTGCCCCGGTCCATCAACTCTTTCCTCCTTGACTCTTTTGAGTTCGGGCGGTCGTCGGAACCGAGACTTTGGTCACTTCGGAGCCGAGACAATTGTCTTCGGCTCGGTCGCCGGCTCCGTTTTCTTCCGTGGAGGAATCTCGGCGCCGGACCTCCCTCGTCGGCTCCGAGGGTGAGTGGCATCGGACCCTTGTCCGACCCCCCTCTCCCTCTCGGTGCTTCGGCGCTGGTGAGTTTGGCTCCGACATCGGCCTCGGAGCCATCACTGTCGGTGCCGAGGATCCTTAGCTCCTCGGGCGGGGACCTCTGGCTCTGCCTGACAGGGGTGCATTCGAGGTCATGCGGAGTGTGTTAGAGCCTGGCTCTACTCCACAGTCGGCTCCGTCAGCCCCTCCCTCTATGCTGCCTCAGGGTAAGTCGACTCACTCCCTCATCCCGGACCGCAGAGAGCCAGCTCCTCAGGAGCCCCTTTGGGATTTCATCCTCTTCGAGGCCTCTCCTGATTTGGCAGAAGAGCCCCTCGGAAGAGGAAGTGCAAGAGGAAGCACATTGACTCACCTGAGTCTATCACGTCGGACACAGATCTGGATGATTCTGAGGGTTCCCCCCCGTTCCCCTTCTGAAGATGTCTCATTTGCAGACATTCTGGAGATCCTTAAACAGAGGGGAAATTGGCCAGCCCTCAACCCTTGGGAGGACGAATCTGTGTATCTTGAGGCGTTTGGCTCTCGTCCTTCCACCTCCTGGGTGTCCTCCCCCTTCGACCCCCTCATGCAGGTGGTTGCTAAGAAGGCATGGACGGCTCCTGATTCAGTGGACCCCACTCCCAGGAGACCCTCCAAATTCATCACTGCTCCATCAGACAAGCAATTTTTATCAAAAGGAGTTTCTGTGGATGCTATGGTGGTAGCTGCCGCCACAAAGAAGGAACTGGCTGATCCTTCAGTGCCTGTCCATCCACCTAACAAGGAATCTAGGTCCATGGATATGTACGGAAGCGGATGTTCTCCTCAGCGACATTTACCATCGTTCGCTGAATTACCTGTGCCATTTCACTTTCGTCTTCAAAGGGACTTGATCAAGGAAGCGAGTGAAATGTTGAAGGACCCTACAGCTGCGGGTTTCAAGAGAAAATGAACACGCAGCTGGCTATCCTTAATTCCATTTCCAACTCCTCCATCGCCTCCTCTCTTATGCGGCCGATGGGCGAGCAGAGCCGCAGGAACAGGGGTAGCCTTACGTAGGCACGCCTGGATGCGGCTATGCAACTTTGCGGAACCTTTCAAGGCGTCTTTCACGAACTCCCCTTTTGATGGATCATCTCTTTTGGTCCTCAAGTGAAAGAAACCCTGACTAGGTGCGAGACTGATGGCAAGACCCTTTCTGCCGTTGGAGTCCGTTTTCGACTCCTTCTAGGCCTTACCCCAAAGGCCAGAAGGGTGGAAAGATGTGGTTCCGTAAACAATCTCAAGGGACTTCGCCTGGCGACAGAGTCGTTTTCCTACCAGAGGCAGAGGTGGGAATAACAATGGTAGGCGCCGCCCTAGGGGCAGGGGTCCGCAGAAACAGGGCAATCGGGAAGCCTTTCCTGACAAGCCCTTTCAGCATCCCTGAGGTGTTGCCCGACTGCCCATCTTCGGAGGCAGTCGGGGAAGATTGTCACTGTACCCAGAAGCCTGGCTATCCCTGACTCAAGACAAATGGGTACAGTCCATCATTTCGAAGGCTATTCTATCCCCTTTCTTCGTTTTCCAAATCAGTCAAAAAATCCCTTCCAGATGTTCCACCGCTCAAAGGGATATAGCAGCTTTGGAAATTTCAAAACTGCTTGCAAAAGAGCAATTCAGCCAGTGTCAGCAGACCAACAAGGATCCGGAATCTACTCAAGGTTCTTTTAGTTCCAAAGAAAACAGGGGACTGGAGACCAATTTTGGATCTCAGTATCTTGAACAGATCAGTCAAGAAAACAAGATTTCGGATGGTCACGCTGCAATCCATTCTTCCCCTATTGAGAAAAGGAAACTGGATGTGCTCTATAGACCTTCAGGATGCGTACTATCACATATAAATGAACAGACGCTCCAGAAGATTCCTCCGCTTCAGGCTGGGAACCAGTCATTTTCAATTCAGGGCCCTGCCCTTTGGTCTCACCACCGCCCCCCCGGGTGTTTACCAAATGCATGGCAGTGGTAGCTTCTCACCTGAGGCGACAAGGATTCCAGGTGTTTCCATATTTGGACGACTGGCTTCTCACAGCTCCCACCAAGCATCTCCTTCTGATGGCCAGAGATTATACTTTTCGCGTTTGTCAAAAACTGGGTATTTCAATAAATTGCGAAAAGTCTGTTTTGTCACCTTGTCGTACTATTACCTACATAGGCTAAATTTAGATACTATAAACATGTCTGCAACGCTAACAACCAAAGGATATCAGACATTCACAAATTGGTGTCACTTCTTCTCAACAACAACAGAGCCAAAGCCAGGTTAGTTCTAAAGGTGTTGGGAATCATGGCAGCGGCCATACCTCTCCTCCCATTGGCCAGATACCACATGCGGATCCTTCAGTGGATGCTTTTTTCTCAATGGTCATACCAGGAACTTCCAATGTCTCACACCATTATGATCACGCAAGCGTGCAAAAGCTTCTCATGTGGTGGATGTCTTCCCAGCTCCTGTCGGGAAGACCATTTGTTCCACCTCCTCCGGTTGCTACTCTGACAACGGATGCCTCCCTGATCGGGTGGGGGGGGCATTATCAGGGCAGGACAGTCCAGGGCACATGGCAACCAAAGATGCCACTTGCACATAAATGTTCTGGAGATGAGAGCAGTGCTTTTAGCGTTGCAAGCCCTTCAAGACTCTCTTCCCTTGGGAGCGATTGCAATCCAGACCGACAATATGTCTGTAGTGTGGTACATCAACAAACAAGGCGGAACCAGATCATACCCCTGTGTCGAAGCACTCAGACTGTGGCAATGGGCGATTTCTTCTCAGCGTTTTCTGATAGCAACGCACATCCCGGAAGTCCAATCACATTGCGGACAAGTTGAGCAGAGCTATACTCATGCCTCACGAGTGGTCTCTGAAAGACTCTGTAGTGAGAGAGATTTTCTCAAGTGGGGTCAGCCTTGCTGCGATCTTTTGCTACTCCCCAAAACAGCAAGTGCAGAGAATACTTCACTCTATTCCCTTTACCAGGCCAACCCAGCAGAGGCGCTCTAGTCCAAGTTTGGCCCGGGACTTCTGTATGCATTTCCTCCTTTCCTCTGATCTCTCAAGTAATACAGAAAGCTATCGCTCAGAAGGCCTCATTGATCCTCATTGCTCCTTACTGGCCTCGACAAGTGTGGTTCCCCTTTCTACATCGTTTTCTCTTGAGCGACCGTGGCATCTGGACCTAGTTCCAGATCTTTTGATCCACCAGTCGGGTCAGTTTCATCGCTCCCTCCCTCTCTGAACCTCACTGCTTGGTTCCTCCAGTTCCAACCGTAGCCAGGCTTCCTCAATTATCTCACTCGGTTAGAGATATATTGATAGCTTCCCATAAATCTTCCACTCGAAGATTTATTTGAGTAAGTGGAATCGCTTCTCATATTGGGCACAAGGAAAGGACATAGATCCTTTCACCGCTTCCATCCAACTAGTCCTTGATTTTCTAGCTGAACTCTTCCATGCAGGTTCATCTCCATCTACTCTTAAGGTTCAATTGGCAGCTATTTCTAATTTTCATGTGGGCATTTCTGAATCTGCCCTAATGTCCCACAAACTTTGCAAAGCCTTTTTGAAAGGAGTTTTTCTTCTCAGACCTCCTATAAGAAATCCTCCTTCTCCTTGGGACCTAAATTTAGTTCTTGCTTCTTTGATTCTTTCCCCTTCGAACCTGCAGCTTCATGTTCATTGAAATTATTATCATGGAAAACTCTCTTTCTGGTGGCTATCACATCAGCTAGAAGAATTTCAGAACTTCAAGCACTCAGTTGTCGTTCTCCTTATCTTTTGTTCCATAAGGACAGAGTTTCCTTACGAACTAACCCGTCCTTTTTGCCTAAGGTGGTTTCAACATCAAATCTGAACCAAAGCATTGACCTCCTGTCTTTTTCCCAGAGTATTCAAATAGGTCTGAACAAAATTACACTGCCTGGATGTTCATCGTCAATTAAGGTACTACTTGGACAGAACGAAACAATTCAGAAAATCTGATCAGCTGTTTGTCTCCTATCACGGAAAGCAGAAAAGGACTTCCAGTTTCAAAGGTATCATTATCCAGATGGCTAACGTCTCTGATTACCCTTGTTTATGAGATTAGACACCAAAACTGCCTAATAAACCTAAAGCCCATTCCACCAGAGCTTTGGCTACTTCTTTAGCCTTCCAAGACAGACTGCCTATTGACACCATTTGTGCAGCGGCTACTTGGGCTACTCCTCACACTTTTATTTCCCATTATAAGTTGGATTTAGCTTCTAGGCATAGAGCTAATTTTGGTTCCACTGTTCTCAGGAGTCTGTTCCGTTAGGCCACCCAGGACAAGGTGCTAGGGGCGGTCCCATCCAGCAAGAATGAAGGCGAGATAGACAACTTAACATATAGAAGTTATGTTCTTACCATAACGTTCCATGTTAGTTGTCTTCTTCTCGCCTTCTTCTTCGTCCCACCCTCCTTCCCCTGGCCTGGACAGACCTAGAGGAGTTGTGATCGTGACCTCTCTTTCTACCACCTCTTTCTTAGTCATATGCTATTGTGCATATTTCTTATTTCAGGATGTAGGTCACCCTTTTCTTCCTGCTGTTAGAGGTGGATTCTATTTACAGTTATACTGTTATTGATATAAGCTGGGTTAGCTTACAAACGAGATCTGAGGTAACTCTCGCCTAGCATTGTGGGATATAAGGGGAGCCTCGAGCCGGTGGAACCAACTCTCGAGCTTTTAGAGTGGCGAGTCGGGCCGAGGTCGGCTCGAACCCATCCAGCAAGAAGAAGGCGAGAAGAAGACAACTAACATGGAACGTTATGGTAAGAACATAACTTCTATTTTTAATAACTGCATTCATTTCATAAAAGCTTTTTGACCTACAAGTTAATAAATGGTGCCATCTTCTACAAAATATTAAGGCACACTGTGTTTCCACTGAAACTTGTGTAACATAGATCGGTTTGTAGATTAATATTGTTTTTAAATATTGTGAGTTATCATATGCATAATTTATGTAGATCTGGCAGTATCACAAAACAGCTGTATTATATCCCGTCTTGTAATACATCGCTGGAAAGCTCTTGGGTGGGTGAACAATTCCCTCACTGATATCCTGGATCTATCTTGCATAATTACAGAGATATGACTTTTTGTTTCACCATAGCTCTGATATTTTTTGGCAAACATAATGTAGTTTTTCTTTCATAAATCTGCAATATAAAGTCATCATCAACAGGCATAACTTTAATATTAACAACCATGTATAGCCCATTGTCTACCAAAGAGATACATTTTTTTTCAACTCACACCTTTTATCAAATGTCAAGAATCTAATGAAGTTTGCTTTCAGTAGGGGATTTTGGAGAAATTGGAGATCTCAGGAAGCAAAGGTTAGCATCCTGTTGTTCAGGAATAAATTAATTAAATAACTATAAAGTAACATGGAAGGCTTTTCCTCGAATGGAACTTATCTGCCCTGCAATGGGACAATGTTAGCTGACCATCAATCATTGGAAGCCCACATAGGAGTTCTTTTCTGAGTGGCAAGAATGCTCTGAAGAGCTTGGTACCTAAACCTGTCTTTTTAGTGAACTAAGCTTAAGCCAACTAATGGTTTGGATGGGTAGAAGGTGACCCGAAGCTTTGACTGACTGTTATGCCCTGTGTAGAATATAACCCATAGTGCTTAGGCTACTGCAGCAGTGATCATTTTAACATTTGCTGTTATGGTAGGTGTGACGATTGGAGAGAGATTGGAGAAGGCTGCCAGCCTAGTCAAATAGAATTTGATACATAATTCTATCAACTGTATAAATAAATGTAAAATATAGGCTTGTGTTTTTAAATGTAAGAAAACACTGTAAAATGTGAACTTCAAGATTGTTGCAACATTGCCATCTGCTGTAAGGAAAACCAAGCCAAGTATTTCAAATGTGTCTTTTTAAGTTGAAAAGATCTTATGAATCTCTTTAATAATTTACATTTCTGCTCCGGTGCGGCTGGATGAAGGTTTCATGCCCATTGTTTTAAGGCTAAAGTTTATGACCAGAATTTAGATGTGGAAGGTGCTTTATTGCTCTGGTTTCTGCTAGGATGTATTATGTGAAATGCCTTGCATTGTTGTAAGTTTCTGAGTAGGTGTTCGATTGCTAAATAATGCAGTTTGTGGCCTGAGAACTCAGACCAGGTGTTAAGATGATGCAATATGAATACTGGGAAAATCTGTCAAAAATTATGTAATTTGGGGAGGGCGTTAGAGACATGTTTGTTAGTAATGTTTTAAATACTGTTTCTCACAAGAGACTGGGAGCATTTTGACTTTGGATATCCAACTTATCAGCACTCTACCTTATGCTCACATGCAAGTTTTAGCACTGTGATTTCTTGTAGGAATAGTTAAAGGTAGTAAAGATTAATTAGGTATGTTTCTTTGAAATCAGACCTGTCCTACTGTATTATTTTAAGTTTCTGTGTGATCTGTGAACTCTCAGATATCTCTGTGGTGTAGTAGTTTTGTCTTGTGTTTTAATTATTTATTATTAAATATTTTTAAAACTTTCTACCGGTGGCTGCTTTGTGCAGAGATAAGCTCTAGAGGGCATTGCATATTTATAGAGGTTATTGTAATAGGTCACTCTAATGTAAGCCTTGACTGTTGGTCATACTACCATTGGATAATAATATTGCACAGTAATAATTGGACACCCTTTTAAGGCCCTTTTAGGAGCTCATATTAGTTGGGTGGTGGCAGTAATTACTACCGTATAGTCTGGGTAAAGGGGCACAGCTGGAGAATCTGTGTCAGCCTTTCCCCTGGAGTGTCTGTGAAGTAGTATAAATACTTATCTCAAAGTGTGTGTGTTGTGTCAGCTACTTGGGTAGGGACACGAAGCAGTGGTTGGACAGAGAGGGGGGTACTGGAGGCTTTAGCTTGCCCAGCTAGGCTGAGACCTAGGCCCTATAGCTGTGCCAGTGGGGAGTCTTATTGGGGACCTGATGAGCAAGGGAGCAACCAGCCCCTGACTGACTGTGATCTCTGTGTGCACTTAAGGGAAATTGTACTGTACTGTGTGTATTAGTTATCCTTTTTTCTTCTGTGCAACGACATCACTGGTGTTAGTGGTGAGGATTGAGGCTCCTTGATTGCTGGGCCAGGGCACGGTCGTCACAGTAGGTTTACTTTACACAAGTGTACTTTCCCACTTATACAGACATTTCAGAGACCATTTTGAAACATCAGCCATTTCTTTGAGTGCTCTGATGTTCTTCATCTCACATTGCTGCAGTCCTTACACTTGGGGTAGTCCGCTGTCCTCGGTTGGCCCGAATATCAAAGTATAAGGCTGACGTTGGTCAAGGCGCATTAGACTGACATCAGGACGTCAGGGTACAAATGCGCATGACCGACGTCATATCCTCAGTCTTTTTTGCCGCATGGTCCGATGCAGAAGCAGCGTTGCAAGTGCCGTTCGGCGTTCTGAAATTTTTCGAGTTCGGAGTTTCAGACCGAGTCAAAGTTGGCTAAGTACCCCGTTGGGGAATATTTTGCTTTTTTCTTGCCTCAGTGGTTTACCGGATGTCAGAAAAAGTGAATAACTGTATTTCTTGTGAAACAGATACCGCATAGAGATTATCATACCTTGTGTATTCCTTGTTTAGGGCCTGAGCACAGCGTTGTTGGGTGTCGCTTTTGTGCTAGATTCAATAAGCGCACTATTAAGAGAAGGTTAGATTGTGCCAGGTTAGTCTTTGGGAAGCGGTGCAATTACACTATGCCGTCGGATGCTCCGGTCCTTCTTCAAAGAAGCGCAAGGATAAAGCAGCTAAGCCCAGGGTAGACGATGTCGTCCGTGCGGACGCCGGTTCTTTAGAGGTATCGGTGGAGCGGTGGTTCCACCGAGGTTTCTCTGGAGGCCCAGGGGAGACCTTGTTATTGCAGGATGTGGCCTCTCAGGAGGCAAGTCAGGCTGAAGGGGCTTCTCAGGTTACTGTACTCCCTCCCTTCCTAGGGTGGTTAGGCCTTCTGTTTCCAAGGCTTCTCCCAGAGGCAGGCCAGGTTTAGCTTCAGTTGGTGTCACTCCTAGTTCTTCAGGATCTGTGCCCAAGAAGCATATGCTTAAAATGGCAGAAGATTTGATTACCTTAATTAGAGGTTCTTTGCCCCCTCCTGATAAGAGGCCTAGGGTGGAACCTGAGTTAGGGAGTTTTGAGCAGGCTTCAGATGTTTCAGAGTCTTGCTGAAGACTTGCAGGAGTATTCTCCTTATTCTGATTCTGATGTGGATGATTCTACTCCTTCTGCTTCTCCTCCTGAGGATTTTTCTTTTTCAGAGACACTCCACTCCATGAGGGAGCATTTTAAGTGGGAAGGTCAGGATTTCTCTGATTCCAGGAAAAGGCTTAGGGAATTTCTGTTTTACCCCAGCATAGGCCTTTGGCTATACCTCCTGTTCTGGATGTTGTGGAGGATGTGTTTGCAGAGGCTTCTCTTAATCCTGATTCCTTGCCTCCTGCTCCTGTTCAGCCGGATAGGTATTATAGGGTGCCTGAAGCTCATAAGTTTCTTTTTAAGAGTCCTAGGGCGGACCCAGAAACTGTTAGTCAGGGGCCTAAGGGTGTTAAGGCTTCTGTTGTTAAAAATCCGGTTCCTCCAGATAAAGAGGCTAGGGCTTTGGATAGATGGGGAAAGAAAGTTTATCGTCTTCCACCTAGCTATGAGGGCTCTAAATTGCCAGTTTCACATGTTGAAATACCAAAACTATCTACTGTCTCAATTGAAGTCTAAGGTAGATGCTCTGGCGGAAGGTATTGACTGTAAAGAGTTACAGGATTTGGTATATGTCTCTGAACAAGTGGGTAAGCATTCTTTGCAATGTGGTTTTGATGCTGTACAGGCCTCGTCTAGGGTGGCTGCCACAGGGTCAGTTCTTCGCAGGCACGCCTGGCTGAGGGATTAGAATTTATCTGACCATGTTAAGACAAGGATTTTGGATGCTCCTTTACAATCTGATGTGTTGTTTGGTTCACCTGTTGAGGCAGTCTTAAAGAAAATGGAAGACAAGGCTAAGTCTATGCAGACTGTTAAAGATTTTTTGCAGGTTCAGCCTCCGAAGTTTAGCAGAAATTGGCCTACTAAGGGGTGGACGTATCCTTCTTATGATTCCCAGTCTAGGGGCAGGTCTAGACGGGGTAGGGGCAGAGCTCAGGGCTCTTTCAGGCCTAGAACAGGGAGTTCACCTGCACAGTCTTCGGGTGAGGGCAGGGGTCAGTCCTTTCGTAAACAGACCCAATGACCTACCTTTTCAGCTGCCAGAGTCTTCTCGACTGGCAGCACCTTTGGGAGGAAGGTTGGCACTTTTCAAAGAAAATTGGAGTTTAATTACCCAAGACAGATGGGTATTGGATATCATACACCAAGGTTACAGATTTTATTTCCATACCTTGCCTCCTTTCAAAGGCATGCCAGACGTTCCTCCTCAGCAAAGAATAGAGGCTCACAAACAGATTTCTCTGCTGTTACAAATAGGAGCCATTCAGCCGGTCCCTCTGTCAGAAGTGGGCCTAGGATTTTATTCTCGCCTGTTCCTAGTACCAAAGAAGGGAATACGTGGAGACCAATTTTGGATTTATCTATCCTCAACACTTATCTGGACATTCCCAAGTTCAAAATGTTGACGTTACAACAGCTTTTACCTCTGTTGGGCAAAGATCATTGGATGGTGACTCTGGATCTCAAGGAGGCTTACCTTCATGTTCCTATCAGGCTAAGTTGCAGGAAGTATCTACGTTTCGGCTGGGACTTCTCATTATCAGTTCTCTGCATTGCCCTTTGGCTTATCTACTGCCCAGAGTATTCACGAAGGTTCTGGCTCCAGTGATAGCTTTCTTCAGACTAAGAGGAATACAGATCTATCCTTATTTGGACGATTGTCTGATTCTGGCTCAAGGAAAAGAAGAACGTCTTCATCATCTACACTATGTGATAGCAGTGCTAAGATGCCTGGGGTATTCTGTGAATGAAATAAAGTCCAGTCTAGTACCCTCTCAGGACATGTGCTTTCTGGGTGTGAGACTGAATACAGCATCCCAGATGGCCTTTTTGACCCCAGACAAACAAAAGAATCTTTCTCTTTACTTCCATCAATTGTCTCATCAGTCCAGGCTGACTGCAAGGACAGTCCTTCAAGCCTTGGGGTTCATGGCATCTTGTATTCTGGTGCTTCCCAATGCCAAACTGCATATGAGGAAGCTACAATGGTATCTCAAAAATGTATGGACACAGCACTGCCAAGATTTGGACACTGTCATTCAGATAATACCTTGCATTCAAAAGGAATTTTGTGGTGGGCTCAGGAATGTCACCTAAACAAGGGACTCTCTGTGACCCGGCCAGAGGCAAGTCAGATTCTAACGACAGATGCCTCAGACAAAGCTTGGGGAGCTCATCTAAATGGAAAGTGGATACAAGACACGTGGCCTGCCAGACTTCTACATCTACATATCAACCTGAAGGAGATGTTAGCAGTCCAATTTGCATTAATAGCTTTCAAGGATTTACTTCTTCCAGGGCAGGTGTTGATTCTAACAGACAACACAACTGTCATGTGGTACATCAACAAGCAAGGGGAACACATTCTTATCCTCTGTGCAGACAAGCAATGATTTTGTGGGAGACTGCTCTCAGTTTACAGCTAAATCTTCAGGCAAGGTTTCTGCGGAGCACAGAACTCCTTAGCAGATGTGTTGAGCAGACAAATTATGGATCCCCGACTGGAAATTGGATCCTCATGTATTTCAGAAATTGACAGTGTCATGGGGAACTCCAGACATAGATCTGTTCGCTTCTCCACTAAACTACCAGCTGCCAAAGTTTTGCACAAAAAGTTTTCATCCCACAGCTTGGAAAGTGGATGCTCTTTCATTCAATTGGAGCAATCTTCATGTGTATGCCTTTCCACCTCTGCCTCTCCTCCCAAAGGTACTTCTGAAGGTCAGACAGGACAAGCCAAAGATGATTTTAATAGCTCCAGATTGGCCTTGACAGCATTGGTACCCACTACTGAGAAGTCTGGTGGAGCCCCATGGCCTTTACCTTCAATTCCACACCTGCTGACTCAGGAGAACAGTCATTTACTCAATGTCAAACTTCACTCTCTTCACCTGACAGCCTGGCATATTCTGTTTTAAACCCTGGAGGGTTGCAGCTTCCACAGCAAGTTTTGAATGTTATTTTGGAAGCCAGAAGGCCTAGTACAAGGAAAGTGTGCAGATAAATGGAAGAGATTTTTATTTTGGAGTGCAGCAAAAGCATTTGATGTTTCTAAGCCTAATTTAAGTGTGGCTCTTCAATATCTTACTGAGTTACTGGACAAAGGTTTGTCCTTCTCTTCTATTAAGATTCATGCTGCAGCAATTTCTGCTCACTATGATTGTGACCCACCATTGTTTTCTCATCCTTTGTTTAAGCAATTCCTTAGAGGGGCAAAGAATATAAGACCCCCACGGAGCTCCTACTCCTGCTTGGGATCTCAATTTTGTGTTGGAGAAACTCACTCTACAACCTTTTGAGCCTGCAGCTACTGCTGAGTTGAAATATTTATCATGGAAGACTGCTTTTTGTTAGCCATTACCTCTGTAGAAGGGTTTCTGAATTACAGGCCCTTATGGCAGTTGAGCCTTTCTTAATTTTCCATAAGGATAGGGTATCTTTGCGTACTAATCCTTCCTTTATGCCTAAAGTGGTTTCTTGTGTGTCTTTAAACCAAACTATTCATTTGCCTACCTTTTATGCAAACCCGAAAATAAAGGCGAAAAGATTTTGCACACTTTGGATATACACAGGCAGTTGCGATATTATTTGAGCAGAACTAAAGGGTTCAGGCAGTCTCAGCAGTTATTTGTTTCTTTTGCTTTGAGTTCTCAGGGCAAGCCTGTGTCAAAACAAACTATTTCTAAGTGGATTGGGTTTTGCATTGCTTTCTGTTATTCCCATCATGGCAAGGAGGTTCCAGCTGGGATTAGGCCTCATTCCACTAGGGCTACTGCCACTTCAACAGCTTTTTTAAGGGGGGTGGCAACTAAAGATATCTTGGAGGCAGCTACTTGGAGTTCTGTGCATACTTTCTCTAAGCATTATCACCTTCCACTTTACTCTAAATCTAGGGCTGGTTTTGCCACTGCTATTTTACAGGGCATTTTGGCAGCTCCTGCTTCTTTATAGTTGTGCCATCCTCCCTTACCTCTTCTTTGGGATTCTACCCAAGTGTACGGACTGCAGCAATGTGAGATGAAGAACATAGTACAGTTTTGTACCTACCATAAATGTAGATGTTCGAAGATCCACATTGCTGCAGTCCAATTTACCCTCCCTCCTTCCCTCTGTAGTTAGGGTTGTGTGGGTTGGATTGTAAATATTGTGTATATTGTATTTATTGTACATATTATTAGTGCTAGGGTGGTTGGTTGTTGGTTTTGTTGTCTTTGGGTTTTGACCTTTCTTGTTAGGGTCTTCTGACATCTGGGGCAAGAAAAGACTGAGGATATGACGTCGGTCATGCGCATTTGTACCCTGACGTCCTGATGTCAGTCTAATGCGCCTTGACCAACGTCAGCCTTATACTTTGATATTCGGGCCGACCGAGGACAGCGGACTACCCCAAGTGTAAGGACTGCAGCAATGTGGATCTTCGAACATCTACATTTATGGTAGGTACAAAACTGTACTTTTTGTTACATCTTTTGTGTATTCAAGGTCGCCTTTTACAACTCTTGTCATTTTATTTTAATGTCCTGAATCCATCTGCTCCACTGAAGTTTTGATCTTTTTCTGCTTGAGCATTTAGGTACTGTTATTTATTTTTTTACTTTATCTTCCAGAGCTATACACTGTTGAGAAAGCATCTAATTTATCTTGCATACTGTTCATCTGTTGCACCAGTATATTAACTTTAACAGGCTCTGTTGTCTTTTCTACATGCTATTGCTTCTGAAAACCTATTTTGAAACCAGTGATGTTAAGTTGTCTATCTCGCCTTTGTTTCTTGCTTGTTGGGATTGGAGCCGATCCTCGGCTCCGACTCGGCCATCTTCTATAGCTCGAGAGCTGTTTACTGGCTCGAGGATACCCCTTATCCCATGATGCCTAGTACTAGCTACCCAGATCTTGTTTGCCACTTCAGCTGCGAGGTTCGTTGTTACTGGCTCAGGCTCGTATAGTTTTATTGAACTACTTTTTCTGTCAGATTAGGGTTTTTTCTGGTAAGTTTATTGTTTAATAATATTTATCACTAATTAGTTTGTTGTAGTTTAGTTAGTTTTTCCCTTGGAACTCGTTTAAATTGGAGAGTTATCCCCCTCAATCCACTTGTAGGTAGCTTTTTAGTTTAAGCTTTCCTTTTTTTATGATTGTAAGGTAGCCGTTTAAGTTAGAGGCTTCCTAGTTTAAAAAAGATATATATATCTTTTCTGTAGTATACTGTGTGTTTTTGTTTTTTGTGTGGTTAGTAGTTTAGCATTAGTGTTAGTTTTGCTGTTCGGCCCTTTGGCCAAAACAATCCAAGTTGGTGGATATGTCTGAAGAATCCAAGGTGTCTGGATTCAAGAAGTGTGACTCATGCTGTCAGAAAATGTCTCTGACAGATGGGCACACTTTTTGTGTCTATTGCTTCGGCACAGTGCACCTGCAGGACTCTTGTTCTGTATGCCATGCATTAGCCCAAGAGTTCTGCAGGAGCATAAAAATAAGCTTATTTTGAGGGGTCTTCTTAAGCCCCAGGATTCACCAGCCAAGGCTCAGCCTGTGAAATCTCCTAAACTGACCAAATCGGCTCCCAGCTCGGAGCCATCATTGGTCCAAGCCTTACCTATTACTTCGGTTCTGGCTGGAACTGAGGAGACTGTCTCCCCTTCGGCACCACCAATACCATCGGAGCCGTCACGGATCCACAACAGGCCGAGGTCCCCTTCTCTAGAGTCTATACATTCGGCTCCTCAGTCACCCCACTTGCAGAGTGACCGCAGTCACAGATCCTCCCACTCTTCTCGGTCCTCCAGGCTCTCTGATTACGACGTGGAGAGAGTGGTCAGTAGGTTGTTGAAGTCGCAGGCACTGGCCAAAATGTTATCCAGCCCTCCTCAACAGGTGTCGGCTCCGTCCCCTTCTATCGATGTTCCTCCTTCGACTCCATTGAGCTCGGAGCCAGAGTTTGTTGGGGTTCGAATCGTGGAACCATCAGCACCGATAACTATTTCTCCTTCGGTTCCGTCGTCGGCTCAGATCCCCTCGATGGTGTCTGTCGAGGAATCTGTGCGCCAAGACTCCCTCATCGGATCCGAGGGGGCGAGTGGCATTGGACACTTGTCCTACCCCGTTCTTCCTCTCGGAGCTTCGGCGCAGGTGAGTTCGGCTCCAACATCGGCCTTGGAGTCATCTCCCTCGGTGCGGAGCAGGATTCCGGTTTCCTCGGAGCCTTCTCTGCATCATGGCAGGGACACCTTTGATGTCATGAGGAGTGTACTGGCCTCTGAGTCAGCTCCACCTTCGACCCCACTGGCTCCGTCCCTTGTAGTGCCTGTGTCAACCTCTGCCCCTCCTCCAGATCCCAAGCGTGGGGAACCGGCACTCCAGAGCTCCCCATTGGGTGTTTCCTCTTCTTCCGAGGCCTCCCCTGATCATGCAGAAGAGCCCCCTTGGAAGAGGAAGTGCAAGAGGAAGCACATTGACTCCCCCGAGTCTGTCACTTCGGATACGGATCTGGATGAATCTGAAGGGTCCCCGAGATCCCCCTCTGAAGATGTTTCCTTTTTGGACATCCTAGAAATGCTTAAGCAAAGGGGGAACTGGAATGCCCTAGCCCCTACTGAGGATGAATCCGTATTCCTGGATGCGTTCGGTTCCCGATCTTCTACCTCCTGGGTTTCTCCGCCTGTCGACCCTCTAATGTCAGTGGTGGCTCGAAGGGCTTGGTCAGCCCCGGATACAGTGGAACCAACCCCGAGGAGACCCGGCAAGTTTATCACTGCACCCCCTGATAAACAGTTCCTTACTAAGGGTGTTCCCGTAGATGTCATGGTGGTAGCAGCAGCCACTAAAAAGGAGTTAGCGGAAACTTCTTCCTCTGTCCATCCTCCTAACAAGGAGTCTAGGACCATGGATAGATATGGGAAGCAAATGTTTGCTTCAGCGACCTTTTCCATGAGGTCACTGAATTACTTATGCCATTTTACCAGGCTTCAGAGGGATCTCCTGAAAGAGCTCGGAGATACCCTTCAGGATCCATCAGCTGAAGGGGCTCAAGCTAAACTGGCTTCTCAGCTGGCGACCCTAAATTCGGTAGTCAACTCCTCCATGAGGCTCATTTCATATGTAGCCGATGGTGCAAGTAGAGCCGCAGGTACAGGCGTGGCCCTCAGGAGACACGCATGGATGTGGCTGTGTAATTTTGCGGAACCCTTTAGAGCGTCGTTCACCAACACTCCCTTTGACGTTTCCTTTCTTTTTGGACCACAGGTGAAAGGCACACTCACTAGGTGTGAACAGGAAGGCAAGACTCTCTCTGCCGTGGGAGTCCGTTTTTCCACTCCTTCCAGACCATACCCCAAGGGTCAGAAGAGTGGTAAAATGTGGTTCTGGGAATCCCAGGGAGCCTTGCCTGACTCATGTAGTGATTTTACCTCCAGAGGCAGAGGAGGAAACAACAACAGATGCCGCCCTCGTGGCAGAGGGAGTCCGCAGAACCAGGGCAGCAGAGAATCCTTCTCTGACAAGCCCTTCCAGCATCCCTGAAGGGTTGCCCGGCTGCCCGCCTCTGGAGGCAGTCGGGGGAAGACTTTTACTGTACCCAAAAGCCTGGCAAAACCTAACACGAGACAAATGGGTACACTCAATCATATTCGGAGGCTACATAATTCTCTTCTTTCAACCCCCCTTTCCGTCGAACAAATCCCTTCCAGATGTTCCACCCAATCTGAGGGTCCAAGCAGTCATAGAAGTTTCAAGACTGCTAGAAAAAAAGAGTCATCCAGGAAGTCCCGTTAGACCAATATGGATCCGGAACTTACTCAAGGTTTTTTTTGGTACCAAAAAAGACAGGGGACTGGAGACCAATATTGGATCTCAGCAGACTAAACAAGTCTGTTCAAAGAACAAGGTTTCAGATGGTCACGCTACAGTCCATTCTACCCTTTCTGTGTCAGGACAATTGGATGTGCTCAATAGATCTTCATAATGCGTACTACCATATCAAGATGGACAGGCACTCCAGGAGATATCTTCGCTTCCGGCTGGGGGCCAGTCATTACCAGTTCAGAGCTCTGCCCTTTGGTCTCACCACAGCCCCCAGGGTGTTCACTAAATGCATGGCAGTAGTCACGGCTCACCTGAGGCGTCTAGGATTCCAGGTGTTTCCATATCTAGACGACTGGCTCCTTACTGCTACTACCAGGCATCAACTCCTTCAAGCCAGGGACTATACAATCTCAATCTGTGCCCAGCTAGGCATTACTATAAATTTTGAAAAATCTGCCTTGTTGCCTTGTCAATGTATTACATACATAGGAGCAGATTTAGATACAAGAAGCATGTTCGCAAGGCTACCGCCAGACAGGGTGGCCACAATTCGGCAGCAAGTTCATATCCTCATGCAATGCAAAAGGGTACAAGTCAGGTTGGTCCTTCAAACTTTGGGTTCTATGGCAGCGGCAATTCTTCTGATACCTCTGGCCCGTTTTCACATGAGAATTCTTCAGTGGCTTCTTTTCACACAGTGGTCCTTTCAACAGCTCCCCATGTCTCATATGATGATGATTACAGAAACATGCAAAAGGCACCTTTCCTGGTCGATGGTCTCCCCACTAGTATCTCAGGGCAGACCATTCATACAGGCCCCTCCGGTTGCCACAATGACCACGGATGCCTCGCTGATAGGGTGGGGGGGGGGCATTATCAGGGCAGGACAGTCCAAGGCACTTGGCAGCCTAATGAGTACCATCTGCACATAAATGTCTTGGAGATGAGAGCCGTGCTCCTAGCGTTGCAAGCCCTTCGGGACTCTCTCCCTTCTAGGACCATTGCAATTCAAACGGACAACATGTCAGTAGTGTGGTACATCAACAAGCAAGGCGGAACCAGGTCCTGCCCCCTATGTCGAGAAGCTCTCAGACTCTGGCAGTGGGCGATTGCCTCCCAACAATTTCTGATTGAAATGCACATCCCTGGGAAGTCCAACGTCATAGCGGACAGGCTCAGCAGAGCTATTCTCATGCCTCACGAGTGGTCTCTGAATCAGATAGTTGCGGATCTGATCTTCCTCAAATGGGGACAGCCTTGCTGCGATCTGTTTGCCACCCCATTCAACAGCAAATGCAGCAACTACTTCTCCCTTTTACCGCTTCCCGGTCACCCTCCCAGAGACGCTCTAGTCCACGATTGTCCTCAGGGACTTCTTTATGCCTTCCCTCCGTTCCCTCTTATACCCAAACTCATACAGAAAGCTATCCCGTTGGGTTGCAAAATGATCCTCACTGCCCTCTACTGGGTTTGACAGATATGGTTTCCATTCCTGCACCGTTACCTCCTCGAGCAGCCGTGGACTCTGGATCCTATTTCAGACCTACTGATTCATCAATCAGGAGAGCTGCATCAATCCCTCCACACTCCAGCTCACAGCTTGGTTGATCCAATTCCAACCCTAGCCAGGCTTCCCAGCATTTCCCCAGCCGTGCGTGAGATTGTCTCCTCTCACAAATCCGCTACTAAAAAAACTTATGCTAGCAAATGGAAACGTTTCTCTTGTTGGGTAGATGCTAGGAACATGGATCCCTTTTCAGCCCCAGTTCACGAAATCTTGGAGTTCCTAACAGAGCCTTTTCATTCTGGGTCCGCTTCTGCCACAATCAGGGTGCAACTAGTGGGCATCTCTAACTTTCATGTTGGCTTTTCCAATCTAAACATTATGTCTCATAAGCTGTGTAAAGCCTTTCTCAGAGGGACTACTCTCCTTAGGACCCCAGTAAGAAATCCCCCTCCTCCTTGGAACCTTAATTTGGTACAAACCTTGATTATGCCCCCTTTTGAACCGGCTGCATCCTGATCCATTAAGTTTCTATCTTGGAAAACTCTCTTTCTGGTAGCTATTACCTCAGCCAGATGTGTCTCGGAACTTCAGGCACTGAGTGTTCATCCTCCGTACTTAGTTTTTCATAAGGACAGGGTTGCTCTAAGAACTAATCCCTCCTTCCTTCCGAACGTCTGCTCAGAGAAGAACCTAAACCAATCTATAGACCTCCCTGTGTTTTTTCCTTACCACACCAACAAGACAAAATACAAGTTACACCAATTGGATGTTCATCGACAATTGCATTTTTACCTGCATAGAACGAAGGATATAAGAAAGTCGGACCAGCTTTTCCTTTCTTATGCTAGGGGCAAACAGGGTCTTCCAGTTTCCAAAGTGACTCTGTCCAGGTGGTTGTCTCACATTATTAACTTCATCTATCAACTAAGAAACAAAGAGTTGTCTGTCTAACCGAAAGGTCATTCTACTAGGGCTTTGGCCACCTCTGTAGCTTTCCAGGCTAGGTTGCCCATGGACTCAATCTGTGCCGCTGTCACGTGGGCAAATTCTCATACCTTTATTTCGCATTACAAGTTAGACATGGTCTCCAGGAGTAGAGCTAGCTTTGGTTCCACTGTTCTGAAGAGTCTGTTCCAATGAGCCACCCAGGATCATAGGAGCTAGGGACACTTTCCCAACAAGCAAGAAACGAAGGCGAGATAGACAACTTAACATAAAGAAGTTATGTACCTACCATAACATTCCATGTTAGTTGTCTTCAACTCGCCTTCTTTCTTGCATCCCCCCCTCCATCCCCCTGTCCTGTTGGACTGAGAGGAGTTCAGTTTTCACTGGCTGAGTGTTCCCTGGTTTGTTTCCTCTACTGACTTAGAGTTTATGACAAGTGGGTTTAACCTTCTGCTTGGAGGGGTTTCATTCCATGGCTTAGGTTAGCTATTTCAAATGAGATCTGGGTAGCTAGTGCAAGGCATCATGGGATAAGGGGTAGCCTCGAGCCAGTAAACAGCTCTTGAGCTATAGAAGATGGCCGAGTCGGAGCCGAGGATCGGCTCCGATCCCAACAAGCAAGAAAGAAGGCGAGATGAAGACAACTAACATGAAACATTATGGTAGGTACATAACTTCTTTTTCTTTCTTCAGTGTCATCGTTTTAGCTAAGTTTTACTTTGCCAAGTTGCAACATTGGACTGCAAAACATTAATTTGCTCCTGTCCATTAGACAACACTGATTTGTGACTTTTTCGTTCCACTGTCTCAGACTTAAGTTGGCCAGCATTACTTCCTTTGGCTAACTCATATTCTATGTCACCAGCATGTTTGCTTTACTTAACATGAAAATGTGTATTATTTTGTTTATTGCTACTGCTTATTTTCAGTACAAGCAATCCTCATCCATTTTATCAAGTTTGTATAGCAATTTCTTTCTTGTACTAGGGGATGGTGGTTGACAACAGTTAAGATGTTTGCTTCGCAGGCACAAGGTGTAAGGTTTGAGTTTCACATTGGGAAGCGTGGCTTGGCTTAAAAAAGCCCCCCCCCCCATTTTTTAGCCTAGTAATCACATATGAACCTAAACAACAGTGAACCCTCTGTTACTTTTCTAGGGCTAAGTTTCCCTTGTCACATGGTTTAACCTTTAGAAGCAACACAATTTTGTTGCTTTATTCAGCAGTAAACACATTTCCCTGACACAGGATTTAACCTTTCAGAAGCAATACCTTTTTCTTGCTTTACTCAGAACTAAGTCCCCCTTTCCATAGGAAGCAGCACCTTTTTCTTGCCAATTCAACAGTGAATCCCCTTTATTGTAGAGTCTCACTTGTATGGTCGGCACCTTTTCACAACAGTGACGTCTCTTATCCCTGTAGAGGGTTTCACTTGAAAAAAACAGTAATTTAACTCAAGTTTAATTTCTCAGAATGGTAGCAGTGTTCGGGTAAATTAATTTTATCAAAAACATCTTTTTGTTACAAGTCTTTTATCTACAAACCACAAAAAAAGAAATTCTACTCCCAACACACCAAGGCAAGGCTCCGGAGACACAATTTATTTTGAGTGCTTTTGTTCTTTTTTTAATAGTATTTCAGGAACTTCATCAGAAAATACAAAATATACTGTAACAGGTGTTTAAAAGGATTACTTAAAAATCATGTGACTAAAAGTGTCCAATCACCGTGCAAAAGAATTGGGTGTTGTATACACCTTTGGGACAACACCCTTTTTTTTGCACAAAATACATTGTGTGTGCGGAGCCTTGCCTTGGTGTGTTAGAGTAGAATTTCTTTTTTGTGGTTCTTAGTTTTCTTCAGTTCTACACTGAGTTTTTGAATCTTTTACCTACAAAGAACTTAATTTTCCAGGCTGCCTTTAAACTGCTGTGAAGGTCCACTTTTTTGTTGAAGCAAGCCTCAGTATATACACAAGTCAAACATTCTTGCTCAGGAA
Source organism: Protopterus annectens (assembly GCF_019279795.1). Taxonomy (NCBI): domain Eukaryota; kingdom Metazoa; phylum Chordata; order Ceratodontiformes; family Protopteridae; genus Protopterus; species Protopterus annectens. Next base: position 1,088,907,454 of record NC_056737.1, on the reverse strand, counting down.
AACTTTATTTTTTATTTGGGTGTCTCACAAACACTACCACAAATTTCTCATGCTATTCAAACAGCACCTAATGCAAGTCAGTACTGCATAAATGTCAAATGTTTCTTAGTACTGGTCAGACAGCACTTGAATACATTTCAGTGCTGTATAAAATTATACACTTTGCCACAGACAGTAGTGAGTAAAACTCAGTGTTGTGTAATGCTCTCACCATTTATCAGTGCTTTCATCACACTGCACAACTTGTAATTCTTAAAAAGTAGTACTTGTGTATAGAGCTTTCAGCTGTTTGTTCCAGTATAATTTAGAAGCATTTGTAGGTGCCTTCCAAAATCAATAGCTTACAGTGATTATAACTTGCTTTTAAAACAGGAAATTATACATAGAGGCAGTGTCTGCCTTTTGTCAGGAGTATTCCTTTTCACTGTTGCAGCATTTTCAGTAGCTTGTTAAGGTTTCACTCTATACATTACAAAGACATCATTTATTTTCTTTTCAGTGCAAAAGGCTTCTCACTGGCATTCATCCTTTTCAATGCATTATTCATTTGGAAGCCACAGAACTTTGTTTTTAGTCATAAGAAAACAGCACAATGCATAAATATCATGTTTGGGCAGCTGTACATTTGTACTCTTTCAAAAAACTTATACCGTTATCTTTAGTTGCATTTTACACATTATTCTACCAGTGTTAACCACAGTCAAAACAGTCACTATTTTCTATTGTGCACACTTCAGAACTGCCCAAGATGTTTTATCCCCAAAAATTAGTGCAGCCCCTTTCCTCAGTACACCTCACATTCTACAATTGTTTGACTTATTTTCTTAGAAAAGTCAGTACTGTATTTTTTCTCTGTATACCACGTACATTTTCTGAAATGCCAGTGCAGTATTTTTCAGTACACCACTGCCACAAAGTTCTCCCAGTGTTGTCTATGTCAGTTGCTGCTACACTTAAATAAAACTATTTTTCCATTGGTTGCATACAATAGGAAAATGTTCACATTTTCCCTAAATGACGTACGTTTACACCACCACAATAATTTTTAGTTCATTGGTTTCAGTTCTCCATTTCAAATGGTTTCATTTCTCCATTTCAAATGTAGTATTCTACTTTTTGCACTTTGGAAGTTCAGCAGTTTTTCCATACTTCCTTACCTGCCTTATTAATTTCTTGAGTACATGCTTCATACTATAAAGTTTTCTAGTCCATTCCCTTCAACAACTACATTCACTATGCATATCTTAATTTAACAAATGATTACACTTATTTCTATCCAAATTGCTTTGCAGTCCTTTGTCATCTCACAGTGGGTCTGCAGTTGCAAGCAGATATGTATAGTCTGCCCAGCATATCCACTAAGTGTAGTATTAAGCAATCATTGACCATGAAATATGAAGCATCATTCTAAGTATCTGGCCAAGTTACATCAGCTAAAACAGACGCCATCTTAATGACCTTTCTCCCTAATTCCCTTCCTTTGTACTGCCAAGCAATTTCGTCTTCTAGTCTGAGCAGATAATGCGGTGTGTGACACCTAGTTGCGACTGGGTATTAACTCCCACCTGCAGAGACAATGTTGGCTGTGAGCATGGGAAGCAGGAGGTGATGACAGGATCTTGCACACCTGTCCCCAACCAGACAGCTCCTGAGAAGGCTTCTCATCTAGTCCAGGGATGCCAGCATCCACCCCAGCAGAGCTTATGGCTGCAGGAGGTGGATTCATCTGACATGGACAGTGTAGATCAATATGTATGTATACCTTTAAGAAGCTTTCCAGGAGCTTCCACGTGTGTATAAATACTGAGCTCGTGCAAGCCTGACTGCCATTTTGTAGTAAGCTGTTGAGATGTAAACATGCATGTCTGTGTAGTCTGTCAGTTAATCAGTTTGTTTATATTTTGTACTGCTGCTATTCATCCTGATGTGTTTCTATATAATAAAGCATATAAACAAACTACCCCGCCTGTTCATCTTTGCTTGTAAAATAAGACAAGCGACATGGTGTCAGAATAGGATGCAGATTCGGGACCGAGAGGCATTCAGTTAATGTTGGAGGAATATACAGAATTTCAAGTATCAAAACTTACTTATTCAGAAAATCAAAAATGAAGCACTCAGAACGCTCTAAACGAATTTCTAGTTAAACGAAATGTCTGAAACTGTGACATTGATAAAAATATTCAAAATAACTATGGAAAATGTTTGAAATAAAGTCTAAATCACATAAAAAGTATAAGGAAAGTTTGTGCAGTATTACAGTCCATATTTTCAGTGTATTTGGGCATACTTTGTTGGCATGGCACCAGGTCCACTTGTATTTGATAATATAGTATGATATTCTGCATTTTCTGACAAAAATGCACATGCAAAGGCATTTATTCTGCTTAATTTAGCTGGTTCAGAAGCCATAGAAAGAGAGAGTTCATTTGTGCATGCATCTACTATGTTTGCAGAAGAGGTGGAAAACCGTCATATAGTAGTACTGGCTGAGTCAAGGGAAGATCCTGAGTGCTTAAAATGTAAATTTAGAGAAATGTGTAACCCCCAAATGAATATTACATTGGAAAGGCACTTATTTTACACAAAGGATCAAAAGCCTGGTGAAACACTTGCAGCATATATAACTGATTTGAGAAAGCTAAAACGTGCAGATTTGTTGATTTAAAGAATGAGTTGATAAAAGACTGACTTGTGTGTGGTATTGAAGATGATTCTGTGAGAAAGGTTTTGCTTCGTGACAGTGATTTAACTGTGAATAAGACCATAGAGAGTTGTTAGATAAGTATCTTCTAAAGCTAATGTTGATATTATACAGAACATGGTTAAAAGAAACAGGCCCAAGCACATGGCAACAGCTGTGAGCCCTGCAACAGTCACTGGTAGACCACTCTCAGTGAAGCACAAGGGTGAGTCAGCAAACAAGCATAAGAGTGAAGGTGCATGCTCACCTAGCTTTATAGTCAACTGTCGTAATTGTGGTGGCAATCATGAGTCTAAAGGAGAAAAGTGCTTAGCTTTTGGTCAGCAGTGCCACAGATGTAAAAAGTGGAATCATTTCCAAAGGTTCTTCAAATCAGAAGGGGTTAATTATTATATTAAAAGAGAACATTCAAAGAGACAAGTTGATCAATTAAAGTACTGTTGGGATAATTGAAAGACCCATAGAGCTCAAAGCTGATACAGGTTCAAAGTGCAGTGTTATGTTAGCAGAAACATTAATTCAAACTGAAGGTTTGGTAGTGCTTTCATGTTACTTTGCTGGGACTTGCATTTTTCAGAGACAGTTTGAAAATGGGACTGTTTTCATTTAATAATGAAGTCAAAGTTCAGAAGCTATGCAGAACAGAGTCAAAGTTATAATTTGTCCATTTGATGAACAAACTGAATGGGTATTTTCCATGGTCATAGCTCATAAGAAAAGCTGAGAAGATATTGGAATATGTACTGATCCATGAGATTTGAATGAAGCACTGAAAAGACCTCATCATTCAATGAGTACAGTCAAAGTCGTTGCTGCTCTTATGCCAAATTCAAACAGAGTTAATTTTGCAAATTTTGCTTGACCAAAGAACTATTACCCAAACCAAAATACAGTATTTGAAACAGATCACCAACCTCTAGTCACTATTTTGAGAAAGGCTATGCATGCAGCTCCAGTCAGATTGCAACACATGATGTCTTGTCTACACAAAAGGCAATCTTCTTTATCTTGCTGATACATTATCCAGATTGCCCAGAAATACCTCTGAACAGCATGAAAATGAGAAAATTGATTTTGAAGTCATGGAAGTGAGAAAATTTTCTTCCACACATCTTAATGAACCTAGAAGTATTACAGCCTCAGACCCAGTTCTTCAGAACCTCGACCAATTTATCAGTCGAGTATGGCCATCAAAACAATCTTGCTTACCGGTTGACCTGCAATCTTATTTTCCTTACAGGGATGAGATTTTGTTTGACGATAGTATCATTATGAAAGGTCCAAAAGTTATTGTTCCAACATCCTTGCAATAAGAGTATATTACTGTTTTGCGCCATGGCCACCCAGTTACAGATTCTACCAAAAGAAGGGTGAGAGGGCTAGTAATTTGGTGTTCTATGTCACAGGACATTGAGGGAGAACTTTCATTTTGTTCTGTATGTAATAGTACTAAGCTGCATCAACAGAAAGTACCATTTCAGCTAAACCAGATTCCTGAACTACCTTGGTCGACAGTAGCTGCAGACATTTTTGAGTGGAATGGTCAACATTACTTAGTGTTAGCAGACTCTTATTCAGATTGGTTCGAGATTGACCTTCTTCCTAATCTAGCATCCAATATTGTCATTACTAAGATGACGCGTCATTTTGCAGTCCTTGGTAGTCTGAACAAAGATAATTCTGACAATGGTACACAGTTTACAAGCCAGCAGTTCAAAAGATTTGCTGAAGAGTGGGACTTTATTCATATTACAAGTAACCCTAAGTACCCTCAGTTAAATGGTATGGCAGAGTGTGCAGTTCAAAGTGCAAAGCAGTTGAAATGTGACAATAGTGATGTTTTCTTGAATCTCAGAAATGTTCCTTGTGATAAACATCTTTGTGCATAGAGATTTTTGTCGAGACTAACCAGAACCATGTTACCAATCAGTAGCAGATTATTGGTTCCATGTGTCAAGAACAACAGATCAGTGAAAGCCCATATGTTGAAGAAGCGCTTATCCCAGAATTTCTGTTATAATAAGCTCATCAAACTGTTCAATCCATTACGAGAAGGGGAGATAGTGAGGATGCAAACAACAAAAGGTTTCGATTGGATTGTGGTTGTAAAAAGCGTGTGTCTATAACAGAGAACATACATTGTTGAATCGCCAGGAGCAGAATTTAGGTGGAATCAGAAAAATTTGATGCCTGTGTTGCAGTATCATACCTGCGAGAAAGACTATATCTCAGAGTGAGTTATCCAGCATTCCTGTTCCAGAGGACATTCCAGTAAATATCCCTGTTCCTGAGAAGACTCCCCAAACTCTATTTTATTTTTTTTTTATTTTGCATTTGTTGACTGGGATAGTCCGACTGGAAGCATGTCCATTTTCAGTGAAGGCCCGGGGAGAAAAGCTCCAAGGGTAAGCAGATACAGCATTACATAATACCAGCATTACATATTACAAACAGACTATTTACAGAGATTATATAAGTAAGCAAGTTAAACAAGTTCCACAGGTTACAGTTAATCCTGAGCACAAATCAGGATTAAATTAAATTACACAGTAAACTGGTTAACAGATTTTTACACATTCTAGAGAGAGTTAGCCAGGCTTGATACATTGACATAGCCAGTTAAGTGACAAATGTTGTTTGAGTCCAGTTTTAAATTGACCTAAGGTGGAAAGTAAGGTAATATCAGCTGGAAGAGAGTTCCAGGATCTACTTACAGAGTTTGCAAAGAGAGAATCACCGGCTGTGTTATTAATTTTGCTAGTCTGAATTAGTAGTTTGTTAGAGGATCAAAGTCTAGGATTGTTATAGGGGGTGATAATATTTTTAAGTGCAGGAGTAGTGTCCGGATTATAGAGGATTTTATAGGCCTTAATCAGTTGGTTATACTGAATTAGGCTGGGTAGTTCAAGCCACCCAAGCTGATTTAGATTGATGCAATGATGTGTCCTAAAAGGCAGCCCAGTGGCAAACCTGGCAATGTGATTGTAGCAAATTGAGAGTTTGTTAAGGACAGTCTTGTTTAAATTCGAGAGTAGAGGGGATGCATACAGAAGGGTTGAAAGAAGGTGAGAGCGAGCTATGGCAATTTTAGCTGGAGGGGTTAGGAAGGCTTTTATTCTGTAAAGTGGCCCTAGTTTTTTATTGATGGTTTTGATAGTTTGGTTAACATGTAGGTCAAATTTTAGATTATTGTCTATGATGACACCTAATAGTTTTGTCTAGAATCTGTTTGTTCACCAATGACTGTCCCTTTTGCTAAACCCAGTTCTGATTGCTATATGCTAGATCAGGTCGCATTTGTCCACCATGTTCTACATGGCAACTTGGACATAAGAACATGAATGTTATATCTGTTTCTTATTGTCTGTACAATTGCATGTCTCTTAGTCAAATGTTATTATATTGTGGGCAGTTCATTAAAGAGGTAGGATGTAGATCAGTATGTATGTATACCTTTAAGAAGCTTTCCGGAGGCTTGCACATGTGTATAAATACTGAGCACATGCGAGCCTGACTGCCATTTTGTAGTAAGCTGTTGAGATGTAAGCATGCATGTCCATATAGTCTGTCAGTTAATCAGTTCATTTATATTTTGTTCTCCATCCTGATGTGTTTCTGTGTAATAAAGCATATAAATGAACTACCTGCCTGTTTGTCTTCACTTGTAAAACAAGACGAGTGACAGGATCCTATGGAGGTTGGGATGGGGGGGTAAAACTAATACATTCAATAGAATTTTCAGGTTTCCTTTCACTGCTAAGTGAATAAAGAAGCCTCTTAGTTAAAAAAGAGAGAGAGACTAATATAGTTGTGACCACTTGATGTCCTTCTGTTCTACTGTTGCAGTATTCATAACATAAGGGATTCCCTGCCAAGGGCGTCCCTGACATCCGGCCAGTATACCAAAGCCTTTTACTACTTAGGAGTACGTGAGACATTGCACATATGCTCTCCGTGTACGTCAGCCATAAAAGCAATGTCCACACGTGCTATCCTCAGAGCTTCTCTGCCACCCATCTGAATGCCATCTTCAGCCATCGTTCTGCTCGCCTGAGTCATTGCTACTGTTATCAAGCCTTTTCAGAGAAGTGCCCAGTTGGGGTGTTCTTCTGTTATCTTTTTTTTTACTACTGTTTTTGTGAGTTTTTTTCATGTCATCCAAGAAAGCCAAATGCCATTGTAGGAGACAAATTTCACAAAAATGTAGTCATGAGCAGTGCTTGTTCTGCTTAAAACCTACTTACAACCATAAAATTTTTTCCATTTGCCAGGCCTTCATGCCTAAAATTTTAAGAAGTCTGCTTTCCTCTGTAGCTATTTGTCTTGAAAATCAGAGTCTTAATCACTTGGCAAAAGACGCTTTGAAGGATACATCTGGGTCTTCTGCTGAGTTACTGGTGAAAAGAAAGACCAAACAACCTAGGTCTGTTTCTTCAGCTGCACCTCCTACATCGGATGTCTCTCTCTAGACCGATGAAGGCTAGGAGATCTGTCTGATCCTTGCATTGGATTCCTTGGCTGGAACCAATTCAGAGGTCACTATAGATCTGACGACAGGCGTGTCCTCAGAGGCTCTGTAGACATCCACTTCGGATGCACAGGGGGAACCGAGACTCATTATTTCAGAAGGCCATAGGGGAATCCCTCGAATATTAGTTAGGGAGTAAGGCCCGACTACTATTGTAGAGTGTAGGCCAATGTCAGGCCCTTCCACTTTCCATAAGGCGGATGTGCACCTTAAAAAGAAATGAAAGACAAAAGCATACCACTTAGCCAAAGATCCACAAAGTGAATGGCAGAGTTTACCCAGGGATTATTTAATGTCCTTATGGCCCTTCAGTCCCCTTCTGGTGTCTCATTTCCCACTCCACATTGGACATCTTCACCACAAAAGAGAATTAAGAAACAGGATTCTTCTGATGAAGATTTCTCTTCAAATGATGAATCCTTAGCCTATTCCACTCAGATTCCTTGTCTAGAGTATGCTTCTCCAGAAATGGAGTCGTAATGGCATTTACTGTCCTATAGAAGAGCTTACCTTTGGGGAAACCATTTCCAAAATGATAGTTTTTTTTAAATGGGATAGTTCCCAAATTAGTGATGTGCAGAAGAGGTACTGTGACCTACTGCAAATGGAGCCTCCTCCTTCTGCTCTTCCTCCAGTTTTATGTACATTATTGGATGCTTTCAGTTCAGCATTCCAATCTCCAGATTCACAGCCCCCGGCCTTTAAGAAGCTAGACAGCTTTTACAAAGTGCCAAAGGGTAGCAAGTTTCTTTTCAAATTTCCATCTGATCCTTCTATGGTGTCTGTGGCTTCGGATAAAGCTTCCAGATTGCTGCCATCTACTACACTTCTCCCTTCTCATAAGAAAAGCAGAACTTTGGAAAGGCTAGGGAAAAACATTCACACTTCTGCCACCTTAGCTTTCCATTCTACAAATTACCAGACCCGTATGACCAGATATGCTTTGGCTCTTTTATCACAGGCCATACAAGTCATTTCTGATCTTCGTGATTCAGAAGGGACGACTAATGCCTTGTCCTTACTAGGAGCTGCTTCTCAGGTTGCAAGGCATTCAGTTAAGTGTAGTTATGATGCAGCAGAAGCATCTTCTAGGGCAGCTACATCAGGTTGTGTTTTGAGAAGGTATTCCTTATTAAGACTTCAATCACTGCCAGATGACATTAAAACTAAGTTACTTGATGCTCCTCTGGATAACTCAGCCTTGTTTGGGTCTGCTGCAGCTGATTTATTTAAGTCTTTGCAGGACTTAAAGAAGGATTTCAAATGCATTTTTGTCTCACCTGTACCTAAGTTTCACAAAAATTATCCTTCCAAGACCGTCTTTGTGCGTAAACAGGCACACACGCCACCATCTAAGTCTAAAAAGGGTGGAAGGAGGCCTCCTCCACCTAAGACTTCTCAGTCTGCTCCTACCCAGAAGCAGTCTTTTCCTGACAAGCCAGGTAGTCTTTGACTGTCACTCCCATTACAGCCCTATTCCTCTTTCTCTTCGCCTTTCTCTATCTCTTCTTGCTTGGGGAAACATCACTCAGGACACATGGGTTCTTTCCATTATTCAAAAAGGTTACTTCATGGTCTGGAAATCTCTTCCTCCCTTCATGGGGATTCCTCAACCACCCCGGGAGCAACTGCATTTATTCCCAGAGGTCCTTCAGGACTTGTTGAGTCAAGAAACAATTCAGGAGGTTCCACTCACCTACAGAGGAAGAGGGTTTTATTCTAGGGTATTTCTAGTGCCCAGAAAGGATGGTCCCTGGAGACCAGTTCTGGACCTCTGTCCCCTCAGCACCTTCTTGAAGGTTCCTACTTTCCACATTCTGTCCCGTCAGACCTTATTTCCTCTCATTCTTCCTCAGGCTATATGCCACTACTGGATATCAAGGATGCATGCCTTCACATTCCCATTCATTCCCTTTACAGGAAATTTTTATGTTTCTCTGTTTCTTCCTTGCATTTTCAGTTCTCAGCTTTGCCCTTTTGCCTTTCAACTGCCCCAAGGGTATTCAACAAATGCCTAGCGCTTGTAATTGCTTTTTGCAAGCTTCAAAACATCCAAAATTTTCCTTACTTAGACAACCTTCTACTTCAGGTGTCTTCTCCAGAGATCTTGTTGCACAACCTGCGCTTCACTATCTCCCTTCTGCAAAGCCTGGGGTTCACCATAAACTTCACAAAGTCATCCCTCACCCCTTCTCAGGATCAAGTTTTCTTGGGGTGTAGGATTCGGACAAACCTTATGCTGGCCTCCCTTCCCCCTCGGAAGGCTAAGTCACTCATTTCTTTATTACAAAGTCTTCTCCCTCTACACTCTGTCACAGCCAGGGAATTCTTCAGACTTCTGGGATTCGTGACATCCACCATTCCAGTGTTACCATTAGCCAAACTTCACATGAGGAAGTTTCAGTGGTTCCTGAAAACAGTATGGATGCAGCATGCACCTAGAAGCTTTGGTTTCCCTTCTTCCTTGTCTGAAGAAGGAACTCCATTAGTGAATTCAGCAGATGGCCCTGAACCCAAGTCTCCCTATGCATCCTCCTTTTCCCTCTCAGGAGCTGTTCACGGATGCTTCAGATGTAGTTTGTGGAGCAGCCTTCAGCTCCATGAGGGTACAGGGGATCTGATCACCTTCCCAAAGAAAGGAGCACATCAAAGTCAGAGAGATGAGAGTGCTTCTGCTGCCCTTCAGACCTATCATCCTCTTTTCCTTTCAGGTCCTCTCAAACTGTTTACCTTCAACACCAGAGTTCTCTGGTATGAAATCTTACCATCTTTGCAGGCTAGCTGTAATGGCATGGGAACTTGCAGTTCAGTATTAAGTGATTCTTCAGGCAGTGTACATCTCTTCCAGTCAAAATCATGTGGCAGACACCCTGAGAAAGTGCTTGACTTAATCCCATGAATGGATACTTCATAGAGATGTATTTCTGGACATTGTCCATCAGTGGGGTACTCCTCAAGTAGATATATTTGCCTCCCCTCTGAACAGACTACCCCTATTTTGTGCCAGAGTCCCAGGTCCTCTGGTTTGGAAGGTGGATGCCCTGTCTTTTTCTTGGAAGGTGATGTTTCCTTATGCATACCCCCTCTTCCTCTCATTCCAAAGTTCCTTTTCAAGATTCAGAAGAACCAATCAAAAATCTTGCTGGTGACTCCCTTTTGGCCAAGACAGTATTGGTTCCCTCTTCTGCATTTAGCTGAGGTAAATCATCACAAGTTACCTGACAGGATGGACCTTCTTGCACAAGCCAAAGGATCTCTTATCCATCCCCAGCTGTCACTGTTGCAACTGACTCTGTGGGTGATAGGATTTTAATTCCTTTGAGACACTTTTTTCTGAGGATGTGCTTAGGGTTCTGCAGGAGCCAGAAAACCCAGTACTAAAAAAATCCTACTTACCTAAATGGAAAATGTTTTCTGTCTGGTGTTTTTCACAAAACTTAAATCCTTTGACTGTGGATGTTCCATTGGTTCTCTCTTATTTGTATGAGTTGCTCGATGCTGGATTGGGGTATTTCTGTCTGAAGGCCCACTTGTTAGCTGTTTCTGCTTGTCTGTCTTTATCTCCTCCTTTAGCTTCTAGGCTTAAGGCTAAACAGTTCCTAAAAAGCATCCAACATATTAGACCTCCAAGAAAGCATGTTCCTCCTCCTTGGGATCTTAATTTTGTTTTGGAAAAATTTACTTTGGCTTCTTTTGAGCCTGTAGCTACAGCTTCTTTGCAGCATTGGTCTTGGAGGACTGTTTTGTCAACTTTGACTTCAGCTAGAAGGGTGTCTGAGCTGCAACCCCTTGTGGCTTCTCCCCCTTTTCTGGTGTTCCATAAGAACAGGGTGTCCTTAAATACTAGCCCTTCTTTTATGCCCAAAGTTATGAATGGTCACTTAATCCATTAATTTGCCCACCTTTTTCCCTTCCTCACAGTCAGCTTGTAAGAAAGTGTTGTATACCTCATGTGTGCATAAACAACTCAGATTTTATTTGGATAAAACCAAGGCGATCAGAAAATCTGATTAGCTTTGTTTCTTTTCATCCCAAGTCTTTGGGATTGCCTGTTTCCAAGCAGACTATTCCCTCTTGGATTTCCAAGGCTATTTCCTTTTGTTATGTTTTTCATGGTAAGAGCCTCCCCTTTTCTGTTAAGGCTCATTCTACTAGGGATGTGGCTTATTCTGGTGCATTTTTTCAAGGGGTTGGTCACTAACTCCATTCTTGAAGCAGCTACATGGACTTCTGTACATATCACCAAATACTGTAAATTGGATAGAATCTCCAGAGCTAGGGCTGGTTTTGCTATGGCCATTCTTTATGGCTTTTTAGAGACCTCTACTGCCCCTTCCACCTCCCAGCTTTCCTCATGAGCTTTGGTAAATCTGTCTCATGTTATGAATACTGCAACAGTAGAATAGATGGATTATAGTATAGTTGTGTAAAATCTTACCATAACGATAGATGTCCTTCTCTTCACTGTTTCAGTATTCTGTCCCTTCCTCCTAACCTCCTGGTTTTTGCTTTTTCTTATGGATGTACGATTCACCTCTTAGTTTCCTTGGACTGGTGTTCCTTCTGGGGCATTCATTTCTGAGGATAGTATGTGCGGGCATCATTTTTATGACTGATGTATGAGGAGGGAATATGTGCAACATCTCACATACTCCTAAGTAGTAAAAAAGCCTTTGGTATATTGGCCAGACGTGGGGGTCGCACTTGGCAGGGGGAATCTCTCATGTTATGAATCTTACAACAGTGAAGAGAAGGACATCTATTGTTATGGTAAGATTTTATACAACTATAATTTATGGTAGGCAGAATATTGCCAGGTGTTGCCCTACAGCACTATGCACAAATCTTCATTACTGTTAATGGACCAAGTTTCTTACAAAGTAAACTATAAAGTGAACTAACAGTAGTACACTTGAGTTAAGATTGTTGGTAAAATCTAAGAGAATTAAAAACTTTGGTGAGTATGTCATTGTCCTTTTACATTTCAGCAGCATGGTTGAATCACATTCACTGAATATATAATTAAAGGGAGTCATCTTCAGCAAACAGCAGCTTGGGTTGTAATAGTATCTGTTTTAGAAACTTAACACCTTAGTAGATTAAAACATATTTTCAGCCTTTTTTTAGAGAATTCTCACAGTAGTGTTTTTCGGCTTATGATAATGCTGTAGTTTTTATCCTCTTTTCATCTTTTTTCCCTAGAATTTATTATTCACAGATGAAGGGGATAATTCAGAAATTAAAGTTATTGATTTTGGTTTCGCTCGATTAAAACCTCCTGATAATCAGCCTCTAAAAACTCCTTGTTTCACCCTTCATTATGCTGCCCCTGAACTGTTGAAACATGATGGCTATGATGAGTCCTGTGACTTGTGGAGCCTAGGAGTCATTCTGGTAAGCTCTGAATAATTAATTGTTCTTATTAACTCTACCACCCTTCAGATTTGCAGGAGAGATGCATCGTTTCTGAGTTGCCAGTATGTTTTTCACCATGAGCATTACACAGATACTGTCATTAATATATTTCTGAGACGTCTACCATCAGTTTGACTCAAGTGCTGTTGTCTGTTTAGATGTGATTTGTTCTGTTTGATAGGAGGGCATGTGTGTGCCTTTGTCTGTAGTTGATGCAAGTCTTGCTTATGGTTTTGTTTAGACTGTACATTTTAGTGAAGAGTGCAACATCTTGCGTGAGTATTCCATTGGAATAAAGAATCCTGTGTGTGTGTGTGTGTGTGTGTGTGTGTGTGTGTGTGTGTGTGTGTGTGTGTGTGTTTATTGGTATAGTACACTGCAGTGAACGTATAGTGTCCCAACACACAGTAGGTCACTGCCAAATAGTCAACAAGTGTGCAAGATCAACAGTTCTCGAATAGAGGAATATTTCCTTTCCCTGTGGATTGTACGATCTTGGAGTTGAGATATATAATTAGCAGGGAAAGGGGGTGGGGGGGGCTTGTCCCTTTGCAAAAACACTTGCCACTGGTTTACTTCGTTCTAGGGTAATCCCCGGAGCATGCACAGAGCCTCTAGTTATTGGTGTGGTTGTTTGAACATCAGTCTGTAGAGTGTTGGGACACTGTACATTCGATACACTGCATTACACCCATATATATATGTATATAAACTGTGGATACCCTTGTTCTTATCAATGGATCAGTGTACGTATTACTCAAGAGCATAAGGATCCAAATCAGTTAGTTGGCAAACAGGTACACTGAAGGACATAATGGCTATCTGATGGAATTATGTGGCAGAAATTGTGTATAGAGCTGTGTGACAGGATCACGCAACAGAAATTGCATAGAAGGCTATTTGATAGGATCAGACAACAGTGTAGGTTTTGGAGTTTTGTACCTTTCCCACTGTTCTGCCATTTCAGAACTTGTTATATATAAAGTAACAGAGGTCTGGGAAATTCGGGGGGGGCTTGCATCCCTGCAAAAAAACACTGCAAAAGTAGAATTTGTGTATTTTTGTATTGTATTGATACAGTACAGTTATTGTGCATTCAGTGATTGGTTATCAACTGAATTGCACTTGATTTTAAGTTCTCTCAGTCACTTGTCCACTTGTTTTATAGAATTTTAGAATAAAAAAATACAAGGCATCTAGACCATGTGATCATGTACACCTTGCCAGTATCAATGATTTGCTACTCCAACATTTCTTGAAAAGTACTCTGTGGGGGGGGGGGGGGGGGGTTTGAAATCTTCTGTCTCATTGCATTCCCAAAACATATGATCTGATGTAAATTTTCATTCCGTCCTTGACTGATGGACTCAGATCCAAGGCGTCATATCTGACTCAGCTGCTGTAAAAGCTCTTGGCAAGCAGAACTCTCTAGCTTCTCCCTTAACCACAATTCATCCTCTTCATTACCTCAAATCTCGTTTGCCGCTGTTAGATGAAAGATGTGGTTGTTTGACTGTCAAGCTATTTGGGATAGATAATTGCTTGTAATTTTGTTCTTCTGCTTTAATCTTTCTTTAATTTTTCTCTTTATATTACTAGCGTACTCCAGATACTATTGTTAGAATCTCTTTCTCCCTGTTTTTCTCTCCCTTACCCTTCTATGTTTATCGTGGCTCTACTGCCTTTGTAAATAGTCCCCTTCCCCCTCTTTCTTTTTTAAATAAAAAAAAAAAAAAAGAGAGAGAGATCCTATTAGTTGTCTTCCTTTCACTTTTGTCTTTACTTTTTTGTGGTGGTATTTGCAGTTTCTTCTCTGTAGTTCCTATAACTGTTATCAACAGGGCTAAAAACTACACCTGCGGGTTTTAAGAAGTGTGGAAAGTGCAGACCAAAGATTCCCTTCTCTGACTTTGTACACCCTTTGTGTCTCCTGCTTTGGTCCCCTCCATCTGCAAGAGAGTTTTGCGATATGTCATGCCTTCAACCTCCAAGTATTATTAGAACGCAAGAATAAATTCATCTTGAAGGGGCTTTTACCATCTTCTTTTGGTGATGCCATCTCTGGAGAGGCATCCAAAAAGATATCTCAATCATCTCCAAGCTCTTCTTTTGTTTCTTCTAAGACCTCAGAGAAAACTTCAGAAAGGCCTTATTTGGATCCAATAGTTTCTACAGATCCAGCCAAGAAAAAGAAAATTAAATTATTGGCTCCGACCCCCTTGGATCAGACAAAGATAAAAAGTATGCCTTTGGATTGGACGGTTTCTTTGGATCCAGAGTCTGAAAACAATGGATTCATCAGCTCTGAAGATGTTGGCTCCTCCTAGAATACTTGACGTACTTCCTAGGACAAGGTACTCCCCATCTGTGAACTCTGTCCTGTCGAGAGTGCCTTCTCCTTTTCTTTATAGACTGGATTCTCCTTCCAGGCAGTTCTCGCACTCTTCTTGGAGCCTCACTGTAGAAGATGTGGAGAGGGTAGTGAGATAGATAATTTCAGCACAGAGCCTCCCAGTTGTTGCTTCAGCTCCTAGCCCTTTGGGTCAGGAAGCCCACATGTCTAACTCTTCCTCTTCTGACTCCCTCTTTGGGTTTGGAGCCCTTGGATCCTAGCTATCCACGCCCTCCTTCTTCTGGTCCGAAGATCGCTGTATCCTCTGATCTGAAGTTTGCTCAGAGCTCCTCCATGCTATTGGACCCGAGAGCTCCTGGAGCTGATTCTGCCCTGTCTGATCCAAGGTGTATCAGTTGACTCCAAGGGCTTTGGCGCTTCGGAAAGGTTAGTTCAGCTCCACCTTCTACCTCAGGGTGACTTTCCTCAGAGCAGGGAAGGACCCAGGATTAGAAAGCCCTCCTTTCAAACCCAGGTTCTTATCCCTGTCTAAGAAGGTCAGCTTGTAGGACTTTGGAGTGAGCCCTGTCAGCTTCCTTGACCCAGACAGGTCCTATCCCCTTGGGTTCTGTATGTTCCCCTGCTGTGTGTCAGGAGTCTCCGCTAACCCTCCCAGAGGGACAGCTGGTACCAAAACCTCAGGACACCCTCTTGGGTACTTGTACCTCTTCTGATACCTCCCCAGATTATCCCATTGAAGAGGTCTCTAGGAAGAGGACATGTAAGAAGAAGCATCTGGATTCTCCTGAATCTGTCACCGAAGAGCTAGATTTTGAGGAGGGCAAAGGATCCCCACGGTCACCTCCTGCGGACATCTTATTCGGAGACATCCTTGAAATCATAAAACAGAGAGGTGGCTGGAAGCCCAGGAATCCTTGATTGGAGGAATCTGTGCTCCTGGAGGCATTTGGTACTGGCTCATCTATGTCTTGGGTGATTCCACCTGCTGATGAGTTCCTCAAATTGGTCTTGCATTGGGCATGGAAGGAGCCTGACTCCGTTGAGCCCATACCAAGGAAGCCTGATAAAATTATGATCTCTTCGGAAGGCAAAACAATTTGGTCCAAGGGTCCCCTGTTGATGCCATGAGCATAGTGGCAGCCATCAGAAAGGAACTAGCCGACGAAGGTTCCTCTGTTCATCCCCCCAACAAGGAGTCACAAGTGATGGACATGTTTGGGAAGCATATCTATGCTTCAGGGACCTTTGCTTTGAGGTCCCAGAACTATATGGCACATTTCACCAGATTACAAAGGGATCTGATAAAGGAACTCTTGGATACCCTTACAAGAACCATGGCTAAGGAGGTGAAGGAGTTGATCACTTCACAACTGACGACCCATCAGTTGATATCGAGCTTGCCCATGAGGCTTATATCCCGTGTGGCAGAAGGAACCTCAGGGGCAGTGGATTCAGGCGTAGCCATCAGGAGACGACCCTGGATGCGGTTGTGTGGCTTCATGGAGCCTTTTAAGTCTACATTTGTCAATGCTTCTTTCGACGGCACGTCTCTCTTTGGCCCCAAAGTAAAAGATATGTTGTCCAGGTTTGAGAAGGATGGAAATACCCTTTCTGCCATGGGCATGCATTTTTCCACTCCCCAAAGACCCTACTCAAGGAATCATCGGGTAGGTGGAAGGATGTGGTTGAAGAAATCACAAGGATCTTGCCAGGACCCATGTGGAGGGTCCTCCTCCAGAGGTGGAGGGAGAAATTCAACTGGTAGACACCACCCTCATGGCAAAGGAAGCCTGCAACATCAAGGGTCCAGAGAACCATTCTTTCGCAAACCCTTCCAGTGCTTCTGAACGGAGGCCTGATTGTCTCCCTGCAGAGGCAATAGAGGGTAATTTGTCCCTGCATCAGAGAGCCTGGCTAGAGATAACAAAAGATACTTGGGTGCAGAGGATTGTATCCAGAGGATATATAATTCCATTTTCACTTTCTCCTCCAGTTTCCAGTAAAATCTCCAGCGTTCCACCAAATCAGATGGATCAAGCAGACATTCAAATACAAAAGCTGTTAAGAGAGTTATCCAAGAGGTCTCCCCCAAGACCAGAAAGGATCCTGAACTTACTCAAGATTCTTTTTAGTACCAAAGAAAACCGGTTTGGTTTCCCTTTCTGTGGCCTCACTCAGTTCAAAACCTTGGATTCTGGACCCAACTCCACTTCCTCTCTCACCCGACAGGCATGACACATCCGGACCTTCCAAACCTCAAGCTGACAGCTTGGTTTCTCCAATTCCAGTAGTAGCCAGACAATCGATGCTGTCATCCCCTGTTTGTCATATCTTGTTGTCCTCCATTAAGCCATCCACTAGGAAACTTTACGCTAATAAATGTAACAGATTTGTACACTGGACTATTCAAAAGCATGTAGATCCTTTGTTGGCCCCAAGTCCAGCTGGCAGCAATTTCTAGTTTCTACACTGGATTTGATGGCCGTTCAGTAGCCTCTCATAAACTATGTAAAGCCTTTTTGTGCCGCACAGTTCTTCTTAAACCCCTTTTTAAAGATCCTACTCACCAGTGTTATCTCAATCTGGTACTGCATTCCTTGATTCTATGACAGTTTGAGTCTGCCCATGACTTTGACCTCAAATTTTTGTCATGGAAGACCTTGTCTTTAGTTACCATCATTTCCGCCAGACAAATTTCAGAAATTCAGGCATTGTCAGTGAAACCTCCGTATCTTTTGTTCCATAAGGATTGTCTCCTTATGAACCAGTGCATCTATTTTGCCCAAGGTAGTATCATATGTTAACATTAACCAATGTATTAATCTACCAGTCTTCTCCCCAAATTATTCCAACAAAGGAGAATACTTGTTAAATTTGCTAGATGTGCATAGACCATTACGTTTCTATCTTCATAGGGCAAAAGGTATCAGAAGGACTTATCAATTGTTTTTATCCTTTGGTGACTTGAAATTTGACTCACCTGTATCTAAAGCTGCCTTAGCTAAATGGCTTATTGACTGTATTTCCTTTATTTATAACAAGTCAGGAATGACTTTGCCTTGCAAAGTACGGGCTCATTCTACCAGAGCTGTAGCTACCTCTTCTGTTTTCCACTCGAGAACTTCCATGGATGATATTTGTTCAGCAGCAACTTGGGCTCGCCCTTGCACTTCTATCTCTCATTATAAGCTGGATCTGGTGTCCAGAGGAAGGGCATCTTTTTGCTCAATGGTGCTCAGAAATATCCTTTCTTGAATCCACCTAGGGTTCTAAGTAGCTGGGGACTCTCCTCCATTAGTTGAGGACAGAATGAAAATTGACAACATCAGATTAAAAAGTTATGTACTTAACATAATGTTCCACCTGTGTTGTCTGTTTTCTTTCCTCCTCGACTCCCCTCCCACCAACCCCCAAACATTTTTAGGTGTATTTTAGAAGAACGAGGGGATATAACAGTTTGGTTATATCTTTCCAACATTACCAACTCCAGATGTGGTATTACTTCTTCCTGTCTCCCTCTCTCTGTCTCTCTATCTGAGTTATACACATATATGTATAAAGTTGTAAGAGTATATCTTCCTTTACTGCTTGCAAACAAATCTGAGGTAATGGGGGAGGATGCATTGTGGGTAAGGGAAAAGTTCAAGAGTTCTGGATTGCCCCAAGCTTTTTCAGGGCCGAATCGGATCTGGCACCTCGGATCTGAACCCATCAGTCAAGGAGGAATGAAAATAGACAGCACAGCTGGAAAGTTATGCTAAGTACATAACTTTCTCTTCCTTTTCCTTTCCTCCTTTCCTTTCACACCTCAGCATTTGCTGTGTGCCTGAGGAATTCTCTGAAGTCTTCTTTAGGTGTAAAAACACCTATGCAAACTCTTACAAGCAAAAATGCTAAACCTTCTGGACTTTATGTACTAGGGATACATAGAGATGTTGTCCCATAGATGTCCTATCTGAAGTCACTGTAGCAGTATCCTTGACATATGGGTTGTCACCGCTGATGTCCAGCCTGGGTAGCAAAGCTTTACCTTCCCAGAGTTGTATGTCTGAAGCATGACCTCATATAAGTGTAGGGGTATATAGACGGACATGAAAGCGTGTACCTTAGACTATCTTGCTGCCAACCCGAACACAGAAAGTGCATCTGTCAGACTGATCGTCATTTAGTCGTTGGTACCATTCCTTCAGTTTATTGTTTTCTCAGATAAGTGCCTTGTTGGGAAACCTTCCTTGGCGCTTTTTGCTTATGCTGTTTTTGTTCAAATTTGTTAGATGTCAGCTGGAATCTAAGTGTGAGTACGTGTTGGGCAGATTCCATAAAAGGACTTGCACACTACTGGCCTTTTCTATATAGTCCTACAACAAGATCACAAATCTTGCTCCTTTTGTCAATCATTTGTTCCCAAAACCCATAAGCTGAGGCTTTCTTCTCTCAACACCTCTCTGGAAATTGCGTCTTAAATGCCTGGCCCAGTTGAACATGGCAGAATCTGCATCTTCAAACTTCAGTCTTCTGCCTAAGAATCAGCTTAAGAGGCCCAGAACAGACACAGTCTAACATTTTGCTCTCTGATGTATCCATTGAGGTTGCAAAACCTGCTGTTTGTCCAGTCACCTCTCATTTTCCTGCTACTGAGATCCTGACGGAGGCTGGTGTGGCTCCTGAGGCCTTGCAGACTGCAGATACATATGATGAACCTCAGCTCATCATTTCCAAGGGCCCTCAGGGTGTTTCTCAAATATTTAGTTAGGGAAGAAATCCCAGTACATTAGTAGAGGTTAGACAGGGTTCCGAATCTCTGCATCTCATCCAGGCAGACATCACGTCCAAAAAAAAATAAAAGACTAGACATGTGACCTCTCCCTCAGCACCTGGGGAGAAGGAGTGGATAGATTTCTTCCAAGACTTGTTCAAAGCTGTTATGGCTTTGAAACCCCCCCCGTCCTCTGGGTCTCCACAACCATAGGCTAGCATCAAAAATTTACTGTGGCATCTTCCTCTTCTGAAGAACAAAATTATGAATCTGATGTCTTTTTCATCTGTTCCTCAAATGATGGGTCTCTGATCTGTCCTCTGCCACTCAGTAGACTTTAGGCACCATAGCTCAATCTGTTCACTTACCATAATCCACCAACAACTCCAGAGATACCTCAGATCTCATTTGACACTTTAACGATTAGACATGGTCTCTATTAACGCAAGCGACTTGTTTTGAATACGTACAATTTTTTATCTTATTTTTCCCTACTCTCTCCGTCTGACTACCCAAATTGTTAAAAAAGTCATGGAAAGGTCTCGGTTAAGGCGCCGACCGGTCCAGCCGGTCAATCGTCAAACCGTCACCATCGCCGACGTTTCGGCGAAAGAAAATCCAGTAAATCTTCAGCCCTGCTACCTTAGTTGAACTGGCGGCTAGTGATTTGCTATAGTTGAATGTGCCTGGTTTGGATGTACTTACCTACCCTAGGCTGTTGTCTACTTTGACACCTGGCCTGCTGCACCCTTCCCTGCTTAAGGTCTTTGCCAGGGTGCTGCTAGGCCCAAAGCCATGTCTATTCAGGCCTAAGGTGCCCAAAAGCCCCCAATAGCCACCTCTGTCTGCCCCCCTGTTGGGGCACTTGCTACACAGAAGAAGATTTAATATCCTTAATTATTTAATCTAGACATTCCAATCCCTTTCCCAGAGAGCCCCAGACCAGAGCCCCCCCAAGAGCCCAGCCCAGAAGCCCCCCCCCCATGATGACTGATGATTCTCAGCTCCAGACCAGGCAGCCACAGACTCCTCAGATTACATTTTTCTACTTTCCCTCTCTTCTGAATTGATCATTCCATTCCAGCTCCCAGAGGAATTTTTTTCCTTTCCTTTACATGCCATGAGTTCCAAACAATTCCAATGGCAGGGACAGATTTTCAGATTCAAGAAAAAGGTTTAGGATCTTTTTGCACTTACCCACACATAGGGCCTCCCCTCTAAGCCTCCTGTACTGCCTGTTGTGTGGATGCATGGATTGTGATTTTTGCACTGCTAATGATTCTTACCTCCAGCCCTCTCTCCCTCAGAGATAGTTTTGCAGAATTTTTCCACTCCTCACACCACCTTCCACCACCCCCACTTGCAGATCCCCCCAACTAATAACACAACTCAAGGCAGTAGCCTCGACTACCCCAAAAACCACAGCAAAAACCCTATTCCTTCGAGGGAGGAAAAGTCCCAGGGGAAAAAAGGGGGAACCTACACTCTTACTCTCTCAGCTAGAGCTTTAAACTGTCAGTTCAGTTTCATCCGATCCAATAGTAAGAGCTTGAACTTGATCACTGGTAAGACTCGTCCTCTGATGAATCCTATAGAGAGAAATGTATTGAGAAATGACATCCAAACATCAACAAGGTAGGTCCGCTAAAAAAAATGTATGATGCATGCACTGGATTTTCTTTTTTAGCATCAGCCATGACTGGGTACAGTGATAAGAAGGCATGCATGGTTGAACTTATCACGGATCATGATAATGTTAAAGCAAAGCTGCTAGATGATGGATAAAGTGGATAAGGCCAGTTTTGGTGGTACTAAGTAAAGTCAAAAGAAAGAAAAAAAAAGAAAAAAAAAAAAAACAACAACAAAACAATTAATTTCAGTTCAGCCCCCCCCAGTTTAGCAGGAAGGAACTGGCAAAAAAATGCCAAAGGGTCCTTTCCCCAAAAATCCAAATCCCAAAGGGGCAGGCAGAATAGAAGAGGCAGAAATCAACCAGAGAGGGAGGGCAGGAGACAGGGAGGAGTGGCAAGGCACAGAGGAGGCGACACACACAGGCACAACCACTGCCACAAGTCACGGACACAGCTGACAACTTTTCTGACACCACCAGGGCCAGCAGCTAGCAGCTTAGAAAGTTAGCCTTTAGGAAAAATTAAAAAAAAATTACTAAAAAAAGACAAATCATTTTTTTGCAAACCACCCACCCAAAGGCTACCACTTCCTTCCACACACTTACCACAAAAAAAAGAAAAAACCCAAACCTAACCAAATCAAAAAAAAAGAAAGCTCTACAGCAGATAGCTAAAATACAAAGATGAGAGCTGTGGAAAGAGTACCAATAACAGAACAGGGCAAAGGATTTCTACTCCCACTCTTTCCTAGTACCAAGAAAAGAGAAAAGTTGAGACCCTATCTCTCGACCCGTCCGCTTAAAACACATACATCATTGTCCCAAAATTCAAAATGCTGACCCTACAGCAACTTCTTAATCCAAATTTATCCGTTACAAACGGCGCAGCTGGACAACAAAGACAACACAACACATTTTAGTTACAAAATCATTTACTTTACTTGCTACACACATACAGTACATTTGCATAAAAGTCAAGGCTGATACCAACAAAAACAAACACATTCTTAAGGAAAACAAACAGTAAAACAAATGGTAAAACAAACTGCAGAAAAAAAAAGCTTCTTGCTTTAACAGCAGCAATTACCAAAGCAGAACAAAAAAGCTTCATGGCAAAGTTCTGCAGGTCTTCTGCAGCATGGCTGGTCCCACATGCCAGACTACATATGAGAAAGCTACAGTGGTACCTAAACAGTGGTACCTTAAAGAATTTATGCACAGAAGGCAGGCACAATCCCATGCCTAAAATCCAATCCCCTATGGTGGCCCAACAATGCTCCTATGGGCCAGGCTTACCCTTCCACAAACCCAGGCTTACTTCTTTCCACAACTTTCGAAAGCAAGCCAAACCATCACAACGGGATGGACACAGATCTAGGGATGGGATGGACATGTTGGATAAATGCATGATTTGTGGACTCCAAGACTGCTGCGTAAAAAAGAAATGCCAAAGTAAAGTTGGCAGTCCAAAACAGTAAAACCATTCCATCAAATTCCTCAAAGAATTGATAAAGATGACAGACAACAAACAATTCATGTGGTACATCAACAAACAGGGGCAGAATCACACATACCTCATACCCCCCATGCAGCTACTTTGAAAGACCTTTGGAAGCTGGCACATCCAGTTACAGGCAATATTTGTGCCGGAATTGTGCCACCCTGAGAGAACAACATGTTAAGCATAACCAATAGAACCCACTCGATGCTCAATGAATGGATGGAACACTGACATCTTCAAGGTCACAAAAAGAAATAAAATCCAACAATCAAATGAATTCGCATCCCCACTCCAATCACTCCACTTGCAAAAATTCTGCACAAGGACAACTTCAGCTGGTGGCATGGGGACATTTCCTTATCCTTGAAAGGCCTGATGATGCATGCATATGCATTTCCACCTCCTTCCCTTGACTACTGAAAATCAAAGAGGAACGCCCAAGGATAGCCCCTGATAGTACTGATTGTCTGACCACCAAGACAACACTGGTACCCATTGCTGAGGAGGAGATGTCGAGAAAAAAACTCACACCCTGATGCCTTTAATGTTAACAAAACCTACAACAACTAACATCATGCATCCAAAACAACTGCTTGCAGCTGACTGCCTGGGAACATCCAATAGCAGCAACTAACTCCCACCTTCTTAAAGGTAGACAAGACATTAGACCTTGAAGCGCAGGGACCTCAGAAGAGGTTTGTCATTTGGAAAAATGAAAAAAGGTTTGTCAAGAGGAAAAGAATAGATATTGCTAAGATGTAGATATTGCTAACATTCTGGAGTACTTGGCAGAGCTTGTCCTATTCCTCCATCCCAGTCCATCCATCAGCCTCCATCCAGCAGAATACAGCAGCTATTTCCTGTCTACAGCTTTTTTTCACATCCTCTACTCAGGCAGTTCCTCAGAGGGAGGAGAGGGATCAAGAATGTAAACCCTCCTAGACACCACACACCATTACCTTTGAACTTTTTGAACTTTAAAGTTGACACTCCTCACTTCCTTGCAGCAGCAGCAGCAACAGTACTGCAACACCTGTCAAAAAAAAAAACTGCTTTCCCATCACCCAGCAAGGAGGGGGAGGAGGGTTTCCTGACAGGCCTTAATGCACCCCTTCCCTCTTCCTAATCTTCCATCAAGGTGTCCATGAGAACTAAACTACATTTATGCCTAAAGTATCCAGAGTATCCAGAGTAAACCAGGCAATCCACCTACCTACCTTCTTTCCCAATCCACAGAACAACAGGGGAAAGATGCTGGCATACCTGATGTACATAGGCAGTTCACGCTACTACCCTGACAGAACCAAAGTAACAACAAAACTGACCAGCTTTTAGTAGCCTATGCAAGGAAGTACTTTTTCTTCTTTTAGGTTAATCACTGTTATAGTCCTCCCCTACATACACGTCTGTGTATATATATATATATATATATATATATATATATATATATATATATGTGTGTGTGTGTGTGTGTGTGTGTGTGTATTTATATATAAATATATATGTGTGTGTTTATGTATGTATGTGTGTATAGATATATATATATATATATATATATATATATATATATATATATATATATATATATATATATATATATATATATATACACACACACATAGGTTTACTATTGTTTATTCGAACAGAAAAACATTTTCCGTTCAAATAAACGAATGGTAATACCGAAAGTAAACTTTCACAATGGTCGAACAAAATGCTCAATGCATTTGGCTCGACACTGTTGTCGAAACCACCACGTGATAGCTGTATAGGAGCTGATGTAAATCAAACTCCTATACAGCTATCACGATTTGTGGCTGTGCCCCCCACACACCCCCTACTTATATATTCTAACTCTGAGATCGCACTACAGTGGGGATGTAGATGAATTTCTACTCCCCACTGTATTGCGATCTCCGTGCAGATAAGTCGATTTCCACTTATGCGAATGCAGTTGTGCATTCGCATAAGTGGAGTCGACTATCTGGTGCAAAACAGCTTGTGTGTTCGACATTCTGTTTTTCGGTGCATTGCAGCCGATAGAATGTCGTTCGCACAAACAATAAACACACACACACAGTGGATATAAAAAGTGTACACACCCCTGTTAAAATGCCAGGTTTTTGTGATATAAAAAAGTGAGACCACAATAAATCATTTCAAAACTTTTCCCACCTTTAATGTGACATATAACCTGTAAAATTCAATTGAAAAATAAACAAATCTGTTAAGGGAAAAAATATAAAAGAATAAAAAAAGTACAATAACCTAGTTGCATAAGTGTGCACACCCTTAAAGTAATACTTTGTTGAAGCACCTTTTGATTTAATTACTGCATTCAGTCTTCTTGGGTAGGAGTCTGTCAGCATGGCACATCTTGACTTGGCAATATTTGTCCACTCTTTTTTTTAGGTTCATAGGTTACTACTAGGCTAACTGCCCTTGTGGGACATTTTAAGCCTAGCCAATTACCCCATGTGAGAATCAAACCCTGCACCTTGTGTCTATAAGGTAAACAACTTAACCATTAGGCAACCCTCGCAAAAGCACTCCAAATCTGTCAGATTGCGAGGGCATCTCTTGTGCACAGCCCTCTTTAGGTCACCCCACAGATTTTATATTGGATTTAGGTCTAGGCTGTGGCTGGGGCATTCCAAAACTTTAATTTTTTTCTGATGAAGCCATTCTTTTGTTGATTTGGATGTATGCTGGGGTCATTGACGTGTTGAAAGGTGAAATTCCTCTTAATCCTCAGCTTTCTAGCAGATGCCTGAAGGTTTTGGTCCAAAAGTGACTAGTGTTTGGAACTGTTCGTCATTCCCTCCACCTTGACTTAAGCTCCAGTTCCAGCTGAAGAAAAGCAACCCCAAAGCATAATACTACCACCACCACGCTTGACTGTGGGGATGGTGTTCTTTTGGTGATACAAAGTGTCGTTCTTGCACCAAATGTACCTTTTAGAAATTTGGCCCTAAAGCTCATCCATCATCTCATCAAACCATAACACATTTTCCCACATGCTTTTGGGAGACTTGATGTATTGTTTTGCAAATTTTAGCCGGGCCTGGATGTTTTTCTTTATAAGAAAAGACTTACGTTTTGCAACCCTACCCCATAATCCAGACATATGGAGAATACAGGAGAGTGTAGTTACATGTAGTACACAGCCAGTGCTTGCCAGAAATTCCTGCAGCTCCTTTAGTGTTGCTTTAGGTCTCTTAGCAGCCTCCCTGACCAGTTTTCTGCTTGTCTTTTCATCAATTTTGGAGGGATGTCCAGATGTTCATCGTGTTTCACTGTTGCAGTCATGACTGTAGGGTTCTCCCCTGCCGGCAGGCAGTCCTCGGTCGGCCAGAATCCCAAAGTCTGGGTCCGGCGTCGGCTCTTCAGCCATGCTCCCTGACGTCAGAGCGCCAGGAGTACAAAGCTGACAGCCGACGCCATGTTCTCCAGTCTTTCTTGCCGTGCAGTGATAGCAGTTCGCAAGTGCCGGTCGGCTGACTCCTGACAATTTTTAATAATCAAACTTCAGTCCGAAGACTTTCTTTTCCTACTCAAAGCTAAGTACCCCGTTGGGGAAAGTTTTTTCTTGCTCCAGTCCGATGTCAGAAAAAGTTAATTGTATTTCATGTGGGAAGCAAATACCTCATAAGGATTTTCATTCTTACTGTATTCCTTGCTTAGGCCCTGACCACGACGTAGCTAGTTGTCGGTTTTGTGCTAGATTCAATCAACGTACTATTAAACGAAGGTACAATTTTGCTTTTCATTACTTCGGTAGGCGTTTTAATTACAAAATGTCATTGGATACGGTTCCAGCTACCGGAGTTCACAAACGACGCAAGGACAAAGACAGGCCTCTGAGGTCCAAATCAGACGATATCGCACAGGCGGAGCCAGCTTCAAGTTCGGCATTCGTCAGTGAGGCGCTTTTGCAGCCCCTGTCGTCGGCCATTTCGGAACCGATAGCCGAAACGGACTCCCACGAGGAGCCAACTAGGCCTTTGAATATTTCAGTTGGACCTTCGGACAATGCTCCTTCGGATGGGTCCGGAGCCTCTGTGCAGGTACCGGCTTCCGAAGGGGTTTTCAGGCCTACTCATCTTCTTATAAAGGCAAAGCCAAAGACAAAGGCAAAGACTCCTTCCAAATCAAAGACTGCAACCCAGGCCTCTTCTGATCCGGCTCCCAAGTCTCAGAAACAGTTACTTAAAATGGCGGAGGACTTACTTACTATGATTAGGGGTTCACATCCCCCTCCAGATAAAAGGCCAAGGCAGGAAGTTTATTATGACTCCTCTGATCAGGCTTCTGTTTCTTCTTCTGACCAGGAATATTCTTTCCCTCCTTACGAGGATTCTGATGCTGAGGAATCCATTCCTTCAGCTTCTCCCCGAGGATTTCTCTTTTGGGGAAACTTTGCATGAAATGAGGGAACATTTCCACTGGGAAGGACAGGAGTACTCAGAATCTAAGAAAAGACTAAGGGATTTTCTTCTTTCCCAACATAGGCCCCTGGCTATTCCTCCTATTTTGGATATTGTGGATGATGCTTTTTTGGAGGCTAACTTAACTCCTGACTCTTTTCCTCCAGCTCCTGTTAAGCCAGACAGATACTATAGGGTTCCTGATTCCCACCAGTTTTTATTCAAGAACCCTACTGCTGACCCTGAAACAATTTCTTAGGGTCCTAAGGGCGTTAAAGCCGCTTCTGCTAAAAACCCCATTCCCACTGAGAAGGATTCCAGATCTTTAGAAAGATGGGGCAAAAAGTGTACACTTCTGCTACTTTATCTATTAGGGCTTTAAACTGTCAGTTTCATATGCTGAAATACCAGCAATTTCTCCTGTCTGTTTTAAAGCAAAAGCTAACTTCCATTTCCGCCTGTGCAGATGATAAGGAACTACATGACTTATTGCATGCCACTGAACAAGTTGGGAAGCATGGTTTACACTGTGGATTTGATGCCTTGGAGGCTTCTTGTAGGGCTGCTGCCTCTGGCACAGTAATTAGAAGGCATGCATGGTTAAAGGAACAAACTTTGCCAGATCAGGTAAAGGCTAAATTATTGGATGCTCCTGTTCAGCATAATGTTTTATTTGGATCTAAAGCTCAAGACGTGATTAAAAAGATGGAGGACAAGGCAAAGTCCATGCAAACAGTTAAAGATTTCTTACAAGTACAGCCACCCAGATTTAGCAGGAATTGGCCTACAAAAAATTGGTCCTTTCCCAATTCAGACAGGCCTCAGAGGGGTAGATATAGACGCCCCCGAGGTAGGCCTCAAACGCAAGCCTCTTATAGACTAAGACAGTGGACTGCTTCCACCCCTAGGGGAGGAGAAGACAGGTCGTAAGCTCATAGAAAACAGACTCAATGACTCCCTCTGTTGGGCTGCAGGAACTTCTTGCCTGGAAGCCCCTCTCGGAGGAAAACTTTCTCTCTTTCATCTAAATTGGACTCATATAACCCAAGACAAGTGGGTTCTGGATGTGGTTTCAAGAGGTTACAAATTCCATTTTCATACCCCACCAAGGCCAAGCGGATGGCCAGATCTTCCAAAACATCAATGGTCAGAGGCATTAAACCAGGTGGAAGCTCTCTTGGCTATGAAAGCCATAGAACTAGTTCCACTTTCAGAGATGGGACACGGTTTTTACTCAAGGCTCTTTCCAGTCTCCAGGAAGCAAAATTCATGGAGACCCATTCTGGATCTGTCAGTCTTGAACACTTTTCTAGAGATACCAAAATTCAAGATGCTTACTCTACAGCAGCTACTACCAATGCTGACCAAAAATGCATGGATGGTAACTTTGGATTTAAAAGAAGCATATTTACACATTCCCATCAGACAGGAACGCAGAAAATACCTCAGGTTCAAGGCAGGATCGAGGCACTACCAATTCTCTGCGCTGCCCTTTGGATTGTCTACTGCGCCCAGGATCTTTACCAAGTGCCTGGCTCCAGTAGTAGCTTATTGCAGACTCAAGGGAATTCACATTTACACTTATCTGGACGACTGTCTTATTCAGGCAGACAGCAAGGAGGTCTTACTCCAGCATCTACAGTTTGTTCAGAATCTTCTCAAGTTCCTGGGATTCACTGTAAACATAAAGTCAAATTTGACACCCTCACAACAGATAATTTTTCTGGGCGCTTCTCTAAACACAACAACCCAGATGGCATTTCTGGCATACGAAAAACAGTTACAGCTGGCTTCAACTTTCAAAACCTTGGCAACTACAACTCAGCTATCTGCAAGTAGATTCCTGCAGGCTCTGGGTTACATGGCCTCCTGCATCCTTCTTGTACCATATGCAAGACTACATATGAGGAAAATACAGTGGTACCTAAAAAGTGTATGGTCTCAGCATTGTCACAGTCTAGACATACTGATCTCTGTCCTGCCTTGTCTTCAAAAGGAATTCCTTTGGTGGTCCAAGGCATGTACTCTAAACAAAGGAAAACCCTTCTGTCTGCCTCCTGCCACTCAGATTCTAACCACGGACACCTCAGATTATGCATGGGGAGCCCATTTTCAGGGCAACTGTCTGCAGGGCCTTTGGACAAAGGATCAGAAGCACCTGCATATCAATTTAAAGGAAATGTTAGCCATTCAGAAAGCTCTATTGGCCTTCAGGAATCTTCTACAACCAGGACAACTACTGATACGGACAGACAACACCACAGTTATGTGGTACATAAACAAGCAAGGGGGATCTCATTCCTACCCCTTTTGCAGACTAGCCATGGATCTTTGGAACACAGCCCTTGCAATTTGGACCTTCAAGCACAGTTTCTACCAGGGAAGCAAAACTTCCTGGCAGACAGTCTGAGCAGAAACCTTTCGGATCCACACGAATGGATGTTGGACTCCGAAATATTCAAGATGATTACAGCAGTCTGGGGATGTCCTCACATAGACCTCTTTGCATCCCACCTCAATCTTCAACTACAAATTTTTTTGCACCAGGACTTTCCACGCTCAAGCTTGGAAAGTGGATGCCCTATCATTCAGTTGGAGAAACCTCTCGGGATATGCCTTTACGCCTCTTCCTCTTCTTCCATGGGTATTACTAAAGATCAAGCAGGACAAGCCCAAGATGATAATCTTGCTGGTCCCAAATTGGCCTCTACAGTTTTGGTACCCAACACTGAGAAACCTTTGTCTAGAGCCACCCTGGGTTTTACCGCAGATTCAGAACCTTCTGTCCCAACACCAGGGTCAGATTCTACACTCCCATGTCAAACCTCTCAGCCTGGCGGCCTGGTTAATCCAGGATCTTTGATTCATTCTCTCCTACCCAAGCAGGTTATGGATGTCATTTTAGAAGCCAGACGTCCTAGCACTAGAAAATCTTATGCAGGAAAATGGAAATGATTTTGTTCCTGGATTCAGGCTCAGGATTCTGATCCTCTTATTCCTAACATTCCCCAGATTTTACTTTACCTGTCAGACCTCTTACATAAGGGTCTCTCTTTCTCTTCCATAAAGATACACGCCTCTGCTATTTCTGCTCATTATAATACAGACCCTCCTATCTTTTCCCACCAGCTCATGAGACAATTTCTCAGAGGAGCTAAGAACTTAAGGCCCCCTAGATCTCCTCCCATTCCTGCTTGGGATCTCAACTATGTTTTGGAAAAGCTCACCTTACCTCCTTTTGAGCCTGCTGCCTCATCTGACATCAAGTTTTCTCATCTGACATCAAGTTTTTATCTTGGAAGACAGCCATCCTTTTAGCTCTGACCTCTGCCAGGAGGGTTTCAGAGTTGCAAGCTCTAATGGCTGTGGAACCTTATATTATTTTTCATCAAGACAGGGTGTCTTTAAGGACTAATCCTACTTTCATGCCTAAGGTGGTTTCCAAAGTGGCTTTAAATCAAACTATTCACTTGCCAACCTTTTTCCCCACTCCTCAAAATAAAGGGGAAAGGATCTTACATTCCTTGGATGTACACAGACAACTACGTTTTTACCTGGACAGAACCAAGGACATCAGGAAATCAGAGCAATTGTTTGTTTCTTATGCTTCAAGTTCCCAAAGTAAAGCCATTTCAAAACAGACCATTTCTAAATGGATTGCTCATGGAATCAGGATGTAATGGGATCCTATCTCGCCTACATTCATAACTGATGGACTCGGCCAACTAGTACACTAGAACGAAGTCTCATATTGGCTGGGCTACCCTCTATCCCAGGATGCACCACACCTGCTTCCCCAGATCTTGTTTGCCGCTTTACAAGCTGGACATGGTCTCGACTTGGCTGGAGCTAAGTGGTTTCTTTTTACCTTTTACTGGTCTTTGACCTTAGGGTTTTCTTCTGAATTTGATAAAAACAGCTGTTTTAACAGCTATTCTCTGTATTTTGTGTGTTTGATAACTTTTTGTGTGTGAAGTGATTTACTGATACTTCTATTTCGCTGTCGGGCAAGGCCCGTTTAAGTTAGAGGGCCTTTGCCCTACTTTTGAAAGTCTGTGTCATTATTTTGTGTGTTTGATAACTTTTTGTGTGTGAAGTGATTTAATTTCGCTGTCGGGCAAAGCCCGTTTAAGTTAGAGGGCCTTTGCCCGTTGTTGTTGTTGTGCGTGCTTACTGGATGTTCTTCGTCTTCCCTTGCTGCAGTCCTGACAATTGGGTATAGTCCGCGTCCCAGTCGGCCCGAATACCAGAGTATAAGGCTGACGTCGGTCATGGCGCCTTAGACTGACGTCAGTACGTCAGGGTACTAATGCGCATGACCGACGTAATTTCCTCAGTCTTTTTAGCCGCATGGTCCGATGCAGAAGCAGTTTTGCGAGTGCAGGTTGGCGTTCTGAGATTTTCCGAAACCGGAGTTTCAGACCGAATACAGAGTTGGCTAGTAACCCGTTGAGAACATTTTGGTTTTTCTTGCCTCAGTATTTAACGGATGTCAGAAAAGTGAATAACTGTATTTCTTGTGGGAAGCAGATACCGCATAAGGATTTTCATACATTGTGTATACCTTGTTTAGGGCCTGAGCACGACGTTGTTGGTTGCCGCTCTTGTGCTAGATTTAACAAGCGCACTATTAAGAGGAGGCTTGATTGTGCTAGGTTAGTGTTTGGGAAACGTTGCAATTATAATATGCCGCCGGATGCTCCGCCTGCTTCATCCAAGAAGCGCAAAGATAAAACAGTGAAGCCTAGGGGAGGAACCGCAGCCCCGGATGTCGGTCCTTTGGAAGGCTCAGGGGCGGAGGTTTTGCCACGAGTTTCAATGGAGTCTCAGGCAGATACTTTACTGCTACAGGATGTGCCCTCTCAGGAGGCAGGCCACGCTGAGGGGCTTCTCAGGTAACTGTTCTTCCTCTCTTCCCAAGGTAGTTAGGGCCTCTCCTTCTGTTGCCAAAGCTTCTTTTAGAGGTAGGCCAAGTTCAGTTTCTGTGGGGGCTTCTCCTAGCATTTCGGGCTCTGTGCCTAAGAAACATATGCTCAAAATGGCAGAAGATTTGATTACTCTGATTAGAGGTTCTATGCCCCCACCTGATAAGAGGCCTAGGGTGGAACAGGAGTTTGATAGTTTTGAACAGTGTTCACAGGCTTCAGAGTCTTCTGGGGAAGACTTGCAAGAGTTTCCTACTTATTCTGATTCTGATGTGGATGATTCCACCTTCGGCTTCTCCTCCTGAGGATTTTTCATTTTCAGAGACTCTTCACTCCATGAGGGAGCACTTTAAATGGGAAGGCCAAGATTACTCTGACTCTAGAAAAAGGCTTAGGGAATTCTTGTTTTTGCCTCAGCATAGGCCCTTAGCTATTCCTCCTGTGTTGAATGTGGTGGAGGATGTTTTTGCAGAGGCTTCTCTGAACCCTGACTCCTTGCCTCCTGCTCCTGTTAAGCCTGATAGGTATTATAGGGTGCCAAGCTCATAAGTATTTGTTTAAGAGTCCCAGGGCGGACCCGGAAACTGTTTCTCAGGGGCCTAAAGGTGTTAAAGCTTCTGTGGTTAAAAATCCTGTACCCTCTGATAAAGAGGCAAGGGCTTTGGATAGGTGGGGTAAGAAAGTATACTTCTTCCACTTTGGCCATGAGGCGTTGAATTGTCAGTTTCATATGCTGAAATATCAGAATTATCTCCTTTCACAATTGAAATCTAAGGTGGATGCTTTGGCGGAAGGTATTGAGTGTAAAGAATTGCTGGATTTGGTTCATGTGTCTGAACAAGTGGGTAAGCATTCTTTGCAGTGTGGTTTTGATGCTGTTCAGGCCTCCTCGAGGGTGGCTGCTACTAGTTCTGTTCTTCGCAGACATGCATGGTTGAAGGATCAGAATTTAGCTGAGCATGTTAAGACCAGGATTTTGGATGCTCCTTTACAGTCTGATGTGTTGTTTGGACAGCCTGTGGAAGCAGTTATAAAGAAAATGGAGGACAAAGCTAAGTCTATGCAGACTGTTAAAGATTTTTTGCAGGTGCAGCCTCCAAGTTTAGTAGAAATTGGCCTGCTAAGGGGTGGACATATCCTGCTTATGGTGCCCAGTCTAGGGGTAGGTCTAGACGTGGTAGGGGCAGGGCTCAAGGTTTGTTTAGGCCTAGATCAGACAGTTCACCTGCTCAGACTTCTGGTGAGGGCAGGGGTCAGTCCTTTCGTAAGCAGAACCAATGACCTGCCTTTTCAGCTGCCAGTGGACTCTCGCCTGGCAGCTCCTTTAGGAGGAAGATTGTCTCTTTTCAAAGAAAATTGGGATTTAATCACTCAAGACAGATGGGTGCTGGATATCATTCATCACGGGTACAGATTTTATTTCCACACAATGCCCCTTTCAAAGGCATGCCAGATGTTCCTCCTCCACAAAGAAAAGAGGCTCACAAGCAAGTTTCTCAGTTACTCCAGATAGGGGCTATTCAGCCAGTCCCTGTGTCAGAAAGGGGCTTCGCATTTTATTCTCGCCTGTTCCTAGTGCCAAAGAAGGGGAACACGTGGAGACCAATTTTGGATTTATCTATCCTCAACACTTATCTGGACATTCCCAAGTTCAAGATGTTGACGTTACAGCAACTGTTACCTCTGCTGGGCAAGGATCACTGGATGGTAACTTTGGATCTCAAGGAAGCTTACCTTCATG
Source organism: Protopterus annectens (assembly GCF_019279795.1). Classification (NCBI taxonomy): domain Eukaryota; kingdom Metazoa; phylum Chordata; order Ceratodontiformes; family Protopteridae; genus Protopterus; species Protopterus annectens. Next base: position 1,088,873,474 of record NC_056737.1, on the reverse strand, counting down.
TGCCCATAAGGCTAAGTTGCAGAAAGTATCTGGTTTCAACTGGAGATTTTCATTATCAGTTCTCTGCATTGCCCTTTGGCTTATCTACTGCCAGAGTATTCACAAAGGTTCTGGCTCCAGTGATAGCTTACTTCAGGCTTCAAGGCATTCAAATTTATCCTTACTTGGACGACTGCCTGATTCTGGCTCAAGAAAAGGAACACCTTCTACAGCATCTGGAATATGTCATAGCAGTGCTAAGATGCCTAGGGTATTCTGTGAACGAAATAAAGTCCAGTCTAGTACCCTCTCAAGACATGTGCTTTCTGGGTGTGAGACTGAATACAGCAGCCCAGATGGCCTTTTAACCCCGGACAAACAAAAGAGTCTGTCACTTTACTTCCATCAACTATCTCATCAGTCCGTGCTGACTGCAAGGACAGTCCTTCAAGCATTAGGGTTCATGGCATCTTGTATTCTGGTGCTTCCCAATGCCAAACTGCATATGAGGAAGCTGCAATGGTATCTCAAAATGTATGGACACAGCACTGCCAAGATTTGGACACTGTCATTCAAATAATACCTTGCCTTCAAAAGGAATTCTTGTGGTGGGCTCAGGAATGTCACCTAAACAAGGGACTCTCTGTGACCCGCCAGAGGCGAGTCAGATTTTAACGACAGATGCCTCGGACACTGCTTGGGGAGCTCATCTAAATGGAAAGTGGATACAAGACAAGTGGCCTGCCAGACTACAGCATCTACATATCAACATGAAGGAGATGTTAGCAGTCCAGTTTGCATTGATGGCGTTCAAGGAGCTACTTCTTCCAGGGCAGGTGTTGATTCTGACAGACAACACAACTGTCATGTGGTACATCAACAAGCAAGGGGGAACACATTCTTATCCTCTATGCAGGCAAGCAATGATTTTATGGGAGACTGCTAAGCCTGCAACTGACTCTTCAGGCAAGGTTTCTGCCAGGAGCACAGAACTCTCTAGCAGATGCATTAAGCAGACAAATCATGGATCCCCACGAGTGGAAACTGGATCTTCATGTATTTCAGAAATTGACAGTGTCATGGGGAACTCCAGACATAGATCTGTTCGCTTCTCCACTAAACCACCAGCTGCCAAAGTACTGCACAAAGGGGTTTCATCACACAGCTTGGAAAGTGGATGCTCTGTCTTTCAGTTGGAAAAACCTTCATGTCTATGCCTTTCCACCTCTACCTCTTCTTCCAAAGGTATTACTAAAGGTCAGACAGGACAGGCCAAGGATGATTTTGATAGCTCCAGATTGGCCTCGGCAACACTGGTACCCACTTCTAAGGAGTCTTGTAAAGAAGCCTCCATGGCCTTTACCTCTGATTCCTCATCTGTTATCTCAGAAGGACGGTCATCTGCTCAATGTCAAGCTTCAATCTCTTCATCTCACAGCTTGGCATATTCTGTGTTGAAGCATGGTAGGTCTCAGCTTCCTCAACAAGTTTTAAATGTGATTATGGAAGCTAGAAGGCCTAGTACTAGGAGAGTCTACGCAGAAAAATGGAAGAGATTTTTATTTTGGAGTACAGCAAAGAATTTGGAGATTTCAGAGCCTAATTTGAGGGTGGCTCTTCAATATCTTACTGAATTATTGGACAAAGGTTTGTCCTTCTCTTCCATAAAGATTCATGCTGCAGCAATTTCAGCTCACTATGATTGTGACCCACCTTTGTTTTCGCATCCTTTGTTCAAGCAGTTTCTTAGAGGGGCAAAGAATATAAGACCCCCACGTAGAGCTCCTACTCCTGCTTGGGATCTCAATTTTGTGTTGGAAAAACTTACTCTACAACCTTTTGAGCCTGCAGCTACTGCTGAATTGAAATATTTGTCATGGAAGACTGCTTTTCTGTTGGCTATTACTTCTGCAAGAAGGGTGTCTGAGTTGCAGGCCCTTATGGCAGTAGAGCCCTTTTTGATTTTCCATAAGGACAGGGTATCATTGCGTACTAATCCTTCCTTTATGCCTAAGGTGGTTTCTAGTGTGGCTTTAAACCAAACTATTCATTTGCCTACATTTTTTGCAGATCCTCAAAATAAAGGGGAAAAGATTTTGCACACTTTAGATGTACACAGGCAATTGCGTTATTATCTGAGCAGGACTAAAGATTTTAGGCAGTCTCAGCAGTTACTTGTTTCTTTTGCTTTGGGTTCACAGGGCAAGCCTGTGTCAAAACAAACTATTTCTAGGTGGATTGGCTTTTGCATTGCATTTTGTTATTCCCATCATGGCAAAGAGGTTCCAGCTGGGATTAGGCCTCATTCCACTAGGGCTACTGCCACTTCAACAGCATTTCTAAGGGGGGTGGCAACTAAGGATATTCTGGAAGCAGCTACTTGGAGTTCAGTGCATACTTTCTCTAGGCATTATCACCTGCCTATATACTCTAAGACTAGAGCTGGTTTTGCCACAGCTGTTTTACAAGGCATGTTGTCAGCTCCTGCTACTTTATAATTTGCCAGCCTCCCTTACCTCTGCTTTGGGATTCTACCCAATTGTCAGGACTGCAGCAAGGAAGACGAAGAACATAGTACAGTTTTGTACCTACCATAAATGTAGATGTTCGAGGATTCCCTTGCTGCAGTCCATTACCCTCCCTCCTTCCCTCTGTGTTTCAGGGTGGTTGTGTAGGTGAGTTTACATGCTTATATTTTTGTATATATTACTGTATATATTGTACATGTTTTTTGGTGCAGGTTGTTTTTGGGACTTGTCTTTTTGGGTCTTCTGACATCTGGGGCAAGAAAAGACTGAGGAAATGACGTCGGTCATGCGCATTAGTACCCTGACGTACTGACGTCAGTCTAAGGCGCCATGACCGACGTCAGCCTTATACTCTGGTATTCGGGCCGACTGGGACGTGGACTATACCCAATTGTCAGGACTGCAGCAAGGGAATCCTCGAACATCTACATTTATGGTAGGTACAAAACTGTACTTTTCTCTTGTGAGGTAAATCTCCCTCTCAAGAGCTCGTGCCTTGTTTTCTCGCGCTCTATAGTTGGCGCTAACCTTTTGATATTAGACACTGCTTTTCTTACTGTACAATATGTCCAAAGAGCAAAAGTCAGGATTTAAAAAATGCACTCGGTGCAATTACAAAATGTCTATTACAGACAGTCACTCGATATGCGTGTATTGTTTAGGGCCTAAACATCTACAGGAGACATGTAGTGTATGTCATGCTTTCTCCTCTAGGGTTCTTCAAGAGCGCAAAAATAAACTGATCTTGAAGGGTCTTATTAAGCCCTCTTTCGAGGAAGCTGTGGATTCTCCTATTACCTCCAAAAAGAAAAGATCGTCGGCTCCGACAAGTCCGTCGGAACCGACTGCTAAAAAGCATAAGTCGACCTCTTCTTCCTTGGCTCCACTGACTTTGGGGCCGAGGGTCAAAGGGTCTGCCTCGATGCCTCTTTCCTCGGCTCCATTAGTTTCGGAGCCGCAGGTTGGTGTATCGAGAGGCGAATCACCTCCATCGGTTCCAATGGTTTCGGAGCCGGTGGAGGTGTGCAGCTCAGACTCTTCCCCCTCGGCTCCGAAGAAAGCTCCTTCGGCGCCTATGGTTGTCCATGCTGTGGTGGAACCTGCGCCGATAGTGTTGGAGCCTTTTCGGAGCCGGTCCCCTACACTCTCAGAGCCGAGAGGAAAGCCTTCTCGTCCTTTGTCTACCTCCTCTAAATCCTCAAAACTCTCGGATTCGGATTTGGATAGGGTGATTCAGAGGCTTTTCCAGTCTCCAGTTTTTGCTCAAATGGTCTCGGCTCCGGCCCAGTTGGCTTCGGAGCCGATCCCCCCTCCTAAACATTCTTCCTCCTCCAACCTCCTCGAAGCCGTTGGAGTCGGTGATGGTGGAGCAATGCGGAGCCGTACGGTCAGAGCCGAGACCCCTTCGAGGTCTATCGGCACCGACTATGGTTCCTACCCTGTCCTCGGGTTCAGGGTTTGGTACTGGGACTTCCTCAGCCGGGCCCGAGGGGAACACTTTGGGACTGGGTGCCTAGTCTTCCCCTCGGAGCATCGGCTGCCGGAATTCCCAGTGCCATCGTGGCCTCTAGACCAGTGATCTCCATGGAGTCTGGAGGTCCGGCCTTTGAGGCCATGAGCGCGCTGGCCATGCCCTTGCCGGCTCAGCAGGCTTCCACCTCACCATCCCTAGACCTGGAGACTGGTGCTTCTGCCGTGTTGCAGTCCCCTGGCAGCGGGGCCCCAGGGCCTGAGGATACCCCCATCGGGGGTTCCCTTCTTCCGGGGGGTCCGTCCGAAACTGCTTCGGACGAGCCCCCACGGAAGAAATTGTGCAAGAGGAAGCACGTGGACTCCCAAGATGAGTCTGTTACATCGGATACTGACCTCGATGACGGAAGGGTCCCCAAATCATCTTCGGATGATATCTCTTTCTCAGATATCCTTGAGATTCTGAGACAGAGAGGAGATTGGCAGGCCAAAACCCCTTCCGCTGAGGAGTCAGTCTTCCTCAAGGCCTTTGGGGCCCAGCCCTCCGCCTCCTGGGTGTCTCCGCCCTTCGATGAACTCCTTGATTTGGTTTCTCGAAGGGCTTGGGAACACCCTGATTCTGTGGAACCGGTGCCTGCGAGACCTAATAAATTTCTTTCAGCCCCCTCCCAGAAGGAATTTCTGACAAAGGTGTTCCGTAGATGCTATGGTGGTGGCTTCTGCCACACAGCAGGACGTGGCAGAGGCTTCAACGTCTATCCACCCTCCTAATAAGGATTCCAGGAGCATGGATAGATGCAGGCGTACCCTTTCTTCAGCGGCCTTTACCTTACGGTCGCTGAACTATTTGTCATTTTACCAGGCTCCAAAGGGACCTCCTTAAAGAGCTAAGTGACTCCCTCACTGGTAATCTACCTGAGGCGCTAGCCCCTACTGTTGGCGCCCAGATGACTACCTTGTTTTCCATCGTAAACTCGTCCATGAGGCTCATTTCGTATGCGGCCGAAGGGGCGAGTAGAGCAGCGGGAACAGGCGTTTCCCTCAGGAGACACGCCTGGTTACGCTTGTGTTCATTTGCGGAGGCCTTCAAGTCTTCCTTCGCCGACGCCCCCTTTGATGGGTCATCTTTGTTTGGACCCAAGGTGAAAGACACACTAACCCGCTTTTCCGCTCCCTCTAGGCCTTACCCCAAGGTCCAGAGAGGAGGGAAAATGTGGTTCAGAAAAACTCAGAGGTCTTTCCCTACTCCACCCAGTGATCCCCCATCCAGAGGCAGGGGGGGGGATTCAGGAAGACGCCGCCCCAGAGGCGGCAGAGGCCCCCGTAATTCTGGAGACCGCGATTCCTTTCGTGGTTCTTCCTACACTCAGTGTCCCTGAGTTGTTGCCCGACTGTGCAGCTCCGGAGCCAGTCGGGGGTCTTTTTGCGGAACACCCACAAGCTTGGGAATCTATAACCAGCGATCAGTGGGTGCTTCGGATTATTACCGGAGGCTATATCATCCCCTTCAACAAGCCCCCCCCTTCCCTTAAGGGAAATCCCGGACGTGCCACCCAGTCAGCGGGATCAGGCAGCAATAGAGATTTCAAAGCTGCTAGAAAAAGGAGTCATCCAGCCTGTCCCCACCGACCAGATCGGATCAGGAACTTACTCAAGATTATTTTTGGTGCCAAAAAAGACAGGGGACTTCAGGCCCATTTTGGACCTCAGTTCATTGAATCGTTTTGTGGAAAAGTCCAAATTCCGAATGGTCACCCTTCAATCCATTCTTCCACTGCTGGAGAAGGATGCATGGATGTGCTCCATAGATCTCCAGGACGCTTACTGTCACATTCTGATAGCTCAAGAGTCCAGGAGACACTTACGCTTCCGCCTGGGAGTCAGTCATTTCCAGTTCCGAGCACTGCCCTTTGGTCTCACCACAGCCCCAGGGTGTTCACCAAGTGTCTGGCAGTGGTGACTGCTCACCTGAGGAGTCTAGGATTCCAAGTGTTTCCATATCTAGACGACTGGCTCCTTACTGCCACCTCCGAGCATCTACTATTTCAGGCGCTCAACGCCACGTTCACCTTGGGCCGTTTCTTGGGAATTACGTTCAATTGGCAAAAATCTGTACTACAGCCATCTCAGCGTATTACTTTTATAGGCGCAGACTTAGATACAAAAAGGATGCGCGCCTTCTTACCGGCAGCAAGAATTCAGGTTCTGCAAAACCAAGTCAAATCCTGTCTCCCCCTATCAAGAGCTCCGGCCCATCTGATCCTACAACTGTTGGGCTCGATGGTGTCAACTATACTCCTAGTCCCCTTAGCCAGACTCCACATGCGAATTTTGCAATGGCTCCTATCGGTTCAATGGTCCTATCAGGAACTCCCCTTGAACCATTTAGTCATGATCACGGAGAGTTGCCGTCGGGATCTGCGTTGGTGGCTCCTCCAATCCAATCTCGACCAGGGGCGACTCTTTATTCCTCAATCCCCCCTTGCCACTGTGACCACGGACGCCTCCCAGGTAGGGTGGGGGGGTCATTACCTGGACAGGTCGGTCCAAGGCACATGGCAACTCCAGGAAGCGCATTTGCATATCAATATCCTGGAGATGAGAGCGGTACTCTTGGTACTACAAGCTCTCCATCACGCTCTCCCGCAAGGTCCGATTGCTATCCTATCCGACAACATGTCGGTGGTTTGGTATATAAACAAGCAAGGTGGAACCAGGTCTTACCCACTGTGCAGAGAAGCCATGAGACTTTGGCACTGGGCGGTAGCTACCAACCGCTTTCTAATGGCAACGCACATACCGGGGAAATCCAATGTGATTGCGGACAGATTAAGCAGGACCATTCTGTTACCCCACGGGTGGTCCCTCAACCAAAGAGTGGCTGCGAAAATCTTCGCCAAATGGGGCCTCCCTTGCTGCGACTTGTTTGCCAGCCCCCACAATGCGAAGTGCAGAGAGTTCTTCACGCTGATCCCCTCTCAGGGACAGATTCCCAGGGACGCTCTGACCCACATTTGGCCCCCCGGTCTTCTTTATGCCTTCCCTCCGGTTCCCCTCCTGCCGAGGGTGATACAGAAGGCCATTTACCTGGAGAGCGAGATGATTTTGATTGCCCCGCACTGGCCTTGTCAGGTTTGGTTTCCCTTCCTACAGAGGCATGCGGTAGAAGGTCCATGGTTTTGGACCCAGTGCGGACCTGTTGACTCATCAGTCAGGACGGTTTCACCCGTCTCTCAGGTCATTGAGGTTGGCGGCATGGTTACTCCGCTTCCATCCTTAGTCGAGACAATTCCCTTTCTCCGGAGGTGATCCACATATTGTCTTCTTCTCATAAACCTTCCACTGTCAAACTCTATTCCAGCAAATGGAAAAGGTTCGCCTTCTGGGCTCAGCAACGAGGTATAGACCCCCTTACTGCCCCAGTTTCGAGGTTTTGAATTTCTTGGCCTCTCTTTTTCAGTTGGGCTCTTCAGTTTCCACGATTAAGGTTCAGCTAGCGGCTATCTCTAATTTTCATGCTTCTTTTAAACCTTCATTGATGTCTCACAAACTTTGTAAGTCTTTCCTTAAAGGAGCATGGCTCCTTAGGCCTCCAATATCTCACCCTGTCCCCCCTTGGGACCTAAATATGGTTCTTGCTGCCTTAACTGCCTGCCCTTTCGAACCAGCTGCTACCTGCAATTTGAAATTTCTGTCCTGGAAAACTGCCTTTTTAGTGTCTATAACTTCGGCGGGTTTCAGAACTTCAAGCTCTTTGTTCTGATCCTCCCTATTTGATATTTCACAAACATAGAGTGTCCCTGAAATTAAATCCCTCCTTTTTACCAAAGGTAGCTTCTTCTTTCTGTATTCAACAGACTATAGAGCTCCCTGTATTTTTTCCAGAGTTTTCTAATAACGCAGAATATACTTTTCATCAATTGGACGTCCATAGACAACTGCGTTTTTATTTGAATAGAACCGCTCAGGCGGAAATCAAATCAACTGTTTGTTTCCTTTGCAATAAACAAATTGGGTCAACCAGTAGCTAAAACCTCCATAGCTAAATGGATTAAAGATTGCATCTCTTTCATTTATTCACAGGCTAACAAAGAGCTTCCCTTTCCAGTCAAGGCTCATTCTACCAGGGCAATGGCTACTTCTGTAGCTTTTCACTCCAAATTATCAATAGATGATATTTGTGCTGCGGCTACCTGGACTTCTCCGCACACTTTCATTTCTCATTACAAATTAGATGTGGTTTCTCGAGGCAGGGCTTCCTTTGGTTCCACAGTTCTCAGGAGTGTTTTCCAATGAGTCACCCGGGATTTAGATGCTAGGGACGCTGTCCCATCAGTTATGAATGTAGGCGAGATAGGATCCCATTACATCTTTTAGTTATGTACTTACCATAACTTCGGATGTATGGGATCCATCTACTACATTCATATCACTCCACCCTCCTTCCCCCTTCCATTGGGATTTAGAGGAGATGTAGTTCCATTTGGAGATCTTCTCTTGAAGAACTTTAGTTGGTTGTAGTGACTACTATTTTTTCTGTGTTTGCATGTATGTATGAAAGCGAACAAACAAGATCTGGGGAAGCAGGTGTGGTGCATCCTGGGATAGAGGGTAGCCCAGCCAATAAGAGACTTCGTTCTAGTGTACTAGTTGGCCGAGTCGGAGCCGATGGATCGGCTCCGAGCCCATCAGTTATGAATGTAGGCGAGATAGATCCCATACATCCGAAGTTATGGTAAGTACATAACTAAAAGTTTTGCTATTCACACCATGGAAAGCAAATCCCAGAGAGTATAAGGACTCACTCTACCAGAGCTGCTGCCACTTCAACTGCCTTCCTCAGGGGAGTTCCTACCAAAGACATTTTGGAAGCTGCAACTTGGAGTTCAGTGCATACTTTTTCCAAGCACTACAATCTACCTCTCTACTCTAAGTCTAGGGCAGGCTTTGCTTCTGCAGTCTTGCAGGGCCTTATAGCCACCCCCTCTACTTTATGACCACCTCCCTTTCTTTCTGCTTTGGGATTCTACCCTACAGTCATGACTGCAGCAGTGAAACACGATGAACATAGTACAGTTGTGTACACTTATCATAAATGTAGATGTTCGAGTGTCTTCACTGTTGCAGTCTGGGTTTCCCTCCCTCCTGTCCCCTCTTATTTTTTCTTTTGTGTGGTTCCTTTTTTCACCCTTCTTCTGAGGTGTATTTGCAAAGGTTATGGGACCTTATTCATTTTGGAACTTCTGACATCTGGGGCAAGAAAAACTGGAGAACATGGCGTCGCCTGTCAGCTTTGTACTCCTGGCGCTCTGACGTCAGGGAGCATGGCTGAACAGCCGGACCCAGACTTTGGGATTCTGGCCGACCAAGGACTGCCTGCCAGCAGGGGAGAACCCTACAGTCATGACTGCAACAGTGAAGACACTCGAACATCTACATTTATGGTAAGTGTACACAACTGTACTTTCTTTGCAACGTCATTTTTGTCCCATATTTTCCCCACTTTTTGATGACTGTCTTCACTGTGTCCCATGGTATATCCATTGCATTGGACATTTTTTTGTACCCTTCACCTGACTGATGCATTTCAATAATTAGATCCCTTTGATGCTTTGTAAGCTGTCTGCAAACCATGGCTTTTGCTGTAGCAGGCAACTGAGTAAATGTCAGGAAAATCCTACTAGGACAGCTGAACTTTATTTGGAGTTAATCCGTCTCTTTAACTGATGGCAGGTGTGTACCCAAGAAGACTGAATGGTGTATTTAAATCAAAAGGCACTTCAACAAAGTATTAGTTTAAGGGTGTGCTTTTTTGGAAAGGTGCACTGTTTGATGTGAGGGGAAAGGTTAGTTTGCTTTTTATTTGTTGTGTTTTGTAGTACTTTATTGCCTTTTTCTATTTTGTATACTGTCATTTGTTTTCTTTACACTGTGTTTTACTTGTATTCTGTTTTTAACTGCATACTAAAACTTGAAAAGAGAGCACAGCTCTGTCTCTTGTGAGTCAGACAGAAATTAGAAGAGGTCAGTTAAGGAGTCATACATAAGTTACAACAGGTCAGCTAAGGTTAATAATCTGTGAACTGAGGGGGTAGAGCTAGGATCTAAACCTTGTATTTAAGGGGTAAAATAAAACATTTCAGAGCTTTACTGGAAAGGCTCACCCAGATTCTGCTATGGTTTGCTGTGAGAGAAATGTTAGTTTGCGTTTTATTTGTTGTGTTTTGTATTACTTCATTGTTTTTTCTATTTTGTACACTGTGATTTGTTTTTTTATACTGTGTTTTACTTGTATTCTGCTTTTAAATGCATAGTAAAACTTGAAAAGAGACCACAGCTCTGTCTGCTGTGAGTCAGACAGAAATTAGAAGAGGTCAATTAAGGGGTCGCACATAAGTTACAAGTCAGCTAAGGTTAATCATCTGTGAACTGAGGTGGAACTAGGAACTAAACCTTCTATTTCTTTTTCTTCTTTCGGGTTTTCCCAGTTAGGGGTTGCCACAGTGGATCACCTTGTCCTCTCACGATTGGCAGTGGAGTTTTACGGTGTCGAGTTGCCAGCCCAGTGCCCAACCTTCCACAGAAAGCATACACGCACGCACTCACGCCTAAGGCCAATTTAGTGTGTCCAGTCCACCTACAGCATGTCTTTGGGATGTGGGAGGAAACTGGAGCACCCGGAGGAAACGCACGCGACCACAGGGAGGACATGCAGACTCTGCACATAAGGCACCCTAGCCGAGGATTGAACCGTAGAACCTCTGGCTGTGAGGTGGCAACACTAACCACTGCAGCCGCCCAACTAAACCTTCTATGTAAGGGCAAACTGTAGCAGAAGCTGGGTGAGCCTTTCCAGTAAAGCTCTGTAATGTTTTATTTTACCCCTTAACTAAACCTTCTATTTAAGGGGTTAAATAAAATATTTCAGAGCTTTACTGGAAAGGCTCACCCAGATTCTGCTACAGTTTGCTGTGAAGGAAGGCTTAGTTTGCTTTTTATTTGTTGTGTTTTGTATTACTTTATTGCCTTTTTCTATTTTGTATACTGCGATTTGTTTTCCTTACGTTGTGTTTTACTTGTATTCTGATTTTAACTGCATACTAAAAGTTGAAAAGAGACTACAGCTCTTTCTCTTGTGAGTCCGACAGAAATTAGAAGAGGTCAATTAAGGAGTCGCACATAGGTTACAACAGGTCAGTCAAGGTTAATCATCTGTGAACTGAGGGGGTGGAGCTAGGAACTAAACCTTGTATTTAAGGTGTAAAATAAAATGTTTCAGAGATTTACTGGAAAGGCTCACCCAGATTCTGCTACGGTTTGCTGTGAGGGAAAGGTTAGTTTGATTTTTATTTGTTGTGTTTTATATTACTTTATTGCCTTTTTCTATTTTGTATACTGTGATTTGTTTTCTTTACACTGTGTTTTACTTGCAATCTGCTTTTAACTGCATCTTAAAACGTGAAAAGAGACCACAGCTCTGTCTCTTGTGAGTCAGACAGAAATGTTTCCCACCCAATTACTGTTGTGTACTTAAACACCGTCTTTCTAGTTGTCTGCCCCTTATGTTATTTCACCATATATCTAATTTCCTCTCTGCTTTTACTGGCTGGTGTGAGTAAACACAAAATTATCATTTTGTGAAATCACTCCCCTTCAACTATTTCAATTTATTGGCCATCCTACTGTATTCAATAGTACCAGAATACAGAAGTGACCACCCCCTTTCAATCTATCTTGTTGTTTTAAAAATAGTGACTCTCCACTAAAACTAAACTTTTAGACAGGTAAAACTTAAGTTACCTACTTTCACATCTAACTCCTCTAGTGCACACTGCAGTGTTTAGGATGAACCATTTTCTTTTTCATCTTACCTTTAAGCATCTATTGCAAGACCACCAGTTATTGTAAAGCCCACATTCTGCCTTTCAGTAGTCATCTTGGGATTAGTGCTTCTATTTTCTCCTGGTGAGAGAAGGAGTACAGTTACATTATTTCTTGGAGACTGCTGATCACCAGAAAGCTTAATAACTGCTTTATAGGTGACAGCGTAGGATCTGTGCTTATATTCTGATCCTGGTGAGAGTAGGAGCAGAGTACATTGATTCCTGACTCTTTCTGGTTGGAGAGTGAGTGTCTGTGCTTAACATACCTGATTGGTCTGGTTGCTATTCGAGGCATCTAGTAGAAAAAGGCTACAAGCCTGCAGATCCTTGCATTATCTGGGACAAGACTGTGGATCACCAAACAGGCCGTGGGCTGCTTCTCTTCTTGGGATTGGTGCTAAAACTAGCTAGTTTTAGCTAGAACTAGCCAGTTTTTTTAGTTTCAACACTCAAAACTGTTTCCTTGTGCTCAGCACTTGCTCAGAACTCATTGTAAGCACTAAATAAACTACAAATTACTACAGCACTCTACTTTCTTCACTTGTCAAGAAGAAAACAGTTCTTAGTACTTAAATTAATAAGCACCTATTCAGGCATGCCCATGGGTCAGCTCCTGGTGTTTTCTCCTGTCCACCTGATGAATCTGGCCATCTTGGGGCAATGTAGCAATTGCCTCATGTACACTGACAACCCTCTCCTCCTACCTCCCAACACTACAACCTCTGAGAGATGCACTTATATAGCCAAACTGGAATCCAAGCTCTCTCCAGCCAAGACTGGACTAGACAGTCAAGAGGAGAAGGTTAACACCTGCACCACACCATACTCAACACATAGTCCTTCAAAATCCACACTAGCAAAACCCACACATAGAAACCCAAAGCACACACCCACATTTACGGAGGCTGTCAGTAAAAATATGCTCAAGCAACAGAGACCTCCTAAGCTGAAACACAGACAACTGCTACCCCCCATCACTACCCAAATGACACACAGCCCACAAAATCAGTGTGCCACTCGACCTCAGCCCATGAGGCAAAACAACGTACCCAACACACTAGTCATAGATGACTCTGTAATCAGGCAAACTGATTTCCCACTCACCAGGCTAAAGAAGGAGAAAGTTACTGTCAGCTGCCTGTCGGATGCCAGGATCCACCACATAACACATGCAATCAGCTCACTCCACAACAAGTACATACGACTCTGTCATTGTCCCTGTTGGTGTGAATGACCTGAGACGTACCTCCCTGGACTACATGAAAAGAGACATGGAGGAGCTCTCGGATCTTGTAGCCCAGGCAGGTATGATCCTATCCCTGAGTAGCATCCTGCCATCGCCCCGATTGATACCACAGTACAAGGACAAAATGATTGACTTCAACATTTGGCAAAGCTTCTGGTGTCATTATAAGGGGATCCAGTGTCTGTATGCCTGGGATGACATGGTCGACAGACCATGATGCTTTGCCAGAGATGGCCTACACCTGTCGACCCTGGGATTCCGGATACTGGCTAAGGGTCTTGCCACCCTTATAGTGCCTTTTTTAGGCAAGATTCAAATGCCAAATTTACCACCATAACAGGTTCAAGCAAGCAAACTCTTAGGGTAATGCTACGCAGTGCTAGAAGTCTAAACCTCAAAATGCACTTACTCGAGGCACTCCTAAAATGGACAACATCGACATCTGTGCAGTGACAAGGACCTGGTTCAAGGCTCCAGAGAGCACCCCTGCATTTCCAGGCTATAATTCATACCACACCTTTTGGCCACCTCACCTGGACCAAAACAGTAAAGGCGGAGGCGTGTCCATATTCATTAAGGATATCCACATCTCCAGGCTCGTTGCTTAACATAATGCATCCAAAATTATCCAAGTGCAATTAACACTGGGCAAGACTGCAAGCCAGGTTGTAGCTTATTACAGATCCCCCACCATGCCCCAGGATTCCTGCTGTTCATTTCTTAAGATACTGGAAATATTAAGGTACAACCCAATACCTTAATTATGGGTGATGTCAACTACCCCACCATCAACTGGGAAAACTACACGTGTACCAACTCATTCGCTCAACATTTTCTGGAATTCATAAATTCCAGCGCCTTGGATCAGCTTGTCCACACCCTCACCAGGGGCAGCAATATCCTGGACCTGGCCATTATCAATATGGGTAAACTGGTGTTCCACGCCAGAGGTCATCTCCTTGCTGGTCAGATCTGACCACAAGCTAATCACCCTAGACATCCATATCCCACCCCCCATTAAGGAAACCACCATCAAAAACTACTCCAAAGCCAACTTCATGCTTAAGACAGAAGTGGCAAACTTCACAACACCCATGCTGACGGAAAATAGAGTTACAACTGCTGAATCTTACACAAATGCACTGTATAAGCACATACATGAGTGCATGGATCGTGCCATCCCCAACAGAACCAAGATGCTATCCTCCAAAAAAAGGAGGCCAATCTGGTGGTCCCCTACCATAAACAAACTCTAAAACAGAAGGAAGAATCTGTTGCAAAAAAGAGTAAAATCCCAAGATTGGAGGAAGTTCTTGGTCAGCCTCAGCAAGAAGCTGAGATCCCTCATAAAATCCTCCAAAGCCAGTTATGAAAATAAAATTGCCACTGATTCCAAAGACAACCACAATGCATTTTATAGCTATGTCAAGAATCTCAATGCCAACACTCAGATCTGCTCTGAGCTGCAGCACAACTAAATATACAGAAACAACCAATATTGCCAACATCCTGGCATATAGGTTCAGTGCTAACTTTACCCTCCCTCTCACCCTCCAAAGGGCCCATCTTAATACTGTAAGAATGCAAAGCTTCTGTAATCACGGATGAACAGTTAAGACCGCGCTCTGCAAAGCCAAGAACACAGCATCCATGGGACCAGACAACATCCCAGGCTGCATACTGCATTAACTACAGAACGAAGTGGCACCCCACCTAAGTACCATGTTCAATCATAGCCTCACTTCAGGCTATGTGCCTACTGAATGGCGTACAGCAACGGTTATCCCACTCCACAAAGGGGGTGCCACCACGGACCCTGGAAACTACCACCCCATTAGCCTGACAAGCCTAGTCTGCAAGGCCACGGAACGTATCGTCTTGGAGCTTATAAACAGACATAGGTAACCTCCAAACCCTGGACCCCAGTCATTTTGGGTTTGTAAAAGGTAGATCATGTCTGCTAAACCTAGCTGACCTCTTCGAAGCAGTCACCAGAGCCGTAGACGAGGGCATGGTAGTGCACACAGCCTATCTTGAACTTGCCAAGGCTTTCAGTACCATCCTGCACTCTGGAATTATAGATAAACTCACTAAACTGGGCATAAATCCCTATGTCACAAGATGGGTGGCCAACTGGCTCACTGACAGAACCCACACAGTAAAATTAGCAGACTCCAAGTCCGACTTCAGACCAGTGATGAGTGGAGTACCACAGGGTTCCGTCCTGGGTCCTCTCCTGTTCGGCATCTACTTCTCTGAAGTGCAGGCCAACACAGAAGGTATTTGGCTAACAAAGTTTGCAGATGACTGCAAACTGAGAGCCATAATATAATCACCTAATGATGTAGCCATTCTGCAAAAGAGCCTTGCAGATTCAGATGCTTGGTGTCAAAGTCATGGCCTCAAGCTCAATGCCAAGAAATGCATTGTCATCCCCTTTGGGAAAAACTTGATACCCATGAACTACCACATAGACGGTAGCTCATTAAACACCAAAAGTGTGGTAAGAGACCTCGGGAGATAAGGTGGACAGTAGTCTCTCTTTTGATAACCACATCGTCACAGTAGTCAGGAAATCCTTCTACTTGGCACACCTCATCACAAAAGGGTTCTCCTCTAGAAAAAAGGAGGTCATTGTTCTGCTCTACTCATCCGTCATCAGACCCATTTTAGAGTGCAATGCCCCATTTGGCATATATTTCACAAGACACCTACAACAATTGGAAAGGCCACAGAAGCCTCGAACAGATGCCATATGCAGACTGTCTCAAAAAACTCCAGCTCTACTCTGTCACATATCGCCTACTCAGAGGAGATTTCTGCCTGACATACAAAGCTATGTCAAACCCAGAGATGTTGGGACATGCTACACTTAAAGAAATCCCAATCTCTCTGAACCACGCGCTCCAGGGACCTAAACTTTGTCACCACAATAAACAGAACATGCTGGATGGATAGATTCCTCTCCCAGAGACTTCCCATACTCTGGAACAAACTACCCATTCATGTCAAGCAAAGCTCCTCATTGGCCCTCTGTAAGAAAAGTCTTGACAACTGGGTGGGAAAAAGAAAATTCACCCCGGGGATCACTTCTGCGGCACTGCTCGATGGGGTACAGGAAAATAATTTTCTTGGG
The DNA here is from genome assembly GCF_019279795.1 of Protopterus annectens. Lineage (NCBI taxonomy): Eukaryota > Metazoa > Chordata > Ceratodontiformes > Protopteridae > Protopterus > Protopterus annectens. The sequence continues at coordinate 1,088,857,232 of NC_056737.1, read as the reverse complement.
TGGAGAAAGCCAGGGAACCTTTTTGGCTAGGCTTATATAAGCCCCAGGGCTGATATCCTAGTACCTACCTGTACCTACCTATGAACTTATGCAACCAGCTTATTGTACATTTTTTATTTTTTATATTTTTCCCATAACAGATTTGTTTGTTTTTCCTTTGATTTGTACAGGTTATAGGTCACATTAAAGGTGGGAAAGATTTGAAATGATTTATTGTGGTCTCATTTTTTTATATCACAAAAACCTGGCATTTTAACAGGGGTGTGTAAACTTTGTATATCTATTGTAAGTGTGTGTGTGTGTGTGTGTATATATATATATATATATATATATATATATATATAGATATAGATATAGATATATAGATTATATAGATATATATATGTATATATATACACACACACACACACACACACACACACACACATGCCCTTTCTTTCAGTACCCTTGTGGTACATCTTATAATATATGCTAGTATTTTCTTTTCTTTCTTAACTATATTTAGGTATTAGTACTACTGCTGGTAATATCTTATGATTTGAACGATGTCTGAAAAACCTCCTGGTTTTAAAAAGTCCTCCGCTTGTGGACATAAAATTCCAAATTCTGACAGCCAGCCACAATGCGTGTACTGTTTAGGTCTAGGACATCTTGTTGTTCATTGTGACATGTGCTCAAGCTTTAATAGCAGGGCCTTTGTTGAAAGGAAGAATAAATTAATTCTGAAAGGTCTACTTCCGTCCTCTGTTTTTTGCTTCTATAATACCATCTTCCTCTAAAAAAATCCTCAGGGGATACAGCAGAAAGACCCAAGGAATTGAGGAAGTGTTCCTTTGACCGCTTTCCTCCTTCAACTTCTTCAGGCTTGGCTCCACCCGAGAAAATATAAAAATTGTTGTGTCAGACCGACTCCAACAAAAACAAAACCTTCGGATCCATCTTCTCATTCAAATCCAGCTCTAAATCACCAAGGATTTGTCCTGAACCCATGTCTTGGAAGCTTCATGCCCCCTTCCTTCAAGGTACTCTTCAAATGGCTTCCAAGTCCACCATCAATGTCATCTTCCCTCAGGTCATCTAGGGGCCTATAAGAAGCAGATGTGGACAGGATGATGAGAAAATTTCTCAGATCCCATATTCAGTTGGGTATTTTCCCATTGGTCTCTCATCAGACCCATGAGCCTCCCCACCACTCAAACCCTGGCTTTAGCTCCTACTCTGATCCATCTCGTGATTTCAAAGTTTTCAGACCAAGATTTCCCATTGTCTTTGTATTGGATCTGAAAACTTGTCTTCCTATTTCTTTTACACTTTTTCTGACTCAGACTGGTCCGGCCTTGTTATATGCAGAAGGATCTTGGGGCCGTAGCATTGGCGCTGGATCCATTGGGTTGGAATTGACTCCAGTGGTTTCAGAGTTTTTCCTTTATCTCAGAGCTTTGATGCTAGACAGCTTGGCTCTGACCTCTGCCTCAGAAGTGGAGCCAGGTCAGGGGGGTGGATCGGGTTTTGGCCCTTACAGCCTTCATCGGATCCAGTGGGGGTAATAATGAGATCCCCCATTGGCTTCAGCTTTCGAGATAGTGGACAGAGCTTTCTCCTCTTTGATGAAAAAGATTTCCTTACCCCCTTCAGGCCCACCCTACACTTACCTGTCTACTGTGGAAGCTGCACAAGAGTCATTAACCAAAGACACTGACTTCAATGAAGAGGAAGAGTCCCCCAGATCACCTCTTGAGGACATTTAATTCGGAGAGATACTCCCTCTTCTGAAACCGAAAGGAGGCTCCTCTTCTGACCTCCCCCCCTTCCCAAGAGGACTAAGTGTTCCTTGAAGCATTCAGAACCACCTCAACTGCAATTTCGGTAGGCCCCCCGGTGGATAAGATGGTAGACCTCATCTCCCCAAGGGCTTGGAAGGATCTGTATGTCACGGAGCCCATCCCGAAATGCCCAAACAAGTATCCTGTTGCATGTAAAGATATGGCTCATTGGAGCAAGAGTTTCCCTGTGGATGCTATGGTGGCTGCAGCAGCCATTAGAAAAGAGTTAGAGGAACAGAACTCTACTGTCCGTCCTCCTAATAGGAACTCTAGGGCATTGGACAGATTAGGGAAGTGTGTGTACATGTTGGCGACCTCTGCCCTCAGGTTTCTGAATTATTTGGCACACATTAAAAGATTTCAGAGGAAATTGATCAAACATTTCTTAAATACCCTGTATGGGTCCATGTCTGCAGAGGATAAGAAAACAGTTTCTTTGCAGCTGGCCACCCTCCAGTACTTATCTGATGTTTTCATGAGATTAATCTCTCATGCCTCAGAGGGAGCTGCTAGAGTGGTGGGTTTAGGCCTAACTATTAGAAGGCGTACCTCGGTGCTCCTCATGGACTTTGAGGAGCTCTTCAAGTCTTCATTCATCAGTGCCCCTTTTGATGGATCTACTTTATTTGGCCAAAAGATGAAAGAGACTTTCTCCAGGAGCGAACAAGATGGAAAGACCATGTCTGCTGTAGGATTCCGTTTTCCTACTCCTCAAAGGAATTTTTCCCAAAACCAGAGAGGGGCAGAAAATTATGGTTCAGAAAGTCACAAGGTTCTTTCCAAGACTCCTATTTAGAAAGATACCCTCATAGCATAGGGAGAAATTCTAATGGGAGAGGCCGTCTTCTCTGCAGAGGTGGTCCACAACATCATGGCTTCAGAGGTTCCTTCTCGGACAAGCCCTATCAGCATCAATGAAGGGTTACCTGGATGCTACACACTGGAGGCAGTCAGGAGGTGCCTGTACCTCACCCACAAGCCTGGATTGCCATTACTGAAGATTCTTGGGTGCTGAATATTATATCTAGAGGTTATTGTATACCATTCTCCCATTTTCTTCCATAATGCAACAGAAGAATTCCCAACATTCCACCCAGTCAAAGGAAGACCACAGCTACAGAAATACAAAAGCTGCTGGAAAGTCATCCAACTTATCCCACCAGACAAACAAGGATCCAGAACTTATTCAAGATTCTTTTTTGGTGACATAAAGACCGAAGACCAATTTTGGATCTTAGCAATTTAAATCAGTTTGTGAAACACGCAAAATTCTAGATGGTCACAGTTCAGTCCATCCTGCATCTTTTAAGGAAGGATGATTGGATGTGCTGTTTAGATCTCCAGGATATATACTATCATAAAAAGTCCAAAAGGGATGAAACAGAGACGCTCAGACTTGTCAATGTCCACCACCTTTAATTAATGCTACTCAGTATCACACGTTTTCACCCACACACACACACAGACTTCATAGGTTCATAGGTTCATACTAGGCTATCTGCCCTAGGGCATTTGTAAGCCTAGCCAGAGTGTGTTTGGCTTTCGCCACCCATTTTAAATTAATTTTGCTATGCCCGTTTTCGAGGTTAGCATACTGTGCCTCTGTCTAACAGTGACACAGAAGTGATACCCGGGGAAAACCTACAATCTCCCATCCACTCATCAAGATTCCTCTTGAAGAGAGTCAATGAGGGACTCTGCCTAACCTGGACTGGGATTTTATTCCAGAGTGAAGGGAGCCTCTGGGTTATGAATCTGTCCCTCCAGCATGTCCTATTTATTTCAGTGCTGAGGTTCAAATCTCTCAAGCGCGTAGCTCGATGGGATTTGGATTTTCTGAGGTGCAGCATGTCCATAATTCCGGGTTGGACATGGCTTTATACGTCAGGCACAGATCGCCGCTGAGCAGGCGGTATTCCACTGAGTAGAGCTGGAGTTTCTTTAACCGGGCAGCATATGGCATCTGTTTGTGCCCTTTGATCCCTTTGGTGAGGTACTTTTGGGGTCTTTCCTGTTGCTGCAGGTGTCTGGTAAGGTACATCCCAAAAGGGGCATTGTACTCAATTATCGGCCTGATGAGGGATTTGTAAAGAGGCACGATGACCTCCCCTGATCTAGATGTGAATCCCTTCATGATTAGGTGAGCTATATAAAATGTTTTTCTAACCACTTTGGCCACGTGGTTGTCAAATGAGAGATTGCTATCAACTTGGGTCCCCAGGTCCCTAGTTACTTCTTCCGTACTTAATGGATTACCACCTATGTGGTAATTTGTGGGCACTTTGTTTTTGCCAAAGGGGATGACTATACACTTTTTGGTGTTTAGCTTGAGGCCATGGCTCTGGCACCAGTTGTCTGTTTCTATGAGGCCCTTTTGGTGGATGCTTGTGTCGGCTGGAGAGTCGATTATGGCGCCCAGTTTGCAGTCATCTGCAAACTTTGTCAGCCACAGTCCTTCCGTGTTGGCCTGTACCTCCAAGAAATATATACCGAACAAGAGAGGTCCCAGGACTGAGCCTTGTGGGACACCACTTGTAACTGGTTTGGAGTCTGACATGGCTCCAGCAATTCTAACCATGTGGGTTCTGTCCTTGAGCCAGTTTGCAACCCATCTAGTGACATAGGGGTTTATATTTAAGCTGGTGAGCTTATCTATAATGCCCGAGTGGGGTATTGTATCGAAGGCTTTTGCGAGGTCCAGGTAGGCTGTGTGGATCACCTTCCCCTCGTCAATGGCCTTGGTGACTGTTTCAAAGAAATCAACCAGGTTTAAGAGGCAGGATCTGCCCTTAACAAAGCCGAACTGGGTATGATCCAGTGTCTGTAGGTCCCCAATATCTTTATTTATGAGGTCCATGATGATCCTTTCCATAGCTTTGCAGACCAAGCTAGTCAGGCTTATGGGGCGATAGTTTCCAGGATCCGTTGAGGCACCACCTTTGTGGAGAGGGACCACTGTTGCTGTATGCCACTCTTTGGGTACATATCCTGTAGTAAGGCTGAGATTGAACTGTAGTTTTATGTTTGGGTTTAGCTCTTCTTGGAGTTCATGTAGGACGCAGCCTGGGACACCGTCTGGTCCCATTGATGCTGTGTGTTTTGCTTTGGAGAGGGCGGATCTTACCTGAGCATCTGAGATGTCAGGGTGGCAGCACTCTGCTGGGATAGATATTTGCCCTTTTGGTGGGGAGTTTGCGCTGAACCTGTCAGCTAGGATGTTGGCAATGTCTGTGGGTTCAGTGTATTTTTTGTCATTTTGGACTAATTCTGAGCATATCTGGGAATTCCCACCCAGGTTCCTAACATAACTAAAGAAAGCCTTGTGATTATCCTTAGTGTCCTGTGCAATTTTTCTCTCTAAGCTGGCCTTAGATGATTTTATGAGTGCCCGTAGTTTTTTGCTAATACTGATTAGAGATGCCTTCCCTTTTTGGGATTTTGCTCCATCATGTAGTAGCTTCCTACTTCTATTGTATAGTTTGTTTATGGCTGGGGTCCACCAGACAGGACCATCTGACTTTGAAGGATTGGGTCTTGGTTTTATTTGGGATTGCATGATCCATGCATTCCTGAAGGTGTTCATAGAATACATTTATAAAGGATTCTTCGGTCTGGGCCGTATTTTCCATAGGCCCGGGGGCTTTGAAGGATTCCACCTCGGTTTTGAAGAGTGCGAAATTTGCTTTAGAGAAGTTTTTCACTGTGGTTTTCTGGGCAGGGGGTGGGGTTGGGATGTGAATATCCAGTGAGATTAGTTTATGGTCTGATCTTACCAGTGAGGGATACACTTCTGGTCTGGAGCATACCAAGTCCCCATGTTGGTGATGATCAGGTCCAGTATGTTTTCCCCTCTTGTGGGAGTGGTAACAAGTTGTTCCATAGCATTTGAATTTATAAATTCTAGGAACCTTTGGGCTAGGGTGTTGGAGCTAGAGTAATGCTTCCAGTGTATGTTTGGGTAGTGGGAGTCGCCCAATATAATGGTGTTTGGAGAGACCTTCATATTTTCCAGTGTTCTCAGGAAGGCCGAGTGGGGTTCCTGGGTTTGGGAGGGTGGTCTGTAGCAGGCTATAAACTGGAAGGCAGTTTTACCCACTGTTAATTGCACATGGATAGTCTCTGTTGCTTTGTGCTGTGCCACCAACCTGGAGGTGTGGGTATCTTTGACGAATATTGATACTCCCCCTCCTTTTGTGGTTCGGTCCAAGTTTTGGTGCCGAAAAGCATGGTATGAGGTATAACCTGGTAGTGCTGGGGTGCTCTCGGGAGCCTTGAACCAGGTTTCTGTTACTGCACAGATATCGATGTTCTCCATGCTAAGGAGAGTTTCGAGTGCGTGCATCTTGAGGTTTAGACTTCTGGCGTTGAGTAGCATTACTCTTAGTTTCTTATCCCTTGTGATACCTATGGAGGTGGGTTTGTCTTTTGAGCCTTCCCTAAAAAGGCACTATGGGGGTAGCAAGAGCCTTTGCCAGTATCCGAAAGCCCAGGGGTGACAGGTGCAAGCTGTCCCTAGCGAAGCATCGTGGCTTGTTGAGCATGTCATCCCAGGCTGACAGGTATTGGATCCCCTTTGAATGACACCAATACTTAAGCCAATTGTTGAAATTGATCATCTTGTTTTCATATTGTGGCATCATTCTTGGTGAGAGTAAGATGCTACTCAAGGTCAGGGTCATACCGGCCTGGGCTACATGCTCAGAGAGCTCCTCTATGTCTTTTTTCATGTAGTCCAGGGAGGTACGTCTCAGGTCATTCACACCAACATGGACAATGACTGAGTCATATTTGTACTTGCCTTGGAGTGACCTGAGTGCTTGTGTTATGTGGCGGATCCTAGCACCCGACAGGCAGCTCACCGTGACCTTCTCCTTGTTCAGCCTGGTGAGCGGGACGTCAGTGTGCCTGACGATAGAGTCACCTATTACAAGTGTGTCAGGTGTGTTGTTTAGCCTTAAGGGCTGTGACTGTTCGGCACACTGGCTTTGTGAGCTATGTGTTGCACGTGTTTTGTTTTGGGGTAGCGGTTGTTTGGGCATCTGCTTTGGAGGTCTCTGCTGCTTAGGCAGATTTTTATTTAGAGCCTCCGAGTATGTTTTTGTGTTTATGTGTTTGGTTTGCTGTTGTGGTAGGTCTATGTGAGACTGGAATTGTAGTGAGTGTGGTTTCCTTCTCCTCCTGACTGGTTACGCCAGTACTGAGTTTAGAGAGCTTAGCCTCCAGTTTGGCTATATGGTTGCATCTCTCACATGTGTTGGAATTTGTTGGGAGGAGGAGAGGGTTGTCTGTGTACATGAGGCAGTTGTAACATTGCCTCAAGATTCCCAGATTCACCAGCTGGACCGGAGAGGAGATTGACAACTGACCTTTGGACATGCTAGAATACTATTGGGAATTCCTTTATAATTGAAAACAAGGGCCAGTGGGGAACAAGGTACTCAAGGGGAGTTGGTGAGGGTGTAGTGCTTTTATTTTTTTAGTGCTGACTTATATAATTGCTTTAGTGAGCAAGTGCCAGGTAACTTGAATGCAATGTGTTACAGGTAACTTAAATGCAAAAACGACAAACAGTAACTTTCTTTCAAGTGAAACAAGGAAATAAGTACAGTAAGCAATGCAGATATCACTAGGGATCCACAGAAGCACTGAAAAGCCGCGTTTTAGGTGGGATTAGTGTTTCGGGGAAATAACAAGCAAACAACAAGCATACAAACAAAGCTAGATTCAGCAGGCCTGGATCTAGTCTATGCTACAGCAAACAAGGTGTACCAATTTCAGTAAGAAACAGTTCAAGTATGCAGCACTATAAGCTTTTAACCAGAAATTCCCAGCTCATCAGATAGTAACAGCAGGATACACAATCATCATATATAACACAAGTAATTAAAAAAAGAACCAGTGAAATTCTAAACCAATTAATAAAATAAAAACTTAAAAATATATAATACATAAAAAAAATCAGTGTGTGAAAATACCAATTTTCAATGTGGCCAGTAGATGGTGATACAGTACTGTTTTTTTAGCAGTTTAACAGTTTTATTGCACATATACATATATATGTATATATATATATATATATATATATATATATATTTCACACAAATTATTGGATTCTAATAGGCATGGATTTAATTATTAAGAACTGATGCTTTGTAAGCTTGAAATTTCACACACAATGACTTTTTATGTATAATATATTTATAAACTTGATTGTGTATCCTGTTGTTACTATCTGATGAAGTCTACATATGTGGACAAAAACATGTGATATCAAGTAGCGTTAATTAAAGTTGGTCGATTTTGACAAGTCTGAGCGTCTCTGTTTCACCCTTTTTGGACATTTTATGGTTTTAATTTTGGTTGAAATTGTTCTCTCACTTGTTTTACGTATACATGCTATCATATTAAAACACACAGGTGCTCCAAGAGATATGCTTCCAGCGGGGAGCCAGTCACTACCAGTTCAGAGCACTGCTTTTTGGTCTCACCACAGCCGCCCAGGTGTTCACCAAGTGTATGGCAGTGGTTGCAGCTCACCTGAAACTGCAAGGATTTTGGGTGTGTTCATATCTAGATGACTAGCTCCTGCCTCCTTTCACTAAGCCTGTACTACTTTAAGCCAGGGTTCACTTGCTTCATCTCTGTTCCCAGCTGAGCATCTCCATCATCCTATTAGACTTTTCACCTATGCCATGAGGGTATCTTTCTAAATAGGAGTCTTGGAAAGAACCTTGTGACTTTCTGAACCACAATTTTCTGCCCCCTCTCTGGTTTTGGGAAAAATTCCTTTGAGGATTAGGAAAACGGATTCCCACAGCAGAGCAAGGGAAAAGCATATCTTACCCAGTTTACAGGGAGGCAGTGAAAGTGTGGCAGTGGGTAATCTCTTCTGACTGCTTTGTCTTGGCAGCACATATTCCAGGAAAAACCAAGTTGCTAGCAAACAAATTCCACAGGTCTGTTTTACTCCCTCATGAGTGCTCACAACCAGTCAGTGGTGGGCATGATTTTTCTCCATTGGAGTCAACTGTGCTGTTACCTCTGTGCCTCTCCCCTCAATACCAAGTGCAGCAGGTACTATGCCTTGACCCCCCCCCCTCTGGGGGGGGGGCGGTCACCAATATTCATTCTAATTCACGATTGGCCCTCTGGTCTGTTATGTGCCTTTCCTCCCACTCCTCATATCCCCAAGTTTAATCGGAAAGCTTTCCAATGGAAGAGCAAGGTGATCCTCATTGTCGTATTCTGGCATCGCCAAGTATGATACCCCCTTCCTTTGCCCTCACCTACTTCACCCTCACTGGGTGTTGGATCATGTTAAGGACCTTCTGTCTCATCTGTTCGGGCTGCCTCACCCTGATATGCTATCCTTCAAATTGCCCACGTGGTTTCTTCACGTCTGGTGATGACTAGAATTTTCCAGGCTTTCTTCCCTTGTTCACTTTATTCTTATGTCATCCCAAAAAGCCTCTACCAGGAAACTTTATAAAAGTGAATGGAAAGGATTCTGTATTTGGGCACTTCAGAGACATGTGGATCCCTTTTCCCACACTGATTTCAACTGTTATTGATTTTCTCGCCTCCATTTTCAGTGAGCGAGCTAGTTATTCCACCTGTCAAGGTGCATTTGACTGCCATCTCATATTTTCCCCTGGGTGTATATCATTCATCGTTTTCTTCCCTAAAATTGTAAATAAATAAAACAAACACAGTGGGGAACAGCTCAAAGCTAAAACAGAAAAATATGAAAAAAAGCATCAAAGACACACTTACTAAAAGAAAAGACAAAAAAAAAAGACTAAGCACTTTCATGCTTGACTTCATCAGACTCTGTAAGAATACAAATACAAATTCACTTCTCACACTATGATGTCATAACCAACCAATAAAAATATGTATCAAAAATTCTAATTAACCATAATTAAAAACTAAATAAATAACAATATCCATTCTTAAACATAAAGAGGTTGCAATTAAAGCTGAAAATTGGTTGGTTACTTCTGATATATTTAGTTTATATACAGTTATGCTGACAGATTTAGATTTGGACTGGTTTAAGTAATATTTAATAGAACAGGGAGTGTTTTCTGAAAGGGAACTGGAGTTGCTGTGTTCCGTACTGGAACTGGTTTTAAAGCACGTTTATATTCTATTTGGGAAAGAACAATTCCATCAAGTTCAAGGGGTAACAATGGGAGCAGCAGTGGCTCCAAGCTAAGCCAGTTTTGTTTTAGAACACTGAGAAAATTTGTTCATTTATGATAGAGTGTTTGCTATTTATTTAAAAAAAAAAATGATTACACTTTATTGATCCTTAGATGGTGTGGTCAGGCAATATTGATCTTTTAAAGATGTTTAATGATTACATGTACAAAACAACTAATTTTTTTTTTTAAATGAACCCTGACCTATTGTGTTGGCTAAAAAAGAAGTGTCAAGTAATAGTTTTTTGCTTTTTAATAGAATGCATCCCACTGTCTTGAAGAGTAACATAGTAAAATGTCAAATGATTAGAGTAAGATGTTCAATACAGCGAGTGAATATTTACAGGAAGTGGACATTTCGAAAGTTAGATTTAAGCGAAGGGTTTTTCCGGACTTTTTACTAGACAGTATAGCAAAAGAAATTCTTGTTCACATATGAGATTTATATACACATTTTATAGAATAATAATGATCACCACCACAGCTTAAAACAGGTTTATTTAGACAAGCACTTTCACATAGAACAAGGCACGTTTTCTCAAGTCTTCAATAAAACAGTAAAAATCCCTACACATTTTATATCAAAAAGCACTATCAGTAAATTAATTAAATACATCACTAAAATAATAATTTTAGGTTTAGAGTCCTACAAAATGTTAATGGCAAGAGAGGGGGTAACAAACAACTTAATTGAAAGAATTGAATTGAAGTGGATATTAAAGCTGCAAGCTCATGTATACCCTGGGCTGAAAAACTATGTGTGCATTAAACCTGAGCTAGAAGCTCGCTCACTTAAGTAAGATGTAATACTAGCTGAAGACATAATTGATGTATTTTAAGAGTGAATTTATTTAATGATGTATTTAATTGATTAATTGATAGTGCTTTTTGATATAAAATGTGTAGGAGATTTTACTGTTTTATTGAAGACTTGAGAAAGAGTGGCTTGTTCTACATGAAAGCGCTTGTCTAAATAAACCTGTTTTAAGCTGTGGTGGTCATCTGGATTTTTTTGCTTCATAGAATATGGATCTGAGGATAGTAAGGTTCCTAGAGAAAATAATTTGAATTTTAATCTGAGTTTTATATTGACATATATTCTTGATATGCCAGTTATTAAAGTGGTCGCCCTCTGGTTCATGACTTAATAGGAGACGAACCTGTATTTGTAAATAAAAGAACAGGTAATTTAAAAAACATTTTGGAAAGTACTTCAGAAACAAAAAGAACAACATCTGTCAAGTTAATGGTGCATTTTCATGTAGTAAATATAGGCAGTGTAAATTTATTTCAAAGTCACCATCTTTCTTGTGTTCTAATACACAGTTTAGGTATTGGGCTCTTTTTTACTGTAATTGTAAAACTAATTAATCAGTTTATGTAGCTTGTCCTGTCAAAATCTCTATGTCGGTCGGACTATGAGAAAATTGAGATTTAGGATATATGAATATTATTATGTGATTAGGAAGAAAAACTCTAAGAATGCATCGAACAAACATAGTTTAAACTTTTAAGAATTTTTAAAGATCTTTTATAGATGTCATTGAGCCTGACATGTAGGGAGAAGATGATGAGAATTTATTAGATTCTAAGGAGTATAAGCGGCTAATTAAGTTGTATGCCACTTGTAGCACTGGTTTGAATGTCCATATTAATTTAAGTGCATGTTAAAGAAAGAGGCATTAAAAAAAACAATAAGATAGAAGGTTTTATTCTTTTTTTAGGATACTTATTGTTTAGTTTTTAAATTAAGGTCAATTAGAATTTTTGATGCACATTGTTATTGGTTGCGCAGCAGGTTCCGGCGTAGCTATAAGCAGACATGCTTAGATACGGTTATGCGAAATTGTGGAGCCATTCAAGTCTTTGCCAGTGCACCTTTTGATAGGTCTTCTGTTTTTGGCCCAAACGTTCGAGAGACTTTGTCCAAGTGTGAGAAATTTGGGAAGACCCTTTCTGCAGTGAGCGTACCTTTCTCTGCTCCTCAATGGTCCTTCTCTAGAAACCAAAGGAGTGGAAAAATGTGGTTACAAAATCCTAAGGGGCTTTCCAGGACACGTGGTAGCAGCTCCCCCAGGGGCAGAGGGGGAGGTTTAATGGAAGATGCTGTCCACACGGCAGAGGTGGCTCACAAAATCAGGGTCCAGAGATTCTTTCTCGGCCAGACCCTGCCAGCGCTTTACAAATAACTACAGATCTTTGGATGCAAAGGATAATTACCAGAGGATACACCATTCCCTTTCACACTCTTCCTGAGAAATTCAAAAGGATCCCCAATATTCCACCTAGTCAGAGGGAACCAGCAGTTCAAGAAATGGAAAAACTGCTAGAAAAAAAAAATCATCCAACACGCCCCCTAGACCAGAAAGAATTTGGAATTTACTCAAGATTCTTTTTAGTGCCAAACAAGACTGGGGACTGGAGTCCAATTTTGGATCTCAGTGTTTTGAACAAATTTGTTCGACAAACAAAATGCCGGATGGTCATGGTTCAGTCCATCCTTCCCTTTTTGGGAAAGGATGATTGGATGTGCTCAACAGATGTTCAGGAAACGTATTACCATATCAAGATGGACAAGAGCTCCAGGAGATTTCTCCGCTTCTGTCTGGGAGCCAGTCACTACCAATTCAGAGCCCTGCCCTTTGGTCTCACTACAGCCCCTATGGTGTTCACCAAATGCATGGCAGTGGTAGCGTCTCACTTGAGACTGCATAGTCACTGAGTGTTTCCCTTATGTAGACAAATGGCTCATCATCACTCCCACCAAGCATCTCTTAGAAAAATCAAGAGACTATGTTCTTCAGATTTGTGCTTGTCTCAGGATCACAATAAATCTCATCTGTTCCCAGTGCAGAATTTGGAATTTATAGGGGCAAATCTGAATACAAACACTTGCATAGCTTCTCTTCCCTTCCCCTGTCTAGAAAAAGATCAGATTTCAAGTCGGGAAAATCACCATCAGCAAGACAGTAGCCGCACGTCTGGCCCTTTAGGCTCTAGATTCTTTGGCAGCGACCATTACTTTGGTACCTCTAGCAAGATTCCACATGAGGATTCTACAGTGGCTTCTTGCATCCCAGTGGTCCATTCTTCATCAGCTGATGTCATATCATATTTTAGTGACCAACCGATACAAAAGAAATCTTCTCTGGTGGATTCACTAAACAGACATTCTAGCGGGATGGCCTTTCATACCACCCTAGCCCCAGGCCATAGTGACCATGGATGCCTCCTAGTTCGGGTTGGGGGTGGCATTATCTGGGCAAGACAGTCCAAGGCACTTGGTCACTTACAGAGGCTAACTTACATATCAGTGTCCTAGGGATGAGGGCAGTGCTGTTAGCATTGCAGGCCTTTCAAGCCGTTCTTCGTCCAGGGACAGTTGCATTCCAAACAGACAACACGTCAGTCATCTGATACATCAACAAATGGGGGAACCAAATCTTAACCCCTTTTTTCGAAAAGTACTCAGTTTGGGAGTGGGCGATCTCTTTGAACTTGTTTCTAATAGCAACGCACATCCCGGAGACTTCTATCGTGATAACAGACATGATGAGCAGATGCATCCTCATGCCTCACAAGTGTTCTCTCAACCAGAAAGTGGCACAAGTGATTTTTTTCACTGCTGGGGCAAGCCTTGCTGTGACCTCTTTGCATCGTCCCTAAACAACAAGTTCAGCAGTTACTTTGCCTGGTCCACCCTTCAGGGGAGTCCCCAAGAGACACTCTCCTTCATGATTGGCCCACGGGATTTCTATCTGCCTGTCCCCCAATACCGTTAATCCTTCAATTTTTGAAGAAAGCAGCCAGGTTGAAGAGCAAAGTGATCCTCATTGCCCCATTCACGCCTCGACAGATATGGTTCCTTTCCTCTGGCCTCATCTGATTCAGCAACCGTTGACTCTGGACGCAACTCCAGATCTCCTATCCCATCCAGAGGGATTAGCTCACCTGAACCTTCACAACCTAACGCTCACAGTGTGGCTTCTCCAATTCCATTGATTGTCAGCATAAGATTATGTCTTCTCCAATCCGTAAGGTTATTTTGGCCTTTCACAAACCCTCCACTAGAAAACTTTATTGTAGCAAATGGAACAAAATTCTCATGTTGGGCTCATAATAATGACATCAATCCTTTCTCAGCCCCCATCATAAAAATTTTCTTTTTAGAGTTTTTGACCTCACTTTTTGAAGGAGGAGTTTCTGCCTCTACCATCAAAATTCAACTAGCGGCCATTTCAAACTTTCACAATGGGTTACAGGACGCTTCATTAAGGTCTCATAAACTCTGCAAGGCTGTTTTGAAAGGAATCTTGATGCTGAAGTCTCCTTATAAAGACCCATATATTCCATGGCATCTCAATTTGGTTCTTCAGACTTGGATTTTTTACCCCCTTTTGAGCCTGCAGCCACTTGTGAGCTAAAGTACTTGTCTTGGAAAACAGCTTTATTAATAGCTATTACCTGTGCTAAAAGAATTTCATTGATTCAGGCACTATCTTGTAAATCGCCATATTTGACTTTTCACCCAGATAGGGTTTCTTTAAGGACCAATCCATCCTCTCTACCAAAGGTTGTTTTGGAGACAAATGTTAAACAGACTATAAATTTACAAGTTTTCGTTCCAAAATTTTCAAAGATGAATACTGTCAGCACTTACTAGACGTCCGCAGACAATTGCATTTCTGCCTTCATAGAACAAAACTTATCAGAAAATCTGATCAGCTGTTTATTTATCAGGCAGAAATAAGAACTGATTAATTAAGGACTCATTCTTAAGACAGAAGAGATCACTTAAGGTTAATCACTTGTTAACAGAGGGGGTGGAGCTAGGAACTAAAATTTCTATTTAAGGAGTAAACTAAAACATTTCAGAGCTTTACCAGAAAGGCTCATCCAGACTCTGCTACACTTTGCTGTGAAGGAAAGGTTAGTTTGCTTTTATTTTTTGTATTACTGTATTGCCTTTCTATATTTTGAATACTGTAGTTTGTTTTCTTTACCTTGTGTTTTGCTTGCATTCTGTTTTAACAGCATATTAAAACTTCAAAAGAGACCACAGCTCTCTCTGTTCTGAGTCAGGCAGAATCTTTTCCTGCCCTTCCACCCATTTAAGTTGTCTTGTTAAATACCACTGTCTTTCTAGTTGCCCGCCTCTTATGTTAATCTGACCATATATCTCATTTCTCTCTACTTTCACTGGCTTATGTGAGTAATCACAAAATCATCATTTTTGAAATCCCACCCCTTCAATTATTAAATTTATTGGCCATCCTACAGTATTTCATAGTACCAAAATACAAAAGTGACCACCCCTTTCAATCCATCTTGCTGTTTTAAAAATAGTAACTCTCCACTAAACCTCAACTTTTTAAACAGGTAAAACTCAAGTTACCTACTTTCACATCTAACTTCTCTAGTGCACACTGCAGAGTGCATTCTTTTCAATCTTACCTTTAAGCATCCCTGTGACTAGCACTTTCTCTAATACCTGCTGGAAAGCACTAGGAAGCCTTAAACTCATACAAACACTGAACTCTCCTTGTTAACAAGGAGAAATTAATAGTAGGCACTAAACCGCCTATAATTGCAAAGTACCTTGCTAAGGAAACAGCTCCTATACTTTACAAAGAAAAAAAAAGCCCCAAACCAGGCATGTCCAAGGGTCAGCTTCTGGTGATTTCTCCTGTCCACCTGGTGAATCTGGGCATACTGGGGCAATGCAGCAATTGCCTCATGTACACAGACAACCCTCTCCTCCTACCACCCAACACTACACCCTGTGAGAAATGCACTTACATAGCCAAAATGGAAGCAAAGCTCTCTCCACCCAAGATTGTGCTAAACAGTCAAGAGGAGAAGGTTAACACCCACCCTACACCTCAAGCAACACATAGCCCTTCTAAACCCGCACCACCAACACCCACATATAGCAACACTAAATCCATATATGCAGAGGCCCTTAACTGTAACCTGCCCAAGCAACAAAGACCTGTGAAGCTGAAACGCAAACAAACACCAATCACAACCAATGTGTCACATAGTTCACAACACCAGTGTGCCACCCAGCAGCAGTCCCTAAGGCAAGACAATGTACCTAACACTTTAGTCATAGGTGACTCTATAGTCCGGCACACTGATGTCCCTCTCACCAGGTTGAATAAGGAGAAAATTAGTCAGCTGCCTGTCGGGTGCCAGGATCCGCCACATAACACATGCACTCAAGTCACTCCACAACAAGTACAAATATAACTCTGTCATTGTCCATGTTGGAGTGAATGACTTGAGACATACCTCCCTGGACTACATGAAAAGAGACATGGAAGAGCTCTCGGATCATGTGGCCCAGGCAGGTATGACCCTAGCCCTAAGTAGCATCCTGCCTTCGCCCAGAATGATACCACAATATAAGGATAAAATGATTGACTTCAACAATTGGCTAAGCTTATGGTGTCATTCAAAGGGGATCCAGTATCTGTCTGCCTGGGATGACATGATTGACAGACCACGATGCTTTGCCAGAGATGGTCTGCACCTGTCGCCCCTGGGATTCAGGTTACTGGCTAAGGCTCTTGCCACCCCTATAGTGCCTTTTTTAGGCAAACTTCAAAGGACAAAACCACCACCGTAACAGGTACCAGCATGCAAAATCTGAAGGTAATGCTACTCAGTGCTAGAAGTCTAAACCTCAAAATGCACTCTCTCGAGGCACTCCTAAAAATGGAGAACATCGATATCTGTGCAGTAACTGAGACCTGGTTCAAGGCTCCAGAGAGCACCCCTGCAATACCAGGCTACAACTCTTACCACACTTTTCGGCCACCAAACCAGGACCGAAACACTAAAGGTGGAGAAGTGTCAATATTCACCAAGGATATTCACACCACCAGGCTAGTTGGCCAACACAATGTGTCTGAAATTCTCCAAGTGCAACTAACACTAGGTAAGACTGCAATCCAAATTGTAGCTTGCTACAGATCCCCACCATACCCCAAGATTCTCACTACACCTTTCTAAACATACTGGAAAATATTAAGATAGAACCAAACACCCTAATACTGGGTGATTTTAACTACCCTGCCATTAACTGGGAAAACTACTCATGTCCCAACACCTTTATGAACGGTTCTTGGACTTCATAAATTCCAACACCCTGAATCAACTAATCCATAGTCCCACCAGGGGCTCCAATATCCTAGACCTGGTCATTACCAACATGGGAAATCAATGCTCCATACCTTTGGTCACCCCCTCGTTAGTCAGGTCTGACCATAAGCTAATCACCCTTAACATCCACATCCCACCCCACCCCCAGTAAAGAAACCACTATAAAAAACTTCTCCAAAGCCAACTTCATGCTACTCAAGTCAGAAGTGACAAACTTCATGACACCCATGCAGATGGGAACTGAAAGTTCAACTGCTGAATCCTACACTAAGGCACTGTACGAGCACATCCACTCATGCATGAATCGTGCCATCCCAAATAGAACCAAAATGCTCTCATTCAAAAAGAAGCCAATCTGGTGGTCCCTTGCCATAAACAAACTTTACAACAAAAGGAAGAAACTTTTGCAGAAAAGAGGAAAATCCCAGGATGCAAAAACTCCTTACTAGCCTCAGTAAGAAACTGAGATGCCTCATAAAATCCTCCAAAGCTAGTTACGAAAATAAAATTGCCAAAGATTCCAAAGACAACCACAAAGCATTCTATAACTATGTCAAGAATCTAAATGGCAATGCTCAGATCTGCTCTGAGCTAAAACAGAATGGCATTAAATATACTGATCTGAAGGATATTGCCAATATCCTGGCAGATCGATTCAGTGCCAACTTCACCCCCTCTCACCCCTAAATGGCCCATCTCAATACCGGAAGATTGCCAAATTCCAGTAATAACGGCCACACAGGTACAAAACGCACTCTCTAAAGCCAAGAATACAGCATCCATGGGACCAGATGACATCCCGGGCTGTGTACTACATGAACTACAATATGAACTGGCACCTCACCTAAGTGTCATGTTTAATCATAGCCTCACCTCAGGTTTCGTGCCCACTGAGTGGCAGAGCTACAGTTATCCCAATCCAGAAGGGGGATCCACCTTGGATCCCGGAAACTACCGTCCCATCAGTCTGACAAGCCTAATCTGCAAGGCCATGGAGCGTATTATCATGGAACTTATAAACAAAGACATTGGCAACCTTCAAACACTGGACCCCACCCAGTTTGGGTTTGTGAAGGGCCGATCTTGTCTCCTGAATGTGATTGACTTCTTTGAATCAGTCTCCAGAGCCATGGACAAGGGTAAGGTGGTCCACACAGCCTGTCTAGACCTTGCCAAGGCCTTTGACACCACCCCCCACTCTGGAATCATAGATAAACTTGCTAAGTTGGGCATTAATCCCTATGTCACCCAATGGGTTGCTAAATGGCTTACTGATAGAACCCACACTGTAAAAGTAGCCGACTCCAAATCCAGCTCCAGACAAGTGACAAGTGGAGTACCTCAGGGTTCAGTCCTGGGGCCGCTCTTGTTTGGCATCTACTTCTCTGAAGTACAGGTCAACACTAAGGGACTCTGGCTAACAAAGTTTGCAGATGACTGCAAACTGGGAGCCATTATTGAATCCCCAAATGATGTGGATACTCTACAAAAGGGCCTTACAGAAACAGATGCTTACAGAAACAGATGCTTGGTGCCAGAGCCATGGGCTCAAGCTCAATGCCAAGAAATGTATTGTTATCCCCTTTGGGAAAAAACATGTATCCATGAATTACCATATAGGTGGCAGTACACTAAACACAGAAAGTGTGATAAGAGACTTAGGGACACAGGTGGACAGTGGTCTCACCTTCGATAACCACATCGCCACAACAGTCAGGAAATCCTTCTATGTGGCACACCTCATCACGAAGGGCTTTTCATCCAGAAAAAAGGAGGTCATTGTCCCACTGTACTCATCCCTCATTAGACCCATTATAGAATACAACGCCCCATTTGGTATGTACCTCTCAAGACATCTGCAACAACTGGAAAGGCCTCAGAAATACCTCACTAAAAGAATCACAGGCCTAAAGCAGATGCCCTACGCTGACCGCCTTAAAAAACTCCAGCTATACTCTGTTGCATATCGTCTACTTTAAACATACAAGGCCATGTCAAACCCAGAGCTGTTGGACATGCTACACTTAAAGAAATCCCAATCCCTCAGAGCTACACGCTCCAGGGATTTAAACCTTGTCATCACAATAAACAAAACATGCTGGAGGGATAGGTTCCTGACCCAGAGACTCCCCAGACTCTGGAATAGATTGCCCATACATGTCAAGCAGAGTGCCTCTTTGGACCTCTTCAAGAGGAACCTTGACGATTGGATGGGAGAAAGGAAATTCACCCCAGGGATCACGTCAGTCGCCCTGCTAGACAGGGGTCCAGGAAAGTAAATAATATGGGAAGAAATAGCCAGGGAATTGTTATGGCTAGGCTTGTATAGGCCCTAGGGCTGATAGCCTAGTACCAACCTATGAACCTGTGAACCTATTGCTTTTTCTAGTGCTAGACTAGGTAGACCAGTATCCAAAGTTACGCTTTCTAGATGGTTGAAAGACTGCATATCCGTCATATTCATCAAAACGAATGTTAAATTACCTGGACCTGTTAAGGCAATATACTACCAGAGTGATAGCCACTTCAACAGTTTTTCACTCCAGGACTTCCTTGGATGACATTTGTGCAGCAGCAACCTGGGCTACCCCGCATACCTTTATTACTTATTATAAATTGGATTTGGCCTCCAGGGAAAGAGCATTCTTCGGTTCTATGGTGCTGAGGAATATTCAGTACTTCCATGAGTCCGCCAATGGTAAAAAGTAGCTGGGGACTCTGTCTCACAGGTCAAGGATTAAATGAAGATTGACAGCATCAGATAAAGAAGTTATGTACCCACCATAATGTTCCATCTGTGTTTGATCTTCATTTATCCTTGATGCCCTTCCTTCCAGTGCCCATCTCTTGGTGGAATGAGCTGTATCCTTATTTATAATTCTTTTAACCATCCTATACCAGATGTGGTCTCCACAAAAGTACTTTCAGGATACATATCTTTTTCTGTCCGTCAGTCAGCAAACCTGATCTGAGGTAAAATGAGGAAGAGCATTATGGGTAGGGAAAAAAGCTTGAGTTTTTGGTCCTCACAGGCTGTGTTAAGGCCAAGTTGGTTCCAGCTTTGGAACCGAACCCATATGTCAAGGATATACGAAGGTCAACAACACAGTTGGAACGTTATGGTAAGTACAGAACTTAATTTTTTAATATTGCGTGTTTTTTTTTTTTTTTTTTTTTTTTTTTTTTAAACACTTGTAATCTGTATAGTGTGCACACCCCCTCCCATCAGTGTGACTGTCCCCTTCCCAGCTTAATTTAATTAAGTATTGTACTTGCAGCAGTTTGATTCCATTGTGCTTAGTTAAGGAGGAGTACCGAATGACCTTAAGATTATATTCGTTAATGCTGTGTATGCAACCTTATATTCCCTACTACTGTGCCCCTAATACTTAACTGACCCCATAACAAGAGTTTTAAATAGATTTGTTGATGCCTCACTGATGAATTTTTTTCTGAGTACTTATCTGAACATTCTCGCTCTGTAGGATGTCATCTTGCTCCATTTGCTGTCCTGGCTCAATTTACTCCCCACCCTGCCCCCAAATCTCACCCGCCTCCACTACTTCCAAATTTAAATTTATGACACCACACCCCTTCTTCTGTTAGCATCACCCTCCTCATCCATACACACCATCTATCAACATATTTGTATTAATATCAGACTAGCATCCTGTCTACATACTACTCCCCTTCCTTCATTTCTACAAACTTTGCTACTCTTCTCCAATTATCCACGTAGATAATTTTTCTGATTTCCTGTCTAATAATCCTTAATCTGAAATGATTCTCCTTACTCTCCTATCACTAATGTCCTTCTCCTTCTCTTCACTTTCATCATATCTAGTCCCTCTCTGATCTGTTCTAAGCTGTCCTACAGACACTACCTTTTACACCAATAACACAAATCACTACTCTCTAACCATCACTGCTCATCTCCTTCGCGCAGACAATGCGTTGTTCTTTAAACCTAAACTGTTTCAGACACAGCTGCACCTGTTTAACATTAAAATTACTGACAATTTTACCAAAATTAAATCTTGCCTTCACTATGCAGTCTTGAAATTCCTCCATCTGTGTGGTGACAGCCACCCTAACCCTCATCCCATCATTGCTCAATTCCCATCATCAGCTCATATTCCAGGTTCACAAAATATGCTTAAATTTATCTAAGTAAACACACAGAGCATATACAACAACATTTCTGAGTTGCATGCTTGGATAACTGCACAATCTCTTGGCATACTAGTAATCAATGAAACCTGGCTTAAACTGCACATAAAAGATACCAAAGTACTTCCTACTGGCTTTATTATGTTCAGAGCTGATCAGCTTAAAAGAAAAAAGAAAAGCAGGCGGTGTTGCAGTAGTATTTCCTGATTCTATCTCCTTAACCCCTCACAACCAATCCATACCCTTCTTTGACAAAGCTGAGCTATCGATCACCTACTTTAAATTAAACAACAATAAAAGCCTCTGCATTCTAGCTTTATATATACCCCCCTGGCAATAACTTACCAACTCCGGAAAGTATCCAATCATGGGTGTCAAAAAATATCTGTCTGGAAACGGTAATATTAGGTGATGTCCGCATTGACTGGCAGAAACTTAACTTAGAGTTCCCCACAGATAGCATAAACCTGTTTGGATTTTTTCAGCTAATTACTCACCCAACCTTTACCAGTTCCGCAAGCCAAAATGCCTCAATTATTGATTGGATTTGGTCTCCCATCCTAGCAATTTCTCTATATCCAAAACACTGCCAGCCTCTATCAGTGATCACCACCCCATCTGCACAAGTAGAGTTATCTCTCATTCATGCAGGCAACATACAACTTTGACTATCAGGCCTTTACAAATATATTGAACTCCATTAATTGGTCCTTCCTTAAATATTTACTACTAGAAGATGCAATTGAACAATTTAATTCTACATTCCTAAACACCTTAGACAGTTAAGCTCCCACCAGAAGGAAGAGAGTCAAAAGCAACTATACTCCTTGGCTTTGTCTATGCCAACTCACTCAAGCAAAAAGAGACAAGGCATGGACAACTTAACTAAAACATAAGACTGATAATAATTTACAGCATTTCAAAGTACTGCATAACCTTGTAAAGAAACGGGTTAATTTAGATAAAAAAAAATCTGTGCAAAGCCACAAGATCAGTACAAATCCAGTCCAAAAACCTTCTGGCCCACTACAAAAAAATCCTACACCCAGGAAGTCAGTCCTCCCCACAACCCTCCTGTGATAGTGCCTCCCCTGACATAGCATCTCAAGTTTAACTGTTACTTCATCAATAGCATAACTTCCATTACTAACAAGTTCTCTCCATCACCCCCTACTTTCTCTCAGTCTCCTATTGCCTGTCACGCCACATTTTCCCTTCATCCAGTTCCCACTTCCATCATCAAATCCCTCTTTATGCAAGCTCAAGCCATGTTCCCCCTGTGCAGACAATCTTCCTAATGAATTCCTAAAAATAGCTGCTGACTCAATTGCCTACCTAGTCTCCATAATCATTAACAGATCTATCAGGGGAGCTTATTTCCCCTTCCTGTGGAAAAAAAAATCCTTCATCCTTCCCCTCCGCAAAGATAGCACCTCCACAGAAATGTTTTACTTTAGGCCAGTGTTATTCTGTCAACACTATCAAAACCATTTGAAGAATATATCCATAAAAAACTTCTTCAATACCTACTTGACAGTAATCTTCTCTCTCCCACCCAACATGGATTCAGACCAGCACACAGCACTATCACTGCTCTATTATCCTTTACTGACTCTGTCAGCAAAAGCTTGTGACTCAGGAAACTTCTCTCTTCTCTGTTCTTAGATATATAAAAGCCTTTTGATACTGTCTCCCACCCCAAACTCCTGTCCTAACTATCTCTTCTGAGCTAAACTGAAACATCCTTAAAATGGTTCACTAGCTATCTAATAGATATTAGTCTGTCAAATGGAACTCTAACTTCTCTCCTTACCTACCAGTCAGTACTGGGGTACCCCAAGGCTCAATACTAGGTCCACTCCTCTTCAACATTTTTATTAACCATCTTATTACTGCCAGCAAAGAAGCCACCCTAATTCATTATGCCAACAACTCTACATTAATCTGCTGTGCCAGGAATCTGTCACATCTACAGAAATTAACTCAAGAAGTATTCAATCCCATTGAGTCTTGGCTCACCAACAACCATCTACTACTTAACCCCCCCAAAAAGAAAAACTAAACTTCTATTATTTTTACCAAAACAATTTTCTCCAGATAACTTCTAACTTTGTTATTACTTCTGTGAAAAATACTTAAATCAATGTGGTTTCACACACAAAACTGTTAGGTGTAACTGTCAACAACAATCTTAAGTTTGACCTGCATGTCAACAACAACATAAAAAAATTAATCAAAAATTGGGCATGATGTATAGGGCTAAGAAATTATCTCCAACTCCGCAAGAGTAATCCTTGCCATTATCTGTCTCTTACACTCCGTTCTATACATTTCACCTTTTCTAACCAATCTTCACTCTTTCCTCAAAGCAAAATTTAGCTACTGTTATAATAAAATAGCTACATTTGCCACAGGCCAAACCCACTCCTCTCACAGCTGCTCTGCTCTCAAGTCCCTAAATTGGCTCGAATTACCTCACCTTCTCACCTTTAATCAACTAACAATAACACAGAAAATACTGTACAACTCCTTTTTCACAAACTACATCATCACTACTTTGACACTATATTCCATCTCCTCACCTGCGCTCTTCTCACAAGTATCTACTATCTTTTTACAAACCTCAGAGATCTAATGGTGGTAGTCTGTACTCTCACTGTGTTGCCAAATCATGGAATAGCATTCCAGAATCAGTCAGACTTACCCCACTACTATTTCTTCAAGTGTAGGCTGAAAGAACATCTAACCAATAATTGGATCTACCCATGCTCCACACCATCTTAGTAGTCTTTTCCATTCCCTTCTCCCCAGTCTTAATAGACTTTTTTTATCTATCCTACTTCCCTTCCTGCATTACCTACTTTCTAGCCTAACCTATAATTCCTTAACCTTCTAATGTTATTTGTGTCTATTCTTACACTAACCTTTATTTCTCCCAGAAATTATGACTGAAATTTACTAACCAAGTCTCTTGCCAGAAAGTATCTACAAGTTTATACAACTTATTACTTATTCTGTAATATAGTTTTCATGTATTATGTAACATACATATTAGGAACTCTCTTCTATGTAATTTATGTTCAGTTTATTGTTTGCTTTATATTTGCTTATTTTCTTCAGTTATTGTATCCACAAATTGTACTCCTGTGTGTGATTATCTTAGTCTTTGTAAGCAATGTTGATTTGTAATTCTGTTTAAATTGTACTGTATAGCTTTTCTCCCCAGGTTTCCACTGAAAATGAGCTTGTACCCAGTCAGACTTTCCTAGTAAACAAATGTAAAATAAAATAAATAAATAAATATTCTTGAAGCTGTGATTTTTTTTTGACAGTGGCTCTAAAGATGAAGCAAATATCAAAGTTGAAAGAGGAAACTCCTGCCTGGTTCCTTTGTTAAAACACAGTATATTGGACAGAAACACTCCCCCTTAATTATCTCCTCTACCCTTTTCTATATATCCTCCTAATTAACCCTAATTTTATCAGGGAATGCAAATGTTGCTGTCGTCCTGCTCATAAAATCCCAGCTGACTGTTGAACGTTTTTTTCTGCATCAAGACTCACCAATAATAGTGCCATTTCTTTTTTACTTTGTGCGTCTGTCTAGTTCATCATTCTTCTGTTAGCTTTGTCAAATGTTTATCTCCCCTCCTAAAAAACACAGCAATCTGTATTGTCAATTTTTTCAACACCTTTGCCATTCACTTGGCTAGTATAGGCATAAACACTTCATAATCATAGTTTAAAATTGAATGTCTCAGTATGAGGCTGAATCTGAAGGTTCTTTATCGTCTTTGAATAATACAGACACTGCAGCTTTCTTCCAAGATGCTGGTACCCACTCCACCACCTCCTTGCCTTTTAAAATGCTGTTCAAGCCTTCCAGATTTTTATCGTTGCCTGTCAACTTCCAGACTTCCACAGGAGTATGATCTGTTCCTGGAGACTAATCATTTTTATTGCATCCTTGCAAATCTTAACTGTTAAGATTGACCCTCATCCTTCTCTAACCTTGACATAATGAAGTCCTCCATAAATATTTCCATGTGTGCCTTTTGTAGGTTTCCACATTCCTTTGCTTTATGCAGATTTTCACAGAGAAAGTGGGAGAAGATGATCATGTGCCGTAGACCCATTGAAGGTGAGGTTCCCATGAGTAGCTGTTGGCCAGCTGTGGCGGGGGGTGGGGGGGGGGGGTTACTGTAAAAATGTTTGAACATGTTCATGTAATTATTGTTTTTCAAAAGGCACTAACAGGCTACTGTGTCCTTCTTCAACACCTCTCACACCCCCTTCCCTCTAACCCTTTCCCCAAGAAAAAATCTTACCGTATCCACCAAGCAACGCATTCCCACATTTAAACATCACCTTTACTTCCACCTTCTACTCATTTTGTTCACACTATTTCCTTTCTAACTCTATATCCTTCAAGACCTTTGTATGCAATACACTCTCTCAAAAGACTATTGTACAATCCAATTACTGGTTCTGTGTAAAAGACATCTTATGACACACAAATTGTATGCCTTATACTTATTTGATTTTGTATATATTAATCATCTTGTTATACCACTGTAATGTAATTTACAAATTGAAATGTTCTCTGCTTGCTTTTATTTTCTACTTTTAATCTGTATGTACTATGTATAGATTTTATGTATTATGTGTGTATGGTTATTGCCTACTTTGTGATCACTGTTTGAAGCTTTTCTCCCCGGGCCTTCGCTGAAAATTAGTTTCTGACCCAGTCATTACATTTTGTATTTACGTTGTTGTGCAGATATATTTAGTGGGATACGTATTGGTACTAAGTTCTTTGTAGTTAAATTCATACTTTGTTGCAGTATTTTTCTGGTTGGGTGCCTTTTGGAATAAAGATACGTGAATCTTTATTAAAGAGAGATTTCTTTCATGAGTTATATGCTTCCTGCTTACATCTTGACCTTTATATAATAATTTGAAAGCTGTAAGAGAGAATGTTTTTATGGAACTTGATATTGTTAACAAGGGATTCATTGAGCTGGAAAGATAATGTTTTAGATGGATATAATCAATAGTTTGAATCTATCTTCTTTGATTTAGACTACAGTGACTTCATTAGAGCTAATGATTCTAAAAAAGTTGCATTTGAGGCTGCATAGTCCTAGAAGAAAGAAGATAAGTTCTAATTGTTGGAAAAGAGAACACATTTTTATGGATCTTGCAGCTTTAAATATTTTTAAGTTTACACAGTCATATTATGCTAGCATTACTCCCCAAGTTTCATGGTGACATTGGTCTGCACAGGTGGAGCAGCTCGTTGAGTCCTTCAGAATGTGTTCTGTTGTCAGCCTCTAGAGCCATAACTCATCTCTCTCCAGTCCTTTTCTCCACTGTGGAAATTCCAACAGGCCCACCCACATCAGGGGCTTGTAATATAGCCCCTCCGAGCTAGGCATGTGTATGATATCTTATAAGATATGTACTTGTGGAATGTAGAAAAGCACATAGAGACATATTCCTGCAGGCACCACCTTCATCCATTATATCCCATATTCAAGTGCTCTTGTGCCCAGCATCTACTAGTTGCTGTTGAGGTGCTTCTCCTCTCTTTAATCTGCTGAGAGAAGGATTGCCCATTTAGGATCCATTATTAGAGAATGATCTCCCTTTCCATTTGTCTCATATGACACTTAGAAGATGTAGACGCTCTTATATCAGAGATGGATAATGACAAAAACACTTTCGTGCTTCACTTCTACTCCCACGAATGTGGAAATCTTCAAACATCCAGCCCAGTGAAATAAAATTCAGTCTAAGCATCCTAAAGCTGATTTGTGTGTGATCTCTGCAGTTTAGGACAGGTCCCAGTAGACACGTCTGACCCAGCTCTATTAGAAATGCTACATCTAAAGAAATCCCAATCCCTCTTCACCACACGTTCCAGAGACCTCAACCTCATTACCACAATCAATAAAACATGCTGGAGGGACAGGTTCCTCACTCAGAGACTGCCCGTGCTCTGGAATAGACTTCCCATACATGTCAAGCAGAGCACCTTGCTGTCCCTCTTCGAGAAATCTTGATAATTGGAATGGTAATAGAAAGTTCACCCTTTGGATCACTCCAGTGGCTCTGCTTGATGGAGGCACTGGGAACTAACGTCGGGCCGCATGATGCCAGGGCACTTCTATGGGCTAGGCTTGTAAAGGCTTCAGGGCCATTAGCCTAGTACACACCTATGAATCTATAGGTGTGTGTGTGTGTGTGTGTGTGTGTGTGTGTTTTTATATATATATATATATATATATATATATATATATATATATACACACACACACACACATGCACACACACAAATATATCAATGTGTATATATACATATATATATTTATATTTATATAAATATATATACATACACACACACACACACGTATAAATGGGCCCCTATCAAATGATAGAAAACTCATTTGATAGAAACTCAATTCACTGACACCATAGGATAGAAAGCTCAAAACATTGAAAACTCATTTGACTGCAACTCAAAACACTGAAAATGCTTTATGCCCTTTTCCCCATGGTAGTGCAATCCTGGAGTTAGTATATATAGTTAGGGGGTGTGTGGGGGGCACAGCCCCCCCCACATACTTCATACATTTTAAACCCTACACATGGATACTTGTAACTACAATGAATAACTGTTTGGAGAAAATTAGAAGTTATGTACCTACCATAACGTTCCATGTTAGTTGTCTTCTCTCGCCTTCTTTCTTGCTGGATGGGTTCGGAGCCGATCCTCGGCTCGACTGCACTTGCTTAGCTTGAGAACTCCTTTTACCAGCTCGAGGCAACCCTATATCCCATGATGCAAGGTGGGACTACCTCAGATCTCGTTTGGTAGCTAACCTACCCTGCTAAGGACTAACCTAATATATTTAGGAAACCCAAGTTCATAATAAAAGAGTCCTCTAAAGAAGGCTCAGGAGGAAACAACCTGATAGGAACTCTTCAAGATCTGTCCAGGCCAGGGGGAAGGAGGGAGGGACGCAAGAAAGAAGGCGAGAAGACAACTAACATGGAACGTTATGGTAGGTACATAACTTCTAAATGTTAAGTTGTCAATCTCGCCTTCATTCTTGCTGGATGGGACTGCGTCCCTAGCACCTGTATCCCGGGTGGCTCAATGGAACAGACTCTTGAGAACTGTGGAACCAAAACTGGCCCTGTCTCTGGAGGCCAAATCTAACTTGTAATGAGAGACAAAGGTATGAGGAGTGGCCCAAGAAGCTGCTGCACAAATGGTATCAATGGGTAGTCTATCCTGAAAGGCTGCAGAAGTGGATAGACTCCTGGTTGAGTGTGCTTTCAGTTTAGAAGGTAGTTGCTTGCCTCTGAGTGAGTACACATAAGAAATGGTGGAAGACAACCATCTGGATAAGGTCACTTTAGACACTGGGAGACCTTTCCTGTTTTCTGCATAGGAGACAAATAATTGGTCCAATTTCCTGAATTGTTTCGTTCTATGCAAATAGTACCTGAGCTGACGATGGACATCCAAAAATGAAGCTTTTGTTCAGCTCTGTCAGAATAGTTTGGGAAAAAAACTGGTAGATCTATGGATTGATTAATATTGGTTTGAGACACAACTTTGGGGAGAAAGGACGGGTTCGTTCTTAAGGATACTCTGTCCTTGTGAAAAACCAAGTAAGGAGAACGGATGCAGAGAGCTTGAATCTCGGAAACCCTTCTTGCTGAAGTGACAGCCAGTAAAAATATAGTTTTCCAGGTCAATAATTTCAATGAACATGAAGCAGACGGTTCGAAGGGAGGTAACATCAAGGATGCCAACATTAAATTTAGATCCCATTGTGGAGGAGGATGTTTTATCGGCGGCTTTAGGAGAAAAACTCCTCTCAGAAAGGCCTTGCATAGTCTATGAGACATAATGTTATGAACTTGCAAGCCAACATGATACTTGGAAATAGCAGCCAGTTGAACTTTTACTGTAGATTAAGAAGATCCTGACTGAAAAACCTCAGCCAGGAAATCTAAAACAGAATGCACAGGAGCAGTAAAGGGATCAATATTCCTGGAATTTGCCCAAATGGAAAAACGTCGCCACTTGCTAGCATAAACGGTTCTGGTGGACGACTTTAAAGAAGCCACTAAGATGTCTCTGACTGAATCAGAGATCATAGGAAGCCTGGCTAGGGAAGGAAGTGGAGCAATCAAGCAGTGAGGTTGAGAGAATGAATGGCCCGGTGCTGTTGACCCGACTAGTGGATCAAGAGATCCGGAACTGGGTCCAGATGCCAGGGCTGCACCAGGATGTGACGATGCAGAGACGGAAACCAAATTTGTCGAGGCCAGTAAGGGGCAATGAGAATCAACTTGGCCCTCAAAACGGTGGCTTTCTGAATGACTTGTGGAATCAAGGGAAAGGGAGGGAAAAGCGTACAGAAGTCCCCGGGGCCAATCCTGGGTTAGAGAGTCTCTCAGGGGTTGGCCTGGTAGGGGAAAGAGGGTGAAAAAATCGGGGCACTTGTTGTTTTGGGGTGTAGCAAAAAGATCGCAACAAGGTCAGAAAAATCTGGTCCACTACAGATTGATTGAGAGACCACTCGTGAGGCATGAGAATGGATCTGCTCAGCCTGTCCGCCAAGAGGTTGGACCTGCCGGGGATGTGCGTTGCTATCAGAAACCGATGAGAGGAGATTGCCCATTGCCAAAGTCTGAGAGCTTCTCGACACAACGGATAGGACCTGGTCCCGCCCTGCTTGTTGATGTACCAGACCACGGACATGTTGTCCGTTTGTACTGCAATAGTCCCTATGGGAAGAAAGTCGTTGAGGGCTTGCAACGTTAAAAGCACCGCTCTCATCTCCAGGACATTTATGTGCAGATGGTATTCTATGGGTTGCCACATCCCGTGGACCATCCTGCCCTGATAATGCCCCCCCCACCCGATCAGAGAGGCATCCGTAGTAACTGTGGCAACCGGAGGAGGGGGAACAAAAGGTCGGCCCTGATGAAGAAGAGGGGAAGATATCCACCAATTCAAATAAGTCCTGCACGATTGTGTGACTAAGATTTCGTGCCTCATCGGAAGACTGTGGAACGACCACTGAGTGAATAACATCCACTGCAGAAGACGCATGTGGAAGCGAGCCAGTGGTAGAAGAACAATGGCCGCAGCCATAAGACCTAGAACCTTTAGTATCAGTCTGGCTTTGACTTTGCTGCTCTGCAATAAAATCGAGCGTATTTTTGGATGTCCAGAATTCTTTGATCTGTTAGTCTGGCTAACATTTTGACGGTGTTTAATTCTGCGCCTATAAAGGTGATAGATTGGCAAGGCCGCAGAGAAGATTTTCGAAATTCACTGAAATTCCCAAACTCCTGCATAGCTGCAGAGTGTAGTCTCTGGTCTGAAGAAGCTGACACCTGGTGGTGGCGGAGAGGAGCCAGTCGTCTAAATAAGGAAACACCTGGAATCCTTGACGTCTCAGATGAGCTGTGACCACTGCCATGCATTTGGTAAACACTCTGGGGGCTGAAGTGAGGCCAAAGGGCAGGGCTCTGAATTGGTAATGACTGGTCCCTAGCCGAAAGCGGAGAAACCTTCTGGAGCGCCTGTGAATCTTTATGTGATAGTACGCGTCCTGAAGGTCTATAGAGCACATCCAGTTGTCCTTGCCCAGAAAGGGCAGAATGGACTGAAGCGTGACCATCCGGAATCTTGCCTTCTTGACAAATCTGTTTAGACTGCTCAGGTCTAATATTGGTCTCCAATCTCCCGTCCTTTTAGGGACAAAAAAGAATCTCGAGTAGACGCCGGATCCTACTTGGTCTGCCGGAACAGTCTGGACGGCTCTTTTTTCTAGGAGCTTTGAAACCTCCTGTTCTGCCAAATCCCTTTGACCGGGTGAGATGTCTGGAAGGGATTGTTGAGGTACGGGATACCTTTCGAAGGGGATTTTGTAACCCTCGGATATGATCGACTGTACCCACATATCTTGTGAAAGGGAATGTCAGGCTACTGGGTACAGCGAAATCCTTCCCCCGACTGCCTCCAAGGGTGGACAGTCGGGCAACACCTCAGGGGTGCTGAAAGGGCTTCTCAGGAAGAGACTCCCTGTTGCCCTGGTTCTGAGGACCCCCCCTGCCTATAGGGCGTCTATTATTGTTACCCCTCTGCCTCTGGGGTAAACTGACCACGTGTGTCCGGTGTAGCTCCTTGGGCTTTATGGAACCACATCTTCCCTCCCTTCTGACCCTTGGGATATGGTCTAGAAGGGGTGGAAAATGGACTCCAACGGCAGAAAGAGTTTTACCGTCCTGCTCACACCTGGTCAAGGTATCCTTCACCTGAGGTCCGAACAAAGCCGAACCGTCAAAGGGGGTATTGGTGAAGGACGCCTTAAAGGGGTCCGCAAAATTACAAAGCCGCATCCAGGCTTGGCGTCTAAGAGCCACTCCTGTGCCTGCGGCCCTGCTCACTCCATCGGCCGCATAGGATATGAGCCGCATGGAGGAGTTGGATAAGGAATTTAGGATTGCTAGCTGTGAGGCAATCTTTTCTTGAGCCCCAGCAGCAGAAGGATCCTGGACCACTTCACCTAGTTCCTTGAGAATATCTCTTTGAAGCCTGGTGAAGTGACAAAGGTAGTTCAGCGAACGCATAGCAAAGGTCGCTGAAGAAAACATCCGCTTTCCATACCTGTCCATGGTCCTAGAATCCTTGTTAGGAGGATGGACAGGTACTGAAGGATCCGCAGTTCCTTCTTAGTGGCCGCCACCACCATAGCATCCACAGAGACGCCCTTGGAAAGAAACTGTTTGTCCGTAGGGGCCGTAATAAACTTGGATGGTCTCCTGGGGACAGGTTCCACAGAATCTGGAGCTGCCACGCCTTCGAGCCACTACCTTCTTAAGTGGGCCGAAAGGCAGAGACACCCAGGAGGTGGAGGGTCGGGATCCAAAAGCCTCCAGGTATACCGACTCATCCTCGGAGGGGTCAATGGAGGGCCAATTCCCCCTCAGTTTGAGGAGCTCAAGGATGTCTGAAAAGGAGACATCCTCAGAGGGGGATCGTGGGGAACCCTCCGACTCATCTACGTCGGTATCAGATGTAGTAGACTCAGGGGAGTCTGTGTGTTTCCTCTTACACGTCCTCTTCCGAGGGGGTTCCCCTGCAGGATCAGGAGAAACCTCGGAAGAGGAAGATATTCCCAATGGGGAAACCTGGGGCGATGGATCCCTGGGCCTGAGAGCAAGAGGCTGGCAAGAGGCGTCTACAGGCACCGAAGGGGGAGGAGCTAGAGGGATGGACCGTTGACCTGGCTCAGGAGCCAGGACACTCCTCATCACCTCAAAGGCTCCCCTCCTCGGGAGACCGGAATATTCCCGTTCCGAGGAAATAGGAATTCCGGCTCCACTGAGAGGAAGGCTCGAGGCGATGTCGGTGCCGAGCTTACCAAAGCCGAAGCCCGAGAGGGAGAGCGGGTCGGACAAGGGTCCGATGCCACTAGCCCCTCGGAGCCGACTAGGGAAACTCGACGACGGATCCCTCCAAGGAAGGTCTCAAGGAGGAGATCGGAGCCGAAGGCGACGGAGCCGAAAAGGATGTATCGGTTCGGCTCTGACACAGTCGCTGTCCCGAGCTCCGGCTCCGAACTCTGGTGGGGAGTCGGAGGAGGAAGTTCAAGGGGTGAAGCAATAGCCGAAGTCTGCTGAGACGGGCTATGGAGCATTTGGGCCAGTGCCTGCGACTTTAACAGCCTGCTTACCACCCTCTCTAAATCGTGGTCAGACAGCCTGGAAGATCTCGAAGATCGGCTCCGATGACTCCGCTCCGACAAAAGAGGAGACCCCGGAGCCGAGTGGATAGATTCCAAAGACGGGGACCGAGATCTCTTCTTGGAGGAAGTCATCGGAGCCGACGTCCTATGGGTTCCAGATGGAGCCGAAGGCTTCTCGGCTCCGATACTGGATACTGTGTCGGCTCCAGCCGGAGCCGACAAGGCAACAGCAGATTGGGTGTCGGAACCGATCGGAACCGACCCTAGCTGAGAAGGAGAAAGATTGGCTCCGGCCGGAGCCGATCTCGACTCCGAAGGAGTCGGAGCCACCGGGAAGGCTTGGAAGCTGTAGCCTGACCCTTGGATGGCTTGGAAGGCTTACTGGACCCAGGTTTAGTGGGTGAACCTTCCGGCTTTAGCAAGCCACGGAGGATTAACTTATTCCTCCTTTCCTGCAGGACTCGCTGGCTAAAAGAGTGACACAAAGCACAGGAGTCCTGCAGGTGTAAAGGCCCCAGGCAGTAAACACAAGAAGTGTGACCGTCTGTCAGAGACATTTTCTGACAGCACGAATCACACTTCTTGAAGCCCGAGACCTTTACCTCTTTAGACATAGTCTAAGGAAAAAGAGTAATAAAATACTCACACACACACACACACACACACACACACACACACACACACACACACACACACACACACCAAAAACAGTCACACAAATTAATCCCCAAACACAGACACACAGGTAGGGATTAATAAAGGAAGGCCTAGGCCTAACTGAAAATTTTTAAAACTTTTTATAAAGTAAAAATTTTTTACTATAAGGGGAATAGGGTGATTGTATGGACACTGTACACTAAAATATAGGAAAAGGGGAAGATAAACCCTGACTAAAGCTGTTTGAAAAACTCAAACTTACCTCAGCTGGCAAAAAAGGAGACCTCTTCGCAAAGCGGCAAACGAGATCTGAGGTAGTCCCGCCTTGCATCATGGGATATAGGGTTGCCTCGAGCTGGTAAAGGAGTTCTCAAGCTAAGCAAGTGCTGAGTCGGAGCCGAGGATCGGCTCCAAACCCATCCAGCAAGAATGAAGGCGAGATTGACAACTTAACATCAATATTTACATAAACTATGTGGGTGGCTACACCCCCCCCCAACTATATATACTAATGCCAGGATCGCACTACCATGGGGAAAAGGGCATATAGCATTTTCTGTGTTTTGAGTTTCAGTCAAATGAGTTTTCAGTGTTTTGAGCTTTCTATCCTATGGTGTCAGTGAATTGAGTTTCTATCAAATGAGTTTTCTATCATTTGATAGGGACCCATTTATATATATATATATATATATATATATATATATATATATATATATATATATATATACACACACACACACACACACACACACACACACACACACACACCTGTAGATTCATAGGTGTGTACTAGGCTAATGGCCCTGAAGCCTTTACAAACCTAGACATAAAAGTGCCCTGGCATCTTGCAGCCCGACGTTAGTTCCCAGTGCCTCCATCAAGCAGAGCCACTGGAGTGATCTACAGGGTGAACTTTCTATTACCATTCCACTCATCAAGATTTCTCTTGAAGAGGGACAGCGAGGTGCTCTGCTTGACATGTATGGGAAGTCTATTCCAGAGCACGGGCAGTCTCTGGGTGAGGAACCTGTCCCTCCAGCATGTTTTGTTGATTGTGGTAATGAGGTTGAGGTCTCTGGAACGTGTGGTGCAGAGGGATTGGGATTTCTTTAGATGTAGCATTTCTAATAGAGCTGGGTCAGACGTGTCTTTGTAAGTCAAGCAAAGATCGGCTCTAAGTAGGCAATATAAGACAGAGAATAGCTAGAGTCTTTTGAGTATATCCATGTAAGATGTATTTAATGCCTAGGATCCTCTTCGTGACATACTTCTGTGGCCTCTCCAGCTGTTGCAGGGGTCTAGTGAGGTACACGCCAAATGGGCTATTGTACTCGATGATTGGCCTAATGAGGGAAGAATAGATAGAGATGATGAATTCTTTCTTCCTGGTTGCAAAATTCTTGGTAATGAGATGTGCCACATAGAAGGTCTTTCTGACACACTGGCATTGTGGTGGTCGAAGGAAGGGTTGCTGTCAACCTGCATCCCCAGATCTCTTATAATGCCTTCAGTGTTCAGTGGGCTCCCATCAGTGTGGTAATTAGTGGGAACTGAGTTTTTACCAAAGGGGATGATGACACATTTTTTGGCATTAATCTTAAGGCCATAGTTTCGATACCAGTCACTGGTCTCAGTGAGGCCTTTCTGTAGGATGTCTGCATCACGTGGGGAGTTTATAATGGCTCTCAGCTTGCAGTCATCTGCGAACTTGGTCAGCCAGAGTCCCTTTGTGTTGGCCTGGACTTCTGAGAAGTAGATGCTGAACAGGAGAGGACCCAAGACCAATCCATGTGGGACTCCACTCATGACTGGTCAGCAGTCTGACTCGGAGTCTACTACTTTCACACTGTGTGTTCTATCTGTGAGTCAATTTGCAACCCACCTAGTGATATAGGGGTTGATGCCTAGTTTGTTGAGTTTATCAATAATTCCCGAGTGAGGAATGGTATCAAAGCCCTTGGTCAGATCGAGGTAGTCTGTATGCACTGCCTTACCTTCATCCACAGCCCTGGTGACTGACTCAAAGAAGTCAACCAGATTGAGCAGGCATGATCTCTCTTTCACAAAGCCAAATTGTGTGGGGTCTAGAGTTTTGGAGATTTCCTATATCTTTGTTAATCAGGTCCATGATGCGATCCATAGCTTTACATATCAGACTTGTCAGGCTAATGGGGTAATAATTCTCAGGGTCTGTATATGTGTGTGTGTGTGTGTGTGTGTGTGTGTGTATATATATATATATATATATATATACAGTTAACAGTTTAGTACTAAGCTAACTGCCCTTGCGAGCCATTTTAAGCCTAAACCAATTATCCCTTGTGAGACTCAAACCCTGCACCTTGCGTTTGTAAGGGAAACACCTTAGCCATTAAGCCACCCTCCCAACCCTAAATAGCCATTGCAAGTCTTGAACCCAGGACCCTACACACCATAGCCAAAGTAATTTACCACTTAGCCATGTCAGATATGTATGTATATATATATATATATATATAGATATATATATGTGTGTGTATGTGTGTATATATATATATATATATATATATATATATATATATATATATATATATATATATATATAATATGTGTGTGTGTGTGTGTATAAGGGGGTTAAAAAGAAAGAAAAGTTTAATTAATCTGTGGCAATTTAGGTTGGAAAAGATAATCTGTAAAGGAAGTGTTTAGGAAGCTTCAGTATTTTCATAAATAGTATGAGACATTAAGTGATTGCTAGATTATTAAGACACTTGGATTGGAGAAACTTGTTTTTCCATGTGAGCTCTAAGTGCAGACTATAATTTTGGGTGGGAGGTTATGTTTCTTATGGATTGTGCTACGGTTTCCCAATCTTTTGGTCTTAGGGCTGAAAATCTATGCTTACAGTAGTGATAGTTGGTTAGAGGAATGGAGTAGTAGACAGAGTATTGTCATGGTGATATTGTAGATTGTGTAGGTGCTTTCTCTAATAGTGAGTTTATCAGAAAAAGTGAGACTTGAGTAAACTTTTAGTAGTTTGAGTTGAGCTCCTAGGAGAGAGGAGGTCTGATCTTCTTGGATGAGAAACCAAATGACTTTCCTGAGAATAGAACAATGCTGTCCATTTTTGGGTGAATGATTTGCGAAGTGATAGATGCTAGTTGAAGTGGTTTATAAAGAATTAATGATTTATTCTGATACTGATCAGACACAAGAAACTGTTGGACTGGTGGGTGTCTTTACTTCCCTTTTCTCAGCAAACTATATTCGTTACGAGTTCGAGCTGTCTTCTATCCTGCCCCCAGGAGAGGAGGACTGCAGAACTCATTAGTGACATTTCAACTATGATGTTTCTGAGCAAGTTTATTCCAGTAAGGATTTTGTAAGACCTTCTTTGGCCAGATAAATGCAGCCCAGTCCTTCATTTTTCTGTACAACCTCTTCACTATTCTTCTGATCTGATTTCTTATTTAATGCTCAGTGGATTTTTCCTTCCGCTATTTTTCCTTATTCCCTCACCAAGAAAACAAAGCAAAATAAAATAAAAAATCAGTATCTGGCTTCAGTCTGATAACTTTAGATGTTAAGTTGTCTATCTCGCCTTCATTCTTGCTGGATGGGTTCGGAGCCGACCTCGGCTCCGACTCGGCCACTCTAAAAGCTCGAGAGTTGGTTCCACCAGCTCGAGGCTCCCCTTATATCCCATAATGCTAGGCGTGAGTTACCTCAGATCTCGTTTGCCGCTACAGCATCGAGGTGTTGGTTTTTCTACCGGCTTGTTGGTAAGTGTATTTTTTGTGAAATTAGCATACTTAAAACCCTATAATTTTAAGTTTATATATATTTCCCTTAGTGTAGTGGATTTCTACCCCTGTTTTCCGAAAAATCCCATTTTTTTTCCACAAGAACTTTTAAAGTTCTCTCTCGGGCCTTCTGGCCTTTCCCCATCCCCTAGTGGTGTGTGTGTGTGTTACTCTTAATTAAACTTTAGTTAATTGTTTATTTTTGAGTTTTTAGAACTAAATTAGTGTAATCAGTGTGTCTGTTTGAGAGTGTGTGATTACACTTTTTTGTCTAGGATGTCTAAAGACACAAAGGTCTCAGGCTTCAAGAAGTGTGATGCGTGCTGTCAGAAAATGTCTCTGACAGACGGTCACACTTCTTGTGTCTACTGCCTGGGGCCTTTGCACCTGCAGGACTCCTGTGCTGTATGCCACGGCTTCAGCCCCAGGGTCCTGCAGGAAAGAAAAAATAAGTTGATCCTACGGGGTCTTCTTAAGCCTGAGGATTCCCTTTCTGCTTCTGGGAAGCCCTCTAAGGTTTTTAGGTCCTCGGCTCCAGCTACTGAGCCGAGACCTAAAGCTACAAAGCCTATGTCTGCATCGGCTCCGGCTGGAGCCGATGAGTCTACAGCTTCTGTGGTTCCTCGGCTCGGCTGGAGCCGAGGTAGTAGAAATTCCCTTGTCGGCTCCGACTAGACCTTCGGAGCCGACATCTAGGAAGAGATCCAGGTCACCATCCCTTGGCTCCGTTCATTCGGCTCCAGCATCTCCTCTGCTGTCTGAACGGAGCCATAAATCTCACTCCTCTAGGTCATCGAGGCTGTCAGATCATGACCTCCAGAGGGTAGTGAGTCGACTTCTTAAGTCCGAGGCACTGGCCCAAATGCTTCAGAGCCCGACTCATCAGTCGATGCCTGCCTCTGTCCATCAATATATTCCTCCTCCGACTCCGTTGAGCTCGGAGCCGGGGCGTTTCGGAACCAAGACTGTGGCAGCGTCGGAGCCGATACAGGTGTCTTCGGCTCCGTCGTCGGTTCCGATTTCTTCTTTCGAGGATTCTCGGCGCCGGACTTCCCTCGTCGGCTCCGAGGGGATGAGTGGCATCAGACCCTTGTCCGACCCCGCTCTTCCTCTCGGAGCTTCGGCGCTGGTGAGTTCGGCTCCGACATCGGCCTCGGAGCCATCACTGTCGGTGCCGAGGGAGGTCCTCAGCATATCGGAGCGGGGACCTCTGGCTTTGCCTGACAGGGGTGCGTTCGAGGTCATGCGGAGTGTGTTAGAGCCTGGCTCTACTCCACAGTCGGCTCCGTCCGCCCCTCCCTCTACGGTGCCTCAGGTCAAGTCGACTCACTCCCTCATCCCGGACCGCAGAGAGCCAGCTCCTCAGGAACCCCTGTGGGGATTTCATCCTCTTCGAGGCCTCTCCTGATTTGGCAGAAGAGCCCCCTCGGAAGAGGAAGTGTAAGAGGAAACACATTGACTCACCTGAGTCCATCACATCTGACACAGATTTAGATGATTCCGAGGGTTCCCCCCGTTCCCCTTCTGAAGATGTCTCCTTTGCAGACATTCTCGAAATCCTCAAACAGAGGGGAAATTGGCCAGCCCTCAGCCCTTCGGAGGATGAATCTGTGTACCTTGAGGCGTTCGGCTCTCGTCCTTCCACCTCCTGGGTGTCTCCCCTTGACCCCTCATGCAGGTGGTAGCTAAAAGGCATGGACGTCTCCTGATTCAGTGGACCCCACTCCCAGGAGACCCTCCAAATTCATAACGGCACCAGCAGACAAACAGTTCTTGACAAAAGGAGTTTCTGTGGATGCTATGGTGGTAGCTGCTGCCACTAAGAAGGAACTAGCTGATCCTTCAGTACCTGTCCATCCACCTAACAAGGAATCTAGGTCCATGGACAGGTACGGGAAGCGGATGTTCTCGTCAGCGACATTTACTATGCGTTCGCTGAACTACCTGTGCCATTTCACTCGTCTTCAAAGGGACTTAATTAAAGAAGCGAGTGACATGTTGAAGGACCCTACAGCTGCGGGTTTTCAAGATAAGATGAACACGCAGCTGGCTACCCTTAACTCCATAGCCAACTCGTCCATGCGCCTCCTTTCTTATGCAGCTGATGGAGCGAGTAGGGCCGCAGGGACAGGTGTGGCCTTACGTAGGCATGCCTGGATGCGGCTATGCAATTTTGGACCCTTCAAGACGTCTTTCACTAACTCCCCGTTTGATGGATCATCTCTCTTTGGTCCTCAAGTGAAAGAAACCTTGACTGGGTGCGAGACTGATGGCAAGACTCTTTCTGCCGTCGGAGTCCGTTTTTCTACTCCTTCTAGGCCTTACCCCAAAGGCCAGAAAAGTGGGAAAATGTGGTTCCGTAAACAATCTCAAGGGACTTCGCCTGACGCACAAAGTCGTTTTCCCGCCAGAGGCAGAGGCGGGAATAACAATGGTAGGCGCCGCCCTAGAGGCAGGGGCTCCAGAACCAGGGCAATCGGGAAGCCTTCTCTGATAAGCCCTTTCAGCATCCCTGAGGTGTTGCTCGACTGCCCACCTTCGAGGCAGTCGGGAAGATTGTCACTATACCCAGAAGCCTGGCTATCCCTGACTCAAGACAAATGGGTACAGTCCATCATTTCCGAAGGCTATTCTATCCCCTTTCTTCGAATTCCAATCCAATCAAAAAAATCCCTTCCAGATGTTCCACCCACTCAAAGGGATCTAGCGGTTTTGGAAATTTCAAAACTGCTTGCAAAAACAATTCAGCCAGTTCCAGCAGACCAGATAGGATCCGGAATCTACTCAAGGTTCTTTTTAGTTCCAAAGAAAACAGGGGACTGGAGACCAATTTTGGATCTCAGTATCTTGAACAGATCAGTCAAGAAAACAAGATTTCGGATGGTCACGCTGCAATCCATCCTTCTCCTATTGGGAAAAGGCAACTGGATGTGCTCTATAGACCTTCAGGATGCGTACTATCACATAAAAATGAACAGACGCTCCAGAAGATTCCTCCGCTTCAGGCTGGGAACCAGTCATTTTCAGTTCAGGGCCCTGCCCTTTGGTCTCACCACTGCCCCCCGGGTGTTTACCAAATGCATGGCAGTGGTAGCTTCTCACCTGAGACGACAAGGATTCCAGGTGTTTCCATATTTGGACGACTGGCTCCTCACAGCTCCCACCAAGCATCTCCTTCTGATGGCCAGGGATTACACTTTTCGCA
The DNA here is from genome assembly GCF_019279795.1 of Protopterus annectens. NCBI lineage: Eukaryota > Metazoa > Chordata > Ceratodontiformes > Protopteridae > Protopterus > Protopterus annectens. The sequence goes on along the minus strand of NC_056737.1, from coordinate 1,088,816,444 downwards.
TTTGTCAAAAGTTAGGCATTTCAATAAATTGCGAAAAGTCTGTTTTGTCGCCTTGTCGCTATTACTTTCATAGGCAAATCTAGGCGCAGTAGACATGTCTCGAGACTAACACATCAGAGAATAACAGACATTCACAAACTAGTCTCACTCCTTTTCAACAACAACAGAATCAAAGCCAGGTTAGTTCTGAAAGTGTTGGGAATTATGGCGGCCATACCTCTGCTTCCATTAGCCAGATTCCACATGCGGATCCTTCAATGGATGCTCTTTACACAATGGTCATACCAGCAACTTCCAATGTCTCACACCATTATGATCACGCAGGCCGGCAAAAATCATCTCATGTGGTGGATGTCTTCCCCCCAGCTCTTGTTGGGAAGACCCTTTGTTCCACCCCCTCCCGTTGCTACTCTGACAACGGATGCCTCCTGATCGGGTGGGGGCATTATCAGGGCAGGACAGTCCAGGGCACATGGCAACCAAGCGAATGCCACTTGCACATAAATGTTCTGGAGATGAGAGCAGTGCTTTTAGCGTTGCAAGCCCTTCAAGACTCTCTTCCCTTGGGAACGATTGCAATCCAGACAGACAATATGTCTGTAGTGTGGTACATCAACAAACAAGGCGGAACCAGGTCATACCCCTGTGTCGAGAAGCACTCAGATTGTGGCAATGGGCGATTTCTTCTCAGCGGTTTCTGATAGCAACGCACATCCCGGAAGTCCAATCAAATTGCGGACAAGTTGAGCAGAGCTATCCTCATGCCTCACGAGTGGTCTCTGAAAGACTCTGTTGTGAGAGAAATTTTCCTCAAGTGGGGTCAGCCTTGCTGCGATCTTTTTGCTACTCCCCAAAACAGCAAGTGCAGAGAATATTTCACTCTATTCCCTTTACCAGGCCAACCCAGCAGAGACGCTCTAGTCCAAGTTTGGCCCGGGGACTTCTGTATGCATTTCCTCCCTTCCCACTAATCTCTCAAGTGATACAGAAAGCTATCGCTCAGAAGGCCTCATTAATCCTCATTGCTCCTTACTGGCCTTGACAGGTGTGGTTCCCCTTTCTACATCAATTTCTATTGGAGCGACCGTGGCATCTGGACCTAGTTCCAGATCTTTAGATCCATCAGTCGGGTCAGTTTCATCGCTCCCTCCCCTCTCTGAACCTCACTGCTTGGTTCCTCCAGTTCCAACCTTAGCCAGGCTTCCTCAATTATCTCACTCCGTTCGAGATATTTTGATAGCTTCCCATAAATCTTCCACTCGGAAGATTTATTTGAGTAAGTGGAAACGCTTCACAAATTGGGCTCAAGGAAGGGACATAGATCCTTTCACTGCTTCCATCCAAATAGTCCTTGATTTTCTAGCTGAACTCTTCCATGCAGGTTCATCTCCTCTACTCTTAAAGTTCAATTGGCAGCTATTTCTAACTTCCATGTGGGTATTTCTGAATCTGCCTTAATGTCCCACAAGCTTTGCAAAGCATTTTTGAAAGGAGTTTTTCTTCTCAGACCTCCTATAAGAAATCCTCCTTCTCCTTGGGACCTAAATTTAGTTCTTGCTTCTTTGATTCTTCCCCTTTCGAACCTGCAGTCTCCTGTTCTTTAAAATTGCTATCATGGAAGACTCTCTTTCTGGTAGCTATTACTTCAGCTAGAAGAGTTTCAGAACTTCAAGCACTCAGCTGTCGACCTCCTTATCTCTTGTTTCATAAGGACAGGGTTTCCTTACGACCGCACCCGTCCTTTTTGCCCAAGGTCGTCTCGACGTCAAATCTAAATCAAAGCATTGACCTCCCTGTCTTTTTCCAGAATATTCCAATAGATCTGAACAAAATTACACTACCTGGATGTTCATCGTCAATTGAGGTACTATTTGGATAGAACAAAACAATTCAGAAAATCTGACCAGCTGTTTGTCTCCTATGCGGAAGGCAGAAAGGGACTTTCAGTATCAAAGGTATCATTATCTAGATGGCTAACATCTTTGATTTCCCTTGTATATGAAATTAGACACCAAAAGCTGCCTAATAAACCTAAGGCCCATTCCACCAGAGCTTTGGCTACTTCTTTAGCCTTCCAAGACAGACTGCCTATTGACACCATTTGTGCAGCGGCTACTTGGGCTTCTCCTCACACTTTCATTTCTCATTATAAGTTGGATTTAGCTTCTAGGCATAGAGCTAACTTTGGTTCCACTGTTCTCAGGAGTCTGTTCCGTTAGGCCACCCGGGACAAGGTGCTAGGGCCGCGGTCCCATCCAGCAAGAATGAAGCGAGATAGACAACTTAACATAAAGAAGTTATGTTCTTACCATAACGTTCCATGTTAGTTGTCTTCTTCTCGCCTTCTTTTTGCGTCCCACCCTCCTGCCCCCTGGCCTGGACAGACCTAGAGGAGTTGTGATTGTGACCTCTCTTTCTACCACCTCTGTACTTTAGGTATATGCCCTGCTGTGCATATTTCCTGGATCAGGATGTAGGTCACCCTTCTCTTCTCCCTTGTTTATAGAGGTGGATTTTGTTACTAATTATTCTGTTACTATTATAGGCTGGGCCTAGCTTACAAACGAGATCTGAGGTAACTTACGCCTAGCATTATGGGATATAAGGGGAGCCTCGAGCCGGTGGAACCAACTCTCGAGCTTTTAGAGTGGCCGAGTCGGAGCCGAGGTCGGCTCCGAACCCATCCAGCAAGAAGAAGGCGAGAAGAAGACAACTAACATGGAACGTTATGGTAAGAACATAACTTCTTTTTTCCTTTGTCAAATTTCTTCATCATACTCATTGCAGTGCAGGTGTTATTTGGGCTATTTTAGTATATTGTTTGGGTAGTGTGAAGAGTTGGTTGGCATTTAGCCCATTGAAGAGTTTGTCTTTCGGCTTTTTCCCGGTAAGGGGTCGCCACAGCGAAACTCCGGTCCGCTAATGATTGGCAGTAGATTTTTAAGAAACTCCGAGGTGCCAGCTCGACGCCCAACCTTCAACGAAGGCATGCCCATTTACGCACACATGTCTTTTGAACGCTACCCAGCCACAGGGAGGACATGCAGACTCCACACAGAAGGCACTAGCCCATTGAAGAGAATGAGACATTTTATGTAATTGTGCTTGTACTGTCTGGGTAATCAGAGAATCTGATATTGTCCATTTCATAATGCATCACGAATGGGTCTTTCGCTTTATCCTTGGATCCAAGCTGGCCATTTCTGAGACACATGATCCGAGCCTCAAAATCCCTCCCCCTCCTATGATGCTTCACTCCTCAAGCCCTCGGATCTCATTTGCCACCATTATGGACAGATGTCATTGCGTGCCACTCTCCAGTGTTGGTAAATTTTTCATATTTTTTCTCTTGATATTCTTCCTCTTTAAATAGATAAACCTAAACCTAAAGCTAGTTTCTACCTCCCCTCCTGCTAGGCTACTTTAGTTTTTGCTGACATTAGGTCCTTCCTGACAATTTTGTTTTCTCTTCTTTCCCTTCTATCTTCTCTTTTCCCTTTAAAAAAAAAAAAAAAAACTTTCCCGCTATCTTTAAGTTTTTAGGATAGTTATTTTTGTAGTTAGTGTGTGGTGTTGTCTGAGTGGGTGTTTATGTGAGTACCTGGCAGCATGTCAGACAAACCAGAGAAACCCTCTGGTTTTAAGAGATGTGCCTCTCATGGGCATAAGATTTCCCCAGTCTGATGCCCACAAGAGGTGCATTTATTGCTTGGATCTGGTGCACTTGGAGATGCCGTGCACCATTTGCTCAGCCTTTAATCCCTGGGCCCTTGCTGATAGGAGGAATAAGCTTATCCTTAGAGGGCTTCTTCCCTTTTGGTGGAGTCCAGACTCCTTCCCAAAAGAGCCCTTTTCCCTTCCTCCTCCCCATACCAGGGACCGTGTCCCCAACAAACCAACCAGTCAGAGGGAGAATGCTCTTCTAAAAGTATAAAAACTTTTCCACAAAAGTCATCCAGTAGGGCCCTAAGTGAACAACAAGGATGTGGAACTTACTCTTCTTTTTGGTGCCAAAGAAGACTGGGTCCTTCGACCCATCATGGATCTAAGCAGTTAGAATCTGTCAAGAAGACAAAGTTCTACATTGTTATGGTACAGTCCATTCTGCCACTCATGCACAAGGACAACTGGATATGTTCAGTGGGTCTCCAGGATGCGTACTATCATATCAAATAGACAGGTGCTCCAGGAGATATCTTTGCTTCTGGCTGAGGACCGATCATTACCAGTTCAGAGCACTGCCCTTTGGCCTCACCACTGCCCACCCGGTGTTCACCAAATGCATGGCAAGAAGTCTCAGCACATCTCCATCTGCAGGGATTCCAGGTGTTCCTTTACCTGGACGATTGGCTCCTGATGACACCCACAAGGCATCAACTAGTCTGGGTGATTCAGGTGATGCATCTGTTTCGCCACTTTGGAATCACAGTGAACAAGGCAAAATCAAAGATTGTCCCAGTCCAGGACATCAGATTCACTGGGACCCAATTGAACACGATAACACAGGTTGCAGCTATTCCCTTACAAAGATATCGTCCCTTGGGCAGCAGATACATTGCCTACTAGACACACCATCTCCTTCAGCTCACCTAGTTCTCATAGCCTTGAGCTCCATGTCGGCTGCCATCTTTCTGGTGCCTCTAGCCAGGTTCTTCATGTGGTTGGTGTCACCCATTATCAGCCTCGATCAAGCTTACTCCAGTTTGCAGACACCACCTGCAATTTTGGATGTTCACAGATGATCTTCATCTAGGCAGGTCTTTTGTCTTCCCCCCTCCTTTGACCACAGTGACCACAGATGCCTCCCTGTTGCGATGGGGGGCAGTTTTAGATTCTGGAGATGAGTGGTCCTCCTCACGTTGCAAGCCTTTCAGGAATGCCTCCCTTTGGGACAATTGCAGTTTTGACGGACAAGATGTCAGTGGTATGGTTCAACAAGCAGGGGGGAACCCAGTCTTACCTGCTCTGCAAAAAGGCCCTGAGAGTCTGGGAATGAGCGATTGCTTTGAACTGCTTTCTCATTGCAATGCACATACTGGAAGTATCCAACGTTTTGGTGGACAATTTGAGCAGGTCCATTTTGAGTTCTCACGAGTGGTCCCTGAACCAGTCAGTAGCAAATGAGATTTTTAGCCATTGGGGCAAACCTTGCTGCAATCTGTTTGCCTCCCCCTAAACAACAAATGCAGCAGGTACTTCACTCTAATTCCCCCCTGTGGAGGAGTCAACCTGGGATGCTGTAGTCCATGATTGACCCCCTGGTCCTCCTCTATGCTTATCCTCCGATCCCCCTGACATCCAAAGTTCTACAGAAAGCCAGCAGGTTGAAGACCAGTCTTATCCTCATTGCCCTTCACTGGCCTCATCAGGTATGGTTCCCCTTTTTATGGTTTCACAGCAAATATCCTTCATGGATACTGGATCCCAGACAGGATCTCATTTCACATTCGATGGAATGAGAGATGCCCAACTTGTGTCCCTCAAACTAACTGCTTGGTTTCTCCACTTCCATTAACTTTGCTGAAGTCCAGGCTTCCTTCACCTGTCTGTGACATTATTCTTGCCTCTCAAAAGCCCTCCTCCAAGAAAGTATATTGTAGCAAATGAAAAAGATTTTCCAACTGGACTTCACATAGGAGTATATAGACCCCTTTTCAGCCTCACTTTCGGATGTCCTTATGTTTTTTAGCTATCTTTTTGAGAAAGAGTGAGTTAGTTTATCTACAGTTAAGGTGCATTTTGCGGTTATCACAAATTTCCGTATTGGGAAGGGTGTTGGTTTTTCCTCTGCCCTTTTTTCTTCCAAACTTTGTCAGGCCTTCATAAAAGGGGTTTTTCACCTAAGACCGCCAGTTAAGGATCCTTCTCCCCCCTTGGGTTCTTACTTTAGTATTCCAAGGTCTCACCCGGAAACCCTTTAAACCTGCTAGTTCTTGTGAGCTGAAGTATTTGTCATGGAAAACTGCCTTTCTTGTGGCTATTATGTCGGCTAGAAGAGTTTCAGAATTGCAGGCTCTGTCTTCTCAACCACTGTATGTAACATTTTTCAAGGATAACGTTTCTCTTGGGACAAATCCTTCCTTCATTCCAAAGGTCGCTTCAGAGGCAAACATGAATCAGACCATTTATTTACCTGTGCTCTTTCCCAATTACTCCAATAAAGGTGAATATATGATGTTAAGTTGTCTATCTCGCCTTCATTCTTGCTGGTTGGGTTCAGAGCCAACTCGGCCATCTTCAAAAGCTCGAGAGCTGCTTACTGGCTCGAGGCCCCCCTATATCCCATGATGCCTGGCGCTAGATACCCATATCTCGTTTGCCGCTTCTGCTGCAAGATTGTTCTTCTGGCTCAGGTTGTATAAGCTTCTTTATTATTACTGTTATTTTCCTGGAAAAATTACTGTATTGTAGTGTAGAATTAGTCGTTAGTTAGACTTTATTTATTGTACTTAGTTTTTTTTCCTCTAAATAGCTTTCCCTTCCTAAGAAACTCGTTTAAATTAGAGAGTTTCCCCTCTCCCCCTTCTCTCCCTTTTCCACAGAAAGGTTCTTTCCATTTGAGTTAGAGGTTAAGCTTTCTTTTCTATCTCCTTTAAAAAAAAAAAAAAAAAAAAAAAAAAAACTTTTCTCTATAACCTGTAGCGTTAGTGATAAGTTTGTTTTCTTTGTGGTAGTAGTACTTGTAGTGGGTTGTGGTAACTGTAGGGTATTAATATTTTTTATCGGTTACCTTAACTTTTTGTGTGAAAACTTGTCCTTGGTTTTCTTCCAGAATGTCCAAGGATCCAAAACCGTCCGGATTCAGGAAGTGTGACTCATGCTGTCAGAAGATGTCTCTGACAGATGGTCACACTTCTTGTGTTTATTGTCTGGGCGCTTTGCACCTGGAGGACTCTTGCTCCATCTGTCATGCCTTCAGTCCAAGAGTCCTGCAGGAGCGCAAAAATAAATTGATTCTGAGGGGTCAGCTTAAACCCCAAGATTCACCATCGAAGTCTCAGCTGGTGAAATCTTCCAGGCCACCTAAACCGTCGGCTCCCAGTTCGGAGCCGTCGTTGGGTGAAGCCACACAATCCATTTCGGCTCCAGCTGGAACCGTTGTCCCTCCCAGTCGGCTCCGACACGGTCTTCGGAGCCAGCTGAGAGTCGAAAGAGATCCAGGTCTCCTTCTTTGGAGTCGATACGTTCGGCTCCAAAGTCGCCCCTGCTCCAATTGGAACGTAGTCACTGATCATCCCACTCTTCTCGGTCCTCTAGACTTTTGGACCATGATTTGGAAAGAGTGGTCAGTAGGCTCTTGAAGTCGCAGGCCCTTGTCAAAATATTGCCCAGCCCTCCTCATCAGGAGTCGGCTCCGTCGACAGCTATTGATATTCCTTCTCCGACTCTTCCTTTGAGCTTGGAGCTGGAGTTCATTGGGGTTCGAGTCGTGGAACCATCGGTGCCGATACCCTCCCTTTCGGTTCCTTCGTCGGCTCCGATTCCTTCCATGGTACCTTCCCTGGAGGGATCTGGGCGCCGAGACTCCCTAGTTGGCTCCGAGGGGGTGAGTGGCATCGGACCCTTGTCCAACCCCGCTCTCCCACTCTGTGCTTTGGCGCAGGTGAGCTCGGCTCCCACATCTGCCTCGGAGCCATCTCCCTCGGTGCGGGGAGGGCTTTTGGTTTCATCGGAGCCTGAGCCTTCTCTGCGTCCGGGCAGGGATGCCTTCGAGGTGATGGAGTGTGCTGGCCCATGAGTCAGTTCCATGATCAACCCCATCAGCTCCTCCCCCTAGGGTGCCTGCGTCAGCCTCTGCCCCTCTTCCAAACCCTAAGCGTGGGGATCCAGCGCTCCAGGACACCCCCTTGGGTGTATCCTCCTCTTCAGAGGCCTCCCCTCATCTTTTAGAGGAGCCACCTTGCAAGAGAAAATGCAAGAGGAAGCATGTTCACTCCCCTGAGTCTATTACATCAGATACCGACTTAGAGGAGTCGGAAGGCTCCCCAAGATCCCCCTCTGAAGATGTCTCCTTCTCAGACATCCTTGAGATGCTTAGGCAGAGGGGAAACTGGACTACCCTAAGCCCTTCCGAGGATGAGTCGGTATTCCTGGATGCGTTTGGATCCCGACCTTCCACCTCCTGGGTGTCTCCGCCTTTTGACCCACTGATGTCTGTGGTGGCTCGAAAGGCGTGGACGGCTCCAGACACAGTGGAACTGACCCTTAGAAGACCTGCAAAATTCATTACTGCCTCGCAGGACAAACAGTTCTTGACCAAGGGTGTCCCAGTTGATGCCACGGTGGTAGCAGCGGCCACAAAGGAGGAGTTGGCTGAAACTTCTTCATCTGTCCATCCCCCTAATAAGGAGTCCAGGACGATGGACAGATATGGGAAGCAGATGTTCTCTTCAGCGACCTTTTCCATGCGGTCCCTGAATTACCTTACCTGTGCCTCTTTACCCATCTTCAGTGGGATCTCCTGAAAGAGCTTGGAGATACCCTCCAAGATCCATCAGCTGAGGGTGCCCAGGCTAAGGCAGCCTCCCAGTTGGCGACTCTTAATTCTGTCGTAAACTCCTCCATGTGGTTCATTTCGTATGCAGCCGATGATGCGAGTAGAGTCGCAGGCACAGGCGTGGCCCTAAGGAGGCACACTTGGATGCGGCTATGTAACTTCGCGGAACCTTTCAGAGCATCTTTCACCAACACCCCCTTTGATTGTTCCTCTCTCTTTGGATCACAGGTGAAAGATACCCTTACCAGGTGTGAGCAGGAAGGCAAGACACTCTCTGCTGTAGGAGTCTGTTTTTCCACTCCCTCCAGACCATATCCTAAGGGTCAGAAGAGTGGGAAGATGTGGTTCCGGAAATTCCAAGGAGCCTTGACGGACACACGTGGTGAGTTTCCCTCCAGGGGCAGAGGAGGGAACAATAACAGATGCCGCCCTCATGGCAGAGGGGGTCCGCAAAACCAGGGCAGCAGAGAATCCTTCTCTGACAAGCCCTTCCAGCATCCCTGAAGGGTTGCCCGGCTGCTCACCTCTGGAGGCAGTCAGGGGAAGACTATCACTGTACCCAGGAGCCTGGCGAGACATAACACAAGACAAAAGGGTACAGTCTGTCATATCCGGAGGCTACAGAATCCCCTTCGTTCACACCCCTTTAAAGTCCTTCAAGTCCCTTCCAGATGTTCCACCCAATCTAAGGGACCAGGCAGTGCAAGAAGTCTCAAAACTGCTAAGAAAAAGGGCCATCCAGCAAATCCCAGCAGACCAACAAGGATCCGGAATTTACTCAAGGTTCTTTTTGGTACCAAAAAAGACAGGGGACTGGAGACCCATTTTGGATCTCAGCAGACTAAACAAGTCTGTACAAAGAACAAAATTCCGGATGGTCATGCTTCAGTCCATTTTACCCTTTCTGGGTCAGGACAATTGGATGTGCTCCATAGATCTTCAGGATGTGTGCTACCACATAAAAATGGACAGACACTTCCGAAGATTCCTCCGCTTCCGGCTGGGAGCCAGCCATTATCAGTTCAGAGCTCTGCCCTTTGGTCTCACCACAGCCCCCAGGGTGTTTACCAAATGTATGGCAGTAGTTACCGCTCATCTGAGACGGCAAGGATTCCAGGTGTTTCCATATCTCGACGGCTGGCTCCTCACTGCTACCACCAGACATCACCTTCTGCGAGCCAGAGACTGCACCATCGACACTTGCTCCAGGCTAGGTATCACAATAAATTTCGAAAAGTCTGCATTGTCGCCCTGTCAGTCTATCACCTTTATAGGCGCAAATTTAAATACCAAAGACATGTTAGCGAGCCTCCCATCAGACAGGGTTTCAGTGATTCATCAGCATGTCAGGGTTTTATTAGCATGCAAAAGGATTCAAGCCAGGTTTGTCCTTCAAACGGTAGGTCTCATGGCAGCAGCTATCTTACTCGTTCCTCTAGCTCGTTTTCACATGAGAATTCTCCAGTGGCTTCTTTTCACCCAATGGTCCTTCCAGCAACTTCCCATGTCTTACACGATTATGATCACTCAGGCTTGCAAGAAACACCTTACGTGGTGGATGGTCTCCACATCAGTGCTCCACGGCAGACCATTTGTTCTTCCCCCTCCAGTGGCTACAGTGACCATGGACGCCTCCCTGATCGGGTGGGGGGGGGGCATTATCAGGGCAGAACAGTCCAAGGCACCTGGCAACCTCACGAGTATCATCTGCACATAAATGTCTTGGAGATGAGGGCCATGCTCTTAGCGTTGCAGGCTCTTCAGGACTCTCTTCCTACCGGGACCATTGCAGTTCAAACAGACAATATGTCCGTAGTGTGGTACATCAACAAGCAGGGCGGAACCAGGTCCTACCCCCTATGTCGAGAAGCACTCAGACTGGCAGTTGGCGATCTCTTCCCAATGGTTTCTGATTGCAACGCACATCCCTGGGAAGTCCAACGTTATAGCAGACAGACTGAGCAGAGCAAATCTCATGCCTCACAAGTGGTCTCTGAACCAGGCGGTTGTGGACCAAATCTTCCACAGATGGGGCCAACCTTGCTGCGACCTTTTTGCAACTCCCTTCAACAGCAAGTGCAGCAATTTCTTCTCTCTCCTTCCACTCCCCGGGCATCCCCCCAGAGACGCCCTAGTCCATGATTGGCCCCAGGGACTTCTTTATGCATTTCCTCCTTTCCCCCTCATAACGAAATTGATTCAGAAGGCTGCCGTTTCGGGTTGCAAAATGATCCTCATTGCTCCTTACTGGCCTCGACAAATATGGTTTCCGTTCCTGCACTTCTGTCTTCTCGAACAGCCTTGGAATCTGGACCTAGTTCCAGACCTCCCGATTCATCAATCGGGCGGGCTGCACCAATCCCTGCACACTCTCCAGCTCACAGCGTGGTTGCTTCACTTCCATCCCTAGCCAGGCTCCCAGATATTTCCCCATCTGTGCGAAAAATCCTTTTGTCATCACACAAGTCTACGACAAGAAAAACTTACGCTAGTAAGTGGAAATGTTTTTCTTCCTGGGCAGAGGCAAAAAGCATAGACCCCTTTTCAGCCCCAGTGCACTCCATTTTGGAATTTCTAGCAGAACTCTTCTATGCTGGTTCTGCTTCAGCTACAATTAGAGTCCACTTAGCGTCAATTTCAAATTTTCATATTGGCCTGTCGGAAAACAATATCATGTCCCATAAGCTGTGTAAAGCCTTTCGCAAAGGAACCACTCTGCTCAGGCCCCCAGTGAGAGATCCTCCACCACCGTGGGATTTAAATTTGATTTTAACTTCGCTAATTTTGCCCCCTTTCGAACCTGCAGCTTCTTGTTCGCTGAAGTTCTTATCTTGGAAAACCCTCTTCCTGGTAGCTATTACTTCAGCCAGAAGAGTTTCGGAACTACAGGCTCTTTCTGTCCGTCCCCCATACCTCGTGTTCCACAATGACAGGGTTGCTCTTAGGACTAATCTGTCCTTCCTTCCTAAGGTCTCTTCAGATAGTAACTTGAATCAGTCCATAGACCTTCCTGTATTTTTCCCAAACCACTCCAACAGGGCGGAATATAAGTTACATCAGTTAGATGTTCACAGGCAGTTACGCTTTTATTTGTACAGAACCAAGGACATTAGAAAAATGATCAACTTTTCCTGTCTTATGCAGTAGGTAAACAAGGCCTTCCAGTCTCCAAAGTAATCTTATCCAGGTGGTTGACTTCTATCATCACATTCATATATCAACTGAGGAATAAAGAATTGCCAGTTAAACCAAAAGGTCACTCCACCAGAGCTTTAGCTACTTCGGTGGCCTTTCAGTCTAGGTTGCCCATGGAATCTATTTGTGCTGCGGCTACATGGGCCAACCCACATACTTTCATTTCGCATTACATGTTGGATTTGGTTTCCAGGAGCAGAGCTGATTTTGTTTCCACTGTTCTGAAGAGTCTTTTCCGATGAGCCACCCAGGTTTTTAGGTGCTAGAGACGCTGTCCCAACCAGCAAGAATGAAGGCGAGATAGACAACTTAACATAAAGAAGTTATGTATCTACCATAACGTTCCATGTTAGTTGTCTTCTTCTCGCCTTCTTTCTTGCGTCCCACCCTCCATCCCCCTATCCTAGTGGACCGAGAAGAGTTGTTCTTGATTTTTCACTGGCTGAGTCTTCTCTGGCTATTCCTTTCTGACTAGTAGTCTCTCCAGTAGGATTTATGCATTCTAGGATGGGATTTCTTTATTATTATGTCTGCAGTTAGACTTACCAAATGAGATCTGGGTATCTAGCACCAGGCATCATGGGATATAGGGGGGCCTCGAGCCGGTAAGCAGCTCTCGAGCTTTTGAAGATGGCCGAGTCGGAGCCGAGGATCGGCTCCGAACCCAACCAGCAAGAAAGAAGGCGAGTGAGAAGAAGACAACTAACATGGAACGTTATGGTAGGTACATAACTTTTTTTTTACATTCTTTGGACGTTCACAGACAATTATGTTTCTGTCTACATAGAACTAGACCTCATAGAAAGTCAGAGCAGTTGCTCATTGCCTTTTTGCTAAACAGGTTGGGCCAGGCTGTCTCTAAGATTTCTTTAGCTAAATGGATTGTGGAATGTATTTCTACAGTTTATTCTCAGCAAGGCAAGCAACTTCCCCATCCAGTAAGAGCCTACTCCACCAGATCAGTGTCAAGTTCTTCAGCTTTTTCTGCCAGAACTCCAGTTGATGAAATCTGTGCTACAGTTAATTGGCCCATGGTTCATACCTTTGTATCTCACTACAAGTTTGATATTATTTCCAGAAACAAAGCATCCTTTGGTTCCACAGTTCTCAGGCATATCCTTCCTTGAGGTACTCCCAGGGTGTGTTGCTGGGGACTCTGACCCATCTGTGATGCATAATGAAATGGACAACATCAGATTAGAAGTTATGTACTTACCATAACTTGGCATCTGTGTTGTCCAGTTTCATTTTATGCAACACATTCCACCCTCCTTCCCCCTTCCTTCTGCAGCTGAGAGTAATCTAGAGGATTACAGAACCCACTGGTTCCTAGTTTGGACTCCAGTAGGTCTTTTGTCTTTGTATTTCTATTATCTCTAAGATAACTATCCAGAGGAAGGGGCATCTAACTCGATCTGAGGGTTTGAGGAGGAGGGAGGCATAATGGGAGAGGGAGGAGTTTGAGGCTCGGATCGTATGTCTGATAAATGGCCAGCTTGGATCCAAGGACGGATCCAAAGACCCATTTGTGATGCATAATGAAACTGGACAACACAGATACCACGTTATGGTAACTACATAACTTTTATTTTTGTTGTTTCTAATTACTGGCGTTGCTTAGATTGCAATAGGTATGGATGTAGTGGTGAAGGCCTGTCAAAAATGTAAAGACTGGACACACAATTCCTTTCCAAGATGCTGACTGTACCATTTGTAAAAACTTTAGTTCCTGGCCACTGTTAAATATAAGAAATAAATTGGTCCTCAAAGGACTCTTGAAATCCAAATCCATGGAAAGTGAACAGGAGAGATCACAGGCCCAGAGTGGAAAAAAACACTTTGAAGGTAGCCCACCTAGAAAAGAGAAAGGAAGAGCTGAGGAGCCAGACATTTCTATTTTGGAAAAAATATCCCCAACCAAGACACTGAGAACTTTATCTGTCCACACTATTCTGGACCTTCTTTCATAGTGGCTCCAGATACTTACTCTTCTCCTGCTAGGCAGGAGTCATAAGGCACAGTAGACTCTGCTTCAAGGAGGAGAGGTTGAGACCTTCAATTCAGAGCAGGGGATTTTTGGATTTTTAACCTTGTGGCCAGCGTTGACTTCATCCCTGTGGTACTGCAGATCCCTTCAGAGCCCAACTCCTTTGGACTAGGAACACATAATGAAGGTCTTGGTGAAGGCTCAACTGCAGTATGGTGTCATCTCAGGCCCTACTGTATTAGTGTTGCTTCTTCTCTAGGCCATGTTTCAGCTCTAATAGTGATAGAACTGGTGTCACTGCCTGTACCAATACCATTGATGCCAACAGATGCCATTTTTTTTTTTATGTCAGGAGGGATATTTTGGCACAGGCCATGTCTACACTGAGGACCACTGAGGTCAAGGGATTTAGCACCTAGTTCCTGGTGCTAACTCCAGCCCCAACACCATTAGGGCTGTTTTTGGCATTAATGTTCTCTGTGTTTAATCCTTCGGTTCCGAAATCATCCATAATGGCTTCAGCTATAGAGACTTCCGTGCTGATGGCTGGCGTCTGTGTCCATTCTGTGATACTGACATTGATAACATTACCGGTAATATCCATCTTGAATACTTTGATTTATTGACTTGGAGGAGATCTGAACTAGCTTCTTTGCATGGGTAGGTACTGGCTGTACTGATTCCACCCTGTAATACCATTCAGGCTGAAGCCTTTGACCATACATTGCTGCTGTTCCTACGGGACATCAGTTGGAAGCCATTTTCAAGCCCTGTCTTTCAGACTCACCACAGCCCTCTGGGTATTCATCAAATGGATGACTCCAGTCGCAGTGCTAATGTGAATACTGGGAGTAAGGATTTTCTCTTACATAGACAATTGGCTCATAGTAGTATCCTCTGGAAAAGCTACTCACAGCAGGACATTACTTGCTCAGGCTTGTGTCTTTTCTTTGGGGACAATGGACAGTGTGGCAAAATTCCAGCTAGACCCATCACATTCCCTGTCGTTCACTGTGTGCCTGTTGGATAGTGTCAACCAGAAGGCAAAATTAATACCAGATAGGATTTCTGCCGTTGTCCAGTAAGTCTTTTTAGAATATATGAATTCTGTTGCTGCCACAATACCCGACATGCTGGGTGTGATGACTTCCTCCATTCAGATGGGTTCATTTGTCCGACTCATATGAGGGTATTAAACTGGACACTCAGGACACAGTGAAACAAAGCAACCCAACTCATGACATATTAAGCTTTCAAGGACTCGCATCAGGAACCTGATGTGGTGTCTAGATACTTGGAAACGATATATCGAGACGGCCTTTGTTTAACCTACCCTCATTGCCATGGTAATAGCATGTGTGTCCATTTTGTAGTGGGTTTCATTCTCTATATTGCATAGTTCAAGGTACAGGGACACCACAAGAGGCCAAATCATACATGACCATTCTGGACATTAGAGCAGTACTACTAGCATTGCAGTCATTTCAGGACTTACTACCCCTGGATCTGGTATCCATTCACTTTGACACAGAGGTGTGATGGTACATAAACATAGTGGAACACTATGTTATCCCCCTATAGAGAAGCCGTAAGGTTCTGGAATGGGCCATGACATCATCTGTTTCTTGTAGCAACACACACAGTGGGGCATCCAATGTAATTGTAGACTGGTTTAGCATACAGGTATTGCTGCCACATAAATGGTCTGTCCACAAGACAGTAGCCTGGAGAACATTCTGGAGATGGGGAAAGACCCTCTTGCAATCTCCTTGCTTCACTATTGAACACCAAACATGACAGTTTCTTCACTGTCTTATACCAAGACGACAGTTCTCAAGAGAGAGATTCTGTCACAGTTGCTTCCCAAGTCTTCCATATGCATTTCCACTCATAACTAGGCTCATCCAGGAAACCAAGATATGCAGAGGAAAGGTCATTCTCATAGCCACGTTGTGGACCCCAGCCATAAACAAAACTATACAATAGAAGGAGGAAGCTACTACATGATAGAGCAAAATCCCAAAAAGGGAAGGCATCTCTGATCAGTATTAGCAAAAAACTACGGGCACTCATAAAATCGTCTAAGGCCAGCTTTGCACAGGACACTAAGGATAATCACAAGGCTTTCTTTAGTTATGTTAGGAACCTGGGTGGGAATTCCCAGATATGCTCAGAATTAGTCCAAAATGACAAAAAATACATCGAACCCACAGACATTGCCAACATCCTAGCTGACAGGTTCAGCACAAACTTCTCCCCCCCCCTCCCCACCAAAAGGGCAAATATCTATGCCAGCAGATTGCTGCCCCCCTGACATCTCAGATGCTCAGGTAAGAGCTGCCCTCTCCAAAGCAAAAAACACAGCATCAATGGGACCAGACGGTGTCCCGGGCTGCGTCCTACATGAACTCCAAGAAGAGCTAAACCCAAACATAAAATTACTGTTCAATCTCAGCCTTACTACAGGATATGTACCCAGAGAGTGACGTACAGCAACAGTGGTCCCTCTCCACAAAGGTGGTGCCTTAACGATCCTGGAAACTATCGCCCCATAAGCCTGACTAGCTTGGTCTGCAAAGCTATGGAAAGGATCATCATGGACCTTATAAATAAAGATATTGGGGACCTACAGACACTGGATCCTACCCAGTTTGGCTTTGTTAAGGGCAGATCCTACCTCTTAAACCTGGTTGATTTCTTTGAAACAGTCACTAAGGCCATTGACGAGGGGAAGGTGGTCCACATAGCCTACCTGGACCTCGCAAAAGCCTTCGATACAATACCCCACTCGGGCATTATAGATAAGCTCACTAGCTTAAATATAAACCCCTATGTCACTAGATGTGTTGCAAACTGGCTCAAGGACAGAACCCACATGGTTAGAATTGCTGGAGCCATGTCAGACTCCAAACCAGTTACAAGTGGCGTCCCACAAGGCTCAGTCCTGGGACCTCTCTTGTTCGGTATATATTTCTTGGAGGTACAGGCCAACACGGACGGACTGTGGCTGACCAAGTTTGCAGATGACTGCAAACTGGGCGCCATAATCGACACTCCAGCCGACACAAGCATCCTCCAAAAGGGCCTCATAGAAACAGACAACTGGTGCCAGAGCCATGGCCTCAAGCTAAACACCAAAAAGTGTATAGTCATCCCCTTTGGCAAAAACAAAGTGCCCACAAATTACCACATAGGTGGTAATCCATTAAGTACAGAAGAAGTAATTGGGGACCTGTGGACCTAAGTTGATAGCAATCTCTCATTTGACAACCACGTGGCCAAAGTGGTTAGAAAAACATTTTATATAGCCCACCTAATCATGAAGGGATTCACATCTAGATCAGGGGAGGTCATCGTGCCTCTTTACTCATCCCTCATCAGGCCCATAATTGAGTACAATGCCCCTTTTGGGATGTACCTTACCAGACACCTGCAGCAACAGGAAAGACCCCAAAAGTACCTCACCAAGGGGATCAAAGGGCACAAACAGATGCCATATGCTGCCCGGTTAAAGAAACTCCAGCTCTACTCAGTGGAATACCGCCTGCTCAGCGGCGATCTGTGCCTGACATATAAAGCCATGTCCAACCCGGAATTAATGGACATGCTGCACCTCAGAAAATCCAAATCCCATCGAGCTACGCGCTCGAGAGACTTGAACCTCAGCACTGAAATAAATAGGACATGCTGGAGGGACAGATTCATAACCCAGAGGCTCCCTTCACTCTGGAGTAAAATCCCAGTCCAGGTTAGGCAGAGTCCCTCATTGACTCTCTTCAAGAGGAATCTTGATGAGTGGATGGGAGATCGTAGGTTTACCCCGGGTATCACTTCTGTGTTACTGTTAGACAGAGGCACAGTATACTAACCTCGAAAAAGGGCATAGCAAAATTATTTTAAAATGGGTGGCGAAAGCCAAACACACTCTGGCTAGGCTTATAAATGCCCTAGGGCAGATAGCCTAGTATGAACCTATGAACCTGATAATGGTTCTTTCTGCTGTGGCCTCATCTCAAGAGAAAAATTATCTTCCACCACACTCTTGACTACTCTCTAATCCATCCATGTTGCCTCGCCCAAATATTCAATCCCTACACTGGACCAGATACTTTCTCCACTTCCAATGATGGCCAGGAACTAGTCGATTCATCCTTGAGAGGTGGTTAGTCTGATAATTGCTTTTCAAAGAACTATAGTAAGGAAAGCTTACAAAGGTGAATTGAAGTTTTCTATTTACGCTGTTCAGCAGAATGTAGCCCCTTTCTTAGCTTCTGTATCACAAATACCTTTTTTCAGGCATATTCAAAAGGGATCGAGTTACTCTTCAATAAAAGTATGTCATACAGCTAGATCATCCTTCCATCTGGGCTTCTCTTCTGCTTCCCTACCATCTCATAAGGTATGCAAAGCATTTTTAAATGGAGCTTTTCACTCCAGAAACCCTTGGTTCATCCATGCTTTGCCGTGGGATTTGAATTTTATTGACTAAACTTCCATTTGAGCTAACAAGTTCTGTTATTAAATTTCTGATGTGGAAAACTATCTTTCTAGTAGCCATTACCTCCTGAAAGAGAGTGTCAGAGCTTCATGCTCTATCTTCTAAATTTCCTTGCCTGATATTCTATCCAGACAGATTTACACTTGGCACTAACCCTTTGTTTATGCCAAAAGTGACCACTCATATGAATCTGAATCAGTCTATTCATTTCTAGTATTCTTTCCAAACTATTCTAACATAGGGCAGTACCCAGTGCACTGTTAGATGTAGACAGACAACTTAGATTTTATCGTCATTGCACAAAAGACTTCTGAAAGAATGAACAATTGCTTCCTTTTCTAATGCTATGAAAGGTGAAAAAGATCTAAGTTTTTTTAGTCCAAGCTGTCCAAGTGGATTGCATTGTTGTTGTTCTTGTGACAAATCCTTGACCACTAGGCTGAAACCACACACTGTCAGGGCTCAGGCCAAATCCACTGTCTTTTTACAAAATTTACCATTGAAACTTATTAAGGCTACTGCTGTATGGTTGAACTTTACATATATTTACTACGCATTAAAGTTTGAATACTCTGCCTAGAGCATGCACTTCCTTTGGAGCCACCATTCTAAAAGGCTTACTTTCATAAGCCTCCCAAAGTTTGCTGGGGACTCTATTTACAGTATCCAAACTGGACCAGAATAAATACTTAAGTTATGTACTTTCCAGAATGTTAGATCGATCGATCTGACACTTTGTGGACCCTGGAAAGATCCACCCACCTTTTTTTTCCTACAGATTTTCACTTCTGAAGGGATCTGTAAGAACACTGGAGGTCTTATTTTCCCTTTATGGTTCCTAATTGTATAAGGTAATAATCTGCCTTCAGTTGTGGTATGCAAGCTGGCTAATCATCACCACTTTATCTGAAGTCTTTCTTTTGGGAGCAGGGTCTTACAGGATGGGGGGAACTAAACCTTGCAAGAGTGACATTGCTGAGAAAAGGGTGCCAAGGCAATGAGTGCAACATTTACAGGTGTCTAGATTGTTTCAACAGAATCCCTTTAGAACTATCTGTTCTTGTTG
Source organism: Protopterus annectens (assembly GCF_019279795.1). Classification (NCBI taxonomy): domain Eukaryota; kingdom Metazoa; phylum Chordata; order Ceratodontiformes; family Protopteridae; genus Protopterus; species Protopterus annectens. The sequence continues at coordinate 1,088,797,201 of NC_056737.1, read as the reverse complement.
TGTAAAAATAAATTGTAAAATTGTCCAGATCAGAATAGAAGCTTTTGAATTTTAGTTGTGTTTTGATTAATATGATATTGGAAAGTAAGTCTATGGTCTAGCCATAGGCCAAGGTGTTTTAATGTTTTGACGGGTTTGAGGTACATGAGGGCTGCTACCTTAAGGATCATCTTCCTAATTTTTGGCTGCCTGCTCCCAGTTCTGCTTTAATCTCTTTTTTAAATATTTATTGGTTAGGATATCAACAAGAAAAAATATTTTTATTAGACCGCCAGTCATGTATTATATAGTACTGCAATATTCTCACAAGTAATATGACAGACACAATTTCTGCAATAGGGATGTCATCTCTTAGAGTGTATAATGCAGTAATGGTGCTGTGGTCTGACCAGTATCTATGCTAGCTTCTGTCTAAGAGGCCATAGGTCTTAGTGTAGTTTACAGGCTAATTGTACACTTTTTTTTAGAATTTTAGCTAATGTTGTCAGGACCAAGAAAGGTATAAAATTGTAAAATTGGAAGACTTGATTTGTTTGAGAATATTGAGGATATGTTCTAAGAGTGCTTCTTTTCAGACATTGGAAAAGAAGACACTACTTCGTAAAAGCCTGAAGATGTGGTTAAGGGGCTATGTGATGTGGCTATTGGAGGCTTTCAAAAATATGGTTGTAAACCATCAGCTCCTGAGGGGAAATATTTTTTAAGGTGGTCTTCTATTTGCTTGGATGTGTTTGTCTTGAAATAGAGAGGAAGGTGTGTTTATATGTAGAGGGAGTTGGGTCAGTTGGAGAGAGAAGAGAGGAGCTTAGGTTACTAAATTGTAATGAAAAATCCTTTGCATTAATTGGTCTTTGGTTTGAAGGGGATGCATTATTTGAAGACTCGGCATTGTGTTTAGACATGTATGGGACAGGAATTTCAGCAAGCTTATTATACTATATCAGATTTTGGGTATTGACTTTACAAGGGGCATGCTTATGTTGTCACAAGGTAGCTGGATGTTGTTGCTGGACATGACATGTGCCTTCTGGCACTTCCATATTTGGGATCCACACAAAAGGTTTCTTAGTTCAGTCTAAGTGGGCATCACTTTCAGTAAAAAGTGTTTCTCTTTGAGCTCTCATTTGCTTCCAGTGTGATTTTTGAAGGTGGTAGACTTTATTGAAAAAGCTTTGCAGGAAAATAACCTCCGTGTTTTCCTCTACCTGGATGACTATCCTGGATGGTCTAGTTAAGAGACGCACTTGTCAGCATCCTTGGCTTGGGTGCTGCCATTGTTGAAGGCTGTGCAAGTCTCCATAAATTGAGAAAAGTCCTCTGTCAGCCTCACTAAGAGGATTGCCCTAATCAGGGTAGAATTGGACACTGCATTCTATCATTCCACCCCACATACAAGACCCTTGAGGTAAAGATATTGTTTTCATGGGTGAGAATGACCCTGGCTGAGGATTCCCTGTACCATCTGAGCTCATTGACATCCATGGGCTTTATGGGACCTTTCCTACCTGAGGATACTGGTATTATAGTGGAGTGTGAAGTGTCTTTGAGTAAACAGTAAATACAAGCTTGCAGATCCTCTTTCGTGTTTCACTGTTGCAGTTTTGACTTGTGGGATTTCCTGCCGTGAAAGCCATTGGCCAGCCCGACTACCAGAGAAAATTCTTTCTTCCTCCCAAGGCTGGAGGATGCCATAACCGATGTCAGTACGCTTGGGTATATAGTGAGCCAGCCTACGTCATGAAATCTGTCTTTTCTTACCATTGGAGCCCAAAGCAGTGTTTTAGTGCATGGATTGGTCCGCACTAGAGAGAAGTCATTGGAAAGACAAGTACCCAATTAGGGAACTCCTTTCTTTTGCCTAAACTTATGTCAGATAAAGTAAATTGCCTCTGCTGTGGTAAGCAAATCCCATACGGAGACCTCCACTCACTTTGTGTCACCTGCTTAGGCTTGGCTCACAACGTCCCTAGTTGCCACTTTTGCGCCCGCTTCAACTCTAGGATTATCAGACGTAGAGCTCAGATTTTAGCTAGATTCCTTAGTCTTGAATCTTTTTATCAGTATGCGACGGCATCCGCCAGTCATCCAGAGCAGCCTAGGCATAACAGGGAAAAAGAAAGAGACCTAAGCTTAGGCCCTCAGATGACAACCATTCTCCAACTGTTTGTCCCTGTAGGCTTGTGATTATTGAAGAAGGCAAGGCACCTTCACAGCCCCTTCTGTGTCTGAGGTTGTGCCACAAGCCTCTTTTGAGACCCATTCGGAGTCTGACATGCTGTCTGGTCCCTCTGCTTCTGCACAGGCCCTTGCTTTTAGCTTATCTTTCATGTCTGGGGCTGCTCAGCAGACCTCTGCTTCTGGAGAAAAAGGATCTAGATGAAACAGTGCATCACAGCCAGAGAATTTCTCTGAGCACTGGGATACATTGCATCTTGCATCCTCATGGTTCTCCTGGCAAGGCTGCACATGCAGAAACTACAGTGGTACTTCAAAAATGTATGGTGCTGATGAACTTATTTGTTATTAACCTGCATGTATTATATGCATATTTTTCAGTATTATATAAAAGTTACATTTATTTTTGAAAATTAATAATAGTTAAGAAAAGGTGTATGGTGCCAGCACTCTCAGTTCCTAGAGACAGAAATACAGCTGATCCTTGTCTCAAAGAAGAGTTTGCATGGTGGGTACAGGCCTGTGCCCCAAATCAGGGCCTTCCATTCAGATTCACTCCCCAGGGCCAAACTTTCATCACAGATGCCCCAGAGAGAGCCTGGGGAACTCACTTTCAACACTTCCAATCCCTGAGAAAGTGGGAGGCTCAGTTCAAGGGCAGGTGCATAAACTGGAAAGAGCTTATGGCAGTGCAGAAAGGCCTGATTGCTTTCAAGGAAGAATGGGAACCAGAGGTTCTGTTTGTCAAAACAGACAACACCACAGTCATGTGGTGTACATAGGTAGGAGGCACCCACTTTTACCCTATATGCCGCCTAGTGATGCAAGTTTGGGAAACTGCTCACTGTCTTGGGTTGCACCTCCTGGCACAATACCTTCCACGGTCTCAAAATACTCTAGCAGATCACATCAGCATAAACTTGATGGACCCTCACAAATGGCATCTGCATCAGGAAATTTTTTTTAGCATTGCCCAAAGATGGGGAGTCCCACAGATAACCCTCTTTGCCATCAAGGAAAACACCCAACTGGAAAATTTGTGTTCCAGTTTCAAACAAAAATCAGCTTGGGGAAATGATGCCTTCTGCTTCCTTTGGAGTCATCTCTTTATTTATGCATCCCCTCCCTTACCCCTACTACCTTGAGTGCTTCTAAAGATAAGGGAGGAGGGCCCAAGGTCAGTACTGATAGCCCCAGACTAGCCTAGGCAGTACTGGTATCCTCTACTTCTCAAATTAACCAACCAGAGTCCATGGCTACTGCCTTAGAGAGTCGATCTCTGTCAGGACAAGGGAAGGCTGGTGCAACTCAACCTGCAGACAGTCAGCCTTTCAGCTTGGATAATTCCACAGCATCCAGGAGCAAGCTTACCCTAAGCAAACAGCTTCAGGTCATTCTCCAGGAATCCAGAAGGCCTAGCACTAAGAAAACATACTCAGCTAAATGAAAAAGATTTTCCATCTGGTGGTAGCAGCAGCACCACAATACCGATTCAGTCCAGATACCTGGCTAGTCTAGTTGATAAAGCCCTTGAAAAAGCCCTTTCCTACTCCTCCAGCAAAATTCATGCATCTGCTATTTTGGCCCATATACCTGCCCTTCCTCCTGTCTTTTCACATCCCCTGTTAATAACATTTCTTAGGTGAGTCACTCACATCAGACCCACACAGGAGCAACCTACCCCTTCATGGGGCCTTAACTTTCTTCTGGAAAATTGATATTGCCTCCTTTCAAACCTGCAGCATCTGCCCCACTGAAGTTTCTAACTTGGAAAACTGCCCTGCTGATGGCTATCACCTCAACCTGGTCTCTGAACTGCAGGCTTTCATGGCGATGAAACCATTCCTCATCTTCCACTCAGACACGGTTTCCCTCAGAACTAACCTTCCTTTATACCCAATGTGGTCACTGACACTTCTCAAAGTCAAGCCATTCACCTGCCCACATTCTTTCCCAACCCCGCAAAACAAAGGGGAAATAATTCTTAAATCCTTGGATGTGCATAGGCAGCTCCATTACTATCTTGACAGAACAAGAGCCTTGAGAAAGTCTGACCCTGGCTCTGAGGGAAAGCCAGCTTCTAAACAGAGCACCTCAAAATGGATCTCCCACTGAATCTGTTTTTGTTACAAACATCATGGCAAAAAAAAATCACCTGAGGCTGTCATGTGACATTGCATTAGGTCTACTGCAACCTCTGTGCTTTCTTGAGAGGAGTCCCTACTAGGGAGAACCAGGAATCTGCCACCTGGTCATCTGTGCTTACCTTCACCAAACATTACCACTTGGCAGCCTTTTCTAGGTCCAGAAGAGGATTCACCACTGCCATCTTGCTGGGCATCCTCTCGTTTCCCTAGTCGTCTTCCTTCCTCTTTTCAGCTTTGGGAATCTTCCCACAAGTCAGGACTGCAACAGTGAAACATGAAGAACATAGTACAGTTGTATGCACTTACCATAAATGTAGGAGTGTATTCACTGTTGTGGTGGTCTTTCCCTCCCTCCGTTTCCCCTAGCCTACTAGGTAGTCTAGTTATAACTTCTTTTTTAGCCAAGGGAGCCCCTCTTAGTCTCTCTTCCTGTAGGGTTTCTCATCCTGAGTTCCCTACTGCTCATTTGGGATTCCTTCCTGGTAGGGGACAAGAAAAAAAATCATTTCATGACGTAGGCTGACTCCTTATATACTCAAGCATACTGACGTCTGTTAGTGCATCTGCCGGCCTTAGGAGGAGGAAAGAATTTTCTGTGGTAGTCAGACCGGCCAAAGGCTTTCACAACAGGAAATCCCACAAGTCAGGACTGCAACATTGAATACACTCTAACATCTACATTTATGGTAAGTCTATGCAACTGTACAATCTTCTCCTAGCATTTGACCTCTATTGACAAATTTTGTAATGGTAGACCGTCCTCATGAGTGCATATAGGTTCATGACCATAATTTACAAAAATGTAAATCCTGTCCCAAAGCATTGATAAACTGACAGTGATGTACCACAGATATCAGTGGTCCATTAACAAAATGTTTTTCATGGGGGGGGGGGGGGCAAGACCCCTTCTGTATGTCCAGGCCTCCAATACCCCCTTACTTAAGCCTATTTACTTCATAGTCCCACAGCCACAGAGAAAGGGTAAGCGCAATCAGGAAAAAAAAAATGTTTTCCACTTCGCATCTGAAGCATTGTTATTAAAATCAAAGTACTTGAAATGTACTATGGTTCAGAAAGTGTAAGGAAGAAGAAAATATTGAGCTGCTTCACACCCACCCCCTCTAAACCCAGTTCAGAAAATGATCAGAAACCTTGAAGATGCATACAGAAAAAAAAATCACACTTAAAACAGTGATGGTGTGTGTGTCATGTTTGATATTTTTGATCGGATATTTTTCAACCGAAAAAAATTGAATGCAAGCAAATCACATGATCCTACAGAACTGTGAGTTTTGCCTTCTTTCAGTAGCAAAACTCAATGCAAGTTTTGATCATGGATGCTTTGATGGCATACTAACGGGGAGCTTACCTTAACACTACAACGGCAGGGGAAAAGTAGGTCCCTTGAGAACCAGAGAGGCAGTGTAGGTTTGGTAAATGGGTCATAGACAAAGGCATCACCCTTACAGCCAGTCACATTTCATGACACGTGAATGCCGATGGCTGCCTAAATTATTTAGAGTTAAGAATCTTGGCAGGTCCAAGTGAGGTATACTAGAATTTGGCTGTTTGCCATTTGGAAGAATGTATTCATGTCCCTCTGTTGCTTAGTAACAAAGTAAAAGGGAGTTAATGGTGGATGCATTCTTCTTTTCGTAGAAGGAGCAATTCCTTTCTGTGTCGACCACCTGATTCAGCATCTAATCACAAAATTCACTGAAGGGGGACCAGACATTATCCTCACTGCCCTCTGATGGATAAGAAGGATGGGGTTTCAAGCTGTTGGATCCTTGGTAATACAGGATGTGATGTCAGTGAAAATTTGTGTCTAGATCCCTTGCTGTCACATGACCCTCCTGGTTGAATATTGGTGGCGAATGAAGCCTCAAAGAATTCTTCTGCTTGTCAAACTTATCCTTCAAAGTGGAAGGGTTTCTCCATTTGAATGAAGTGGTATTCCATGCTGCTTCAGCCTGTAAGTTTTTCTGACTTAACTGTTACCACCAGTATTACCTGCATCTCAGTGATTCTCATGCTCAAACTGCATGTTTCCAGCCCAATCTTATCATGACCTTGTGGGGAGTGTGGCCTAGCACCATTTGGTCAAGTTGCACCTCTATCTTCTGAATAATTGTTCATGACTAAGCTTCTTGTTCCTCTGTTTAAGCCTACTAGATTTGCTGTCTGTTTAGTTTGCCTCTTTGAAAGCACTTTTCTTGGTAGCCATCATCTTTTTTCACAGAAATGTCAGTTTCAGGCCCATTCTTATTCATAGAGCACTGCTTTTTTCACAAGTATATAAGGTGTTTCCCTTAGAGTTAATCCTTATCTTCTGCTAAAAGTAGTGTCAGAATTGTCTTTAAACCAGACCAGTCATTTCCTTTACTTTTCAGGGGAGAAAGATCACACCGTAGATGTCCATCACTAAGTCAGATAGTGCCTGAAGAGAGTGCATGTGTTCCAAAAACTGAACAGCTTTTTTTGTCCTTGCTTTAGGGGAGTGACAGCCTGGCAGTTGCTGAGTAAACCCTTTCTTAGCAGGTTTCTAATGGCATTGTGTTTTGTCATCAAATGGCCAACAACTCATTGCAAAATGTTGTCAGAGGTCAGAGCAGCAGAGGTTTTGCTTCTTCCAGATCTACTTCAAAAATGTGTACATAGACCATTTTGCAATTTTGCAGACACAGTTGCTTGAATCGTGAATCCAAGAGTCTGTCATTCTTTGGCACTTTGGTGTTGCAAGTTTTTATCTTTTAAGCTACACCATCTGGTCTTCCTCTCTCTCTAGCTTTTGGGCATGATTGAGATTTTGTTTTCAAACAGTCAACCCAGTGAGAAGGGCTCCAGGTGTCAGACAATAGGTAAATAGTTGCCGTATCACTTAACATGTAAGAGCGTTGTCCTTTCTGGATGGTTATTAACATGCTACCATCCTTGTGTCTCAGCAGCCCCTCAATCCTGTAGCTACTGTTGGGGTTCCCTGTAAGTCAGGCAAATATATATTTGTATTTTCTTGTTTTTTTTATTTCATTTCTTAGGAAATTAGCATGCTGAATGGATAAAACAAAGTATTAGATGCAGGGGCCAAGCATGCCTTTCTAGTCTGGCATATGATATTATGGCTTTTGCCAGTAGAAGGTGCATACACCCCAGAATGTGAGAGATGAAAAAGTTAAGAAAAATAGCCACTTAAGGTATTGTAAGAGATGAAATCCCAGGGCTCAGTTACTGGGGAACACTCACTGTCAGGTCAGCTGATGAGGTGAAAACAGATCTGTTATATCCTGCAGGCATGCCACATTGGGTCTAGGTGTACATATTTTCAGTCGTACTTGTGTTATTGGTTATTAATCTTTCAAGTCTGAGTCACTGCTCATTAGCAGTTGAGTCCCAGGGAGCATTATTACTAAAGTTAGGATTCTCTCAATTTTATCTGGGGGGGTTATTTTGGTTTTAAGCATGGTAACTTGGCTTTTGGAAAACAAGAGCAAGACTGAAAGTCTTTTCTAATTTATTTCATATGGCAAGAGATTCTTCCATTTCAGTGTAATGTGGTAAAAACTTTCCCTTGTAAAATCAGGCATCTTTTGCCCACGTTTCTCCTTTTTAGATATCAGTCTATGTAGAAAAAGAGGTATCCCTTCATCTAATGGTAGGGATTTGGGGTCGTAAGAATCAGAAGATCTGAAGTCGTTTTCATTTGATCTTCAACCTGAGGAATCTGGATCCGGCATGGATCTGACTCGGCCGCATACTTCAGCTTTGGATCCAAGCTCATCCCCTACCCATAATGCCCCTGTCTCCCTCCTCCCCTCAGATCTCATTTGCTGCACATTCATACAGCAGCGTGATCCTATAGCTCTTGGGTAAATGATAATTTTGTGGTTCTTTCATCTCTTTCCTACTCTCTCTCTCTCTCTCTGACTGTTTTGTTTCTCCGTACCCTTTCTTTGTGCTCAGGCATTGGTTCTGTGCTTAAAAAAAAAAAAAAAAAACCTTTGATTCCTTTCTAGTTAGTGTGAGTGTGTGCGTGCATCAGTTTCCTATTAGCCATGGTAGAGACTCCAAAACCGGGCTTCAGGAAATGTGCAGAGTGCAGCCATAAACTACCCCCTTCGGATGGCCACACTGTGCATGATATGCTTGGGTGTGCCCCACCTGGATACCTTCTGTTCAATCTGCATAGGCTTCAACGCCAGCGCATTGATCGGCAGGAGGAATAAGTTAATTCTGAAGGGCCTCCTTCTCCCTCTGTCTTCGGAGGCCTCTACTTCATCTTCCTCCACCCTGGCATCTGGGACTCAACCTCCTGCCAAGAAGGCCAGGGACGGGGAGAAGCACTGCCATAAGGAGTGGGACCAACCTAGAAAATGGTCCCCCAACTGCTCTTCCTCAGCCAAGACCTGCCTGGATCCGAGCCTGGGTTCCCATTGGCTCCAGTCATCTCGCTTCTTGCCAGAGCCAGACTTCACTTGGGCTCGATGCAGGAAAGACACTGATCTTGCATGGTATTTTGCCATCACCCAGAATGATGCCAAGATTCAAAGACAAGATAATTGACTTTAACAATTGGCTGTGTAGTCTGTGTCTTTCTAGGGGTGTCCAGAATGTGTCAGCCTAGGATGAGATGACTGACAGGTCTTCCTGCTTTGCCAGAGATGGCCTTTACCACTGTTATCAAGGCTTCCACATTCTTGCTAAACCCTTTGCTGTCTCCATGGTGTCTTTTTAAGCAGAGTCCATCTGATGGACAATCCAACCTGGTAAATTCTAATTTGGAACACTTTAATATAGCTCTACTTGGTGCCAGGAGTCTTAACAAAAAATGAATGCCCAGACTTGAGGTTTTCCTGCAACTGAACACATTCATGTATGTATAATTACAGAAACATGGTTTCAGAGCAATGAAAGCACATCCTCTTTTCTGGGGTATAATGTCTGTCATGTCTGCAGACCCACTGGCAGTTGTGGGGGAGTATATGTATTTGTCAAAGATATCATCACCACACAACACATTCCATGGGACACAACATGTGAATACCTAGAAGTCCAAGCCATCCTAAGCTAGACTGATTACCACTTCATAACTAACTAGCTGTGAAACACCCTATATGTCCTTTTCTGAGCATGATAGCTGTCGTAACACATTAGCTGAAATTTCTGTTAAACCCAGGACCTTTCTGCTGTGGGACTTCTCCATCAGTAAACTGGCTGACATTCACTGCCAATGGTTGACATAAATACTTACCAAAGAGTTAACCATCCTACTGGGGCCCCTTGCTAAGCTCCATGTGTATCATTATATATTGTTAAATTAGACCCTAATTTAGTGACCTTTTTCTTGATTGATATAACTTCCCCTGTAAATAGCTTTGTGTTTAGGGACTTCTCAAAAGTACACTTTCTTCAGTTACTTGATGATTTATTTATTTATTTAACATTTGTTAACTGGGAAAGTCCGACTTGGAACAAAGCCAGTTTTCAGCAGAGGCCTGGGGAGAAATGCCCCAGATGCATGTCTTTGTAATGTGGGAGGGAACCGGAGCACCCGGAGGAAACCCACACGAACGCAGGGAGGACATGCAGACTCCACACAGAAGGCACCCTAGCCGCGAATCGAACCAGAGAACCTCATGCTGTAAGGCGACAACACTACCGCTGCACCACTACGCCTTCCAGAATAAATTCTTCTGTAATCCTCCTCTGAAAGATCCTATTGCTAAAGCTGCTACCTATGCCACTGACTTACTCCCACTTAAATAGTTCATAGGTGTGTACTAGACTAATGGCCCTGGGGCCTATACAAGCCTAGCCATAGGATTACCCTGGCATAGTGCCACCCGACCTTAGTTTCCAGTGCCTCTGTCGAGTAGAGCCACTGGTGTTATCCCCCGGGTGAGTTTTCTGTTTCCCATCCACTCGTCAAGATTTCTCTTGAAGATGGTCTGCGAGGTGCTGTGCTTGACAGGCATGGGAAGTCTGTTCCATAGCACGGGCAGTCTCTGGGGTATGAACCTGTCCCTCCAGCATGTTCTGTTAATTGTGGTAATGAGATTGAGGTCTCTGGAGCGTGTAGTGCGGAGGAATTGGGATTTCTTTAGATGTAGCATTTCTAACAGAGCTGGGTCAGACATTGCTTTGTAATTCAAGCAGAGATCGCTTCTAAGTAGGTGATATGAGACAGAGAATAGTTGGACTTTTTTTGAATCTGTCCATATAGGGCAAGTGTTTAAGGCCTAGTATCCTCTTTGTGAGGTACTTTTGCAGCCTCTCCAGTTGTTGCAGGTGTCTAGTGAGGTACATGCCAAATGGGTCATTGTTCTCAATGATTGGCCTAATGAGGGAAGAGTAGAGGGAAACAATGACCTCTTTCTTCCTGGATGCAAAACCCTTAGTAATGAGATGTGCCAAATAGAAGGACTTTCTGACCACAGTGGCAATGTGGTGATGAAAAGATAGGTTGCTGTCAACCTGTGTCCCCAGATCTCTTATAATGTCTTCTGTGTTCATTGGACTACCATCAGTGTGGTAATTCATGGGAACCGGATTTTTCCCAAAGGAGATGACGACACATTTTTTGGCATTGAGCTTAAGGCCATGGTTCTGACACCAGTCATTGGTCGTTATTACGGCAGTCTCTATCCACAACAAATATAATGAAAAGTTTAAAAACTCTTGTGGTGGAATACCCTTATAAATAAACTATATAACAAGAGAAGTAAACTACTTAATAACTGTTAGAAAAATATATAATAGTAATATGCATGCTTAGTGCATTCGAGGTTTAAAAGGGTTAATACATTTATTCTGTTCACACTGCATGAATCTGCACAGCTATTAGAAACTTAACAAGAGGCATTTCATTTATGCTAATGTCATGAAAATAACAAGAGACATTTCATTTCTGCTAAAGTCATGAAACTTAACAGAGAGATATTCATTTCTGCTTATGCCATGAGAAAGTATGCAGCTGCTAGAAGCTTTGATAAAGAAAACAATAGATGCTTGAAAGTTTAAACCATAGTCAGCATTACTTGTACCAAAGCTAGAAATGTACCTTGAATCTAGACAAAATGTAACACATGTATTAGAACTGCACAATTGAAGAATTGAAAAGTTAAGGTGGGCTAAAATAAGCCCAAGGCCAGGTTGTTTTTCTCAAAATGTTTTGCAAGCTAGCAAATAATCTAACCTAGTCAGCAAAAGTCTAGTAACATTTTCTGTAGAACAATACAGAAAGCTGTGTCTAACTACGTCAGCAATAGAATAGTAACATTTTCTGTGTGACATGAAGAGAACTGTATAAGAATAACATACTGATCACCAAAGAGCTAGACAAATCTTGTGCCTACATGCTTTGTCTCCTTGCTGCAAGTAATAAAGGGTACCTTGCTTGAACCTAACGTGCATTGGTCTTTGAAGTTTTTTCCTATTACAGATTGGTCCTTCAGACCGGAACCCTCTCTTCACCTTGAATCAGACGGCCAGGTGGTTGAAACTGTACGGGGAAGAAACCAAATTGGTTCTTCTTATATGGAAAGTCCTCCGACTGAATTGTCGTTCAAAAGAGGCCAGCCACTTTCTGATCTGTGACTGAAGGACAGGTCTCCGCGAATCGGTGATCAATCACTTGGGCTCAGGTAAGGTGAATCTACTTTTTTCTGTTTTAGACAGGGACTAGATGTGTATTGTTTTTGTCAGATTGTATTTTTCTTACAAGTCAGGGACAAAAAAGATTACTGTCTTGTCATAGATCAGGAGAAACAGAATAAGTAGGCAGTCATTCTGAAGAGACTATAACAAAATCCGTGGTACCACGTTAAAAATTAAGAGAAGTTACATAACGATGAAAGGGTAGAACAAAATGGGTAATAATTGCACAAAAAGACCCCAAAATCCGCCGTTAACGGAAGATGCAAAATATATGCAGTCGCAGCGCGCCGACAATATTAGATATTATTCAAAATGGGTTAATAAATACGAATTCGACGGAAAATTTGAAAAATCCTCGCTTATCAAACTTATCAAAACAGCTCAAAACCGATTCCAAAGGTCGGGTAAAAAAGCAACGTCGATTAGGAATTCCTCAGGCACACAGGTGGTTTGAGGAAGTAAACCGTAGGGAACAAAAGAACAAAAATTCAAAAGCAATGTTTTTAGATAAGGAGGACAATAACTTAGTAATAGCATCAGCACTTCCGCCTCCCTTACCAGAATATGAAGCAAGTGAACAGGTTAGTCCACCCCCACGATATCCTGTGGTCACTGAAGATAGAGATATTATGAAACTAAAACTGACTAAAATTAGAGATCCCATCGGGACCAGGTCCCGAACAAAGGCAGGTAATTCAGAAGAAGGCATCGAGTTATGGCAAATGGTTAAGAATTCACGATCTATAGGTGAAGAAGAAGAAGAAATATGCCCACTTATAGAAGTACCCAATCCTCAGGCAGGTCAAGACAATCAGGATTCAACTATCTTAGTGTATAGACCTTGGACTCCGGAAGATATCTGGAAAGCCACTGAGGGAATTCCCCATCCAAAGGTTAATTTTAGAAAATTCTCAGAAGATTTACAAGGAATGAGGTTGAGTTATAACTTAAACGGAGAAGAGATAGAAAAGGTAGTTAGACAAATTGTAGGGCCAGATTGGTACGTGATTAGTGGGAACTGGAATCCCAGTGACGCTGCACAAAGACTCCTCCCACATAGCAGCGCAGAATTAGACACCAGAGTAAAAGGTCTTACAGACCGCATCTCTGAAAAATGGAAACCTAGGGCAGACTGGACTTGCATTAATCAATGCATCCAACAAGAAGGTGAAACAATTGACCGGTACTATGCCAGATTTTTAGAATGTTTTAATAACCACTGTGGAATGCAGGTTCCTGAAGATCAAACACAAGATTCCCCATATGAACAGCAGTTAAAGAATGCATTTTTAAAGGGCAGTAGTGCACCTATAAGCAGTTTTATTACAAAACACATGGTAGACCATCCTACAAGCAGGTTACAATCATTTTTTTAATATGCTAGGCATGCCAAAAGGCATTTTAATAGCAAAAAGAAAGCTCAAGTATTCTTTGTAGAAGATGGAGCAGAAGTTTATGTACTACAGTCCGGGAAAAAGGGCAAGAAAAATGCGCAGGGAAACAAACAATCTGATCAACGATCAGAGGACTTTGAAGGGCGAAAGAAAAGGGGAGAATGTTTTAAATGTGGTAAAAAGGGACATTTGGCAAGGGATTGCAAGAAAAACAAGAAGGCAACAACGGAAGACAAGGAGGGTGAGGACTGACTATATGGTAGTCAGGAATCACTAGAATGGGCTAGCGAAGAAAGGACAAATGAGAATGTGATAGAGGGAGTAGAGGAAGTGCAGGAAGTTAGTGACAATGAAGAAAATGAAATATTAGACGTAGCGTTATTGAGCTTGGAGCTCTATTTAGCAGACATGAAACCAGAAGTTACACTCTTGGTAGAAGGGAGGGAAGTCAAATTCTTGTGCGACTCAGGGGCATCACGAACCCTGATACATCCCTCCAAACTGCCAGAAAACACAGAGTCACCTGATTACATACTGGTCAAAGCAGCTAATGGACAGCTGTATCGGGAGCCTCTCTCTCCCGTAACATTGCAATAACTGATCCAGTTTCAGGATTGACACAGAAAAGCAAAATTGTTGTTTCTGCAAAATGCCCAGTAAACCTCTTGGGCAGAGACCTCATGCAGCTATTTGGTATAGCAGTAGTCCCAACCATGCAGGGTATGGAAGCACAGCGACAAACTAATACCTTTGTAGTGCAGTCAGAGGGCGAAATGTTTTATTGGTACAGCCAGGACTTGGTTACGACTGGTCCAGGGACTGTGACCAAAGAGTTAATGAATGTAGCCATCAGCAAGTTCCCCTCCCTTGGCATTGATAAGCAACACCTGTTGCACTGTACCCTGTATTATTGTAACACACCAGGACCTGATAAGGAATATGAGCAAGAATTATTTAAAAATCATGTAAACAGATTGATATTGCTTAACCTGTACTGGGACACAGAAGGGAACAGTGTAGCCAGCTGTTCATTGCCCCAGGAGTTCTTTGCACTTTATAAATCTAATCGATTACCACATGGCTTTATAAATCTAATCGATTACCACATGTTAGCTTAACCAAAAACAGAAATATAGAATGGGCAGACCTAGGAGAAAAAGTCACGAGATGGGAAAAACAGACAGAATTAGAACTGTCAGAACAGGGAATACAAGTACAAAAGTTGAATTGGATAACTCAGACCAACCCAGCTGTGCACTTGCAGTCTAGCGAGGACAGCTGATTGACACTCCTATTAAAGGAGGAAGAAAATGCCTTACGAAATATACCAGAGACTCTCTGGTCAACAGGAAAATCAGATGTAGGACTCATTCGTACAGCGGGACCAGTTACTATCATGCCAAAGTCAGCATTCAGACCACAAAAAAGACAGTATCCCTTAAGAAAAGATGCAGAGGCAGGGATAAAGCCTATTATAGCAGCCTTACTTAAAGGAGGGATACTAGTAGAATCTCCCGATTCACCATGTAACACACCCTTATTTCCAGTTAAAAAGACCAATGGAGAATGGTGTATGGTCCAAGATCTACAAGCCGTAAATGATGCGGTAATACCAAGGGCACCCATGGTGCCAGACCCACACACCCTGTTGAATGATTTGAAAACTCAACAAAAGTATTTTTCTGTGGTAGACATCAGCAATGCGTTTTTTTCGATACCGATACACCCTGATAGCCAGTATTGGTTTGCATTCACATTTCAGGGGAAAAGGTATACATATACGCGACTACCACAGGGATATTGTGAAAGTCCAACAATATTCTCACAAGAAATGGCAAGCAACTTGGCGGGATTCACCCCACCAAGAGGCAGTCAGATTTTACTTTATGTTGATGACATCTTGCTGGCGGCCCCCACCCAGCAGGATTGCAGAGAAGATACCATAGCACTTCTACGATTTTTAGCCGCTGAGGGACATCAAGTAAACAAAAATAAACTGCAGCTTTGGAAAAAACAAGTCAAATACCTAGGATATGTAATATCCAAGGAAGGTAGAACATTAGATGAGGACAGAAAAATAGCAATTTTGCAAGCACCAAAACCCACTACCAAGAAGGAAATGATGTCCTTCCTGGGCACAGCTAATTTTTGCTGGAGCTGGATTCCAAACTATGCCTTGGAATCTGCACCTCTGACTGACCTTATATATAAGAAGCCTATGGCAGCGCAGGATTTGCTACAATGGACACCAGAGGCAGAATCTGCCTTCTGTAAACTAAAGCAGTTAATAGCGTCCTCATTAGTTCTGGGATTACCAAACTACCATAAACGTTTTTTTCCAAACTGTAGATTGTAAGCAGGGTTACATGACATCAGTGTTAACACAACAGCATGGGGATAAGCAACGCCCCATTGCTTACTATTCATCACAACTAGACCCAGTGGCACGGTCCTTACCCCGCTGTATACAAGCAGTAGTTGCAGCTGCAATGGCAGTACAGGCTTCAGCCTCAGTAGTCTTGTTCCACCCTCTCACTTTGAGAGTACCTCATGCAGTCGCAATTATTTTACTACAAGAAAAGGTGGCATATCTTTCCCCTGCTAGGTATCTTTCCTGCATGACTATATTGTTGAGCCAACCTCATATGACAATTGAATGATGCACGACTTTAAACCCTTCTACTCTGCTCCCGACCCCTGCAGACGGCACACCGCACCGCTGCCTGCAGGTAATTGAGCAAAAGACACTACCTAGAAAAGATCTCACGGATGTCCCCTTGGATGATGCCGAGGTGACCTACTACGTGGATGGCTCGTGCAGAAGGGGTTCTGCAGGACAGAACCTAGTGGGATATGCAGTAGTCTCTGATACCGGGATTATAGAAGCAAAACCTTTACCACACAACTTATCTGCACAGGCAGCAGAATTGATTGCCCTGACACGGGCATATACCTTAGCAAAGGGTAAATTTGTAAACATTTTTACTGATAGCCAGTACGCTTTTTCTACTGTACATGTTTTTGCGCAACAGTGGAAAAAACGGGGAATGATAACCTCTACTGGCAAACCTATAAATCATGCACAGTTTATTTTAGATCTTTTAGAATCTATTCAGTTACCTCAGAAAGTAGCCATTTGTAAATGCACAGCTCACACCAAACGACAAGATAGGATTTCAAAAGGTAATGCGAGAGCTGATACAGCTGCAAAACAAGCAGCCACAGAAGTATTTCTTTTAAATGAGGAATTACAACCCTCTGAGGCTTTAGATTTAGATATGTTAAAAACAATGCAGACACTCACTACGCAAGCTGAAAAACAACGATGGATAAAACAAGTAGCAATCCTCGAAAAGGGGCTGTACATCTCTAGAGAGGGAAAACCGATACTACCCTCTAATTTGTTTCGATATGCAGCTTTGTTGAGCCATGGGCAGTGCCATGTCTCAACAGGGGGGATGGTACAGCTGGTGAACCAGGTGTTCACAACGTACGGATTTACAAACTACTCTAAAAAATTTTGTTTGATGTGTCAGATTTGTAACAAACATCATGCACAGGGGGCACTAAAGCCCAAGCAAGGGAGTTTCTTTATACCACCATATCCGTTTCACACTATTTGTATGGATTTCATAGAATTGAATAAATGTGAAAATAAGAAGTATTGTCTTGTCATTGTAGATATGTTTTCCAAAAGGGTGGAAGCCTTTCCAACCAAAAATCCAAATGCAGCTACGGTGGCAAAAGTACTTGTCAAGGAAATCATTCCTAGGTTTGGTATTCTGGAAAGAGTCTACAGTGACAATGGTACACACTTTGTAAATCAAACCATATAGCAGTTGAGTAAGCATTTTGGTATTTCTTTAAGAAATCATTGTGCATACCATCCACAATCTGCAGGGCTAGTTGTAAGGCATAATGGTATACTAAAATACAAATTGAGAAAATTAATAACTGAGACAGGAAAAAATTGGTTATACTGTTTACCCCTGGCACTGTTGAGCATGAGAACTGTCCCTACAGCAAAAGGATTGACTCCTTTTGAAAAAATTATTTGGGAGGGCTTATTATACACCCCAGTGGAAACTTCTCATGTCATCAGACCAGGAAGCTGATTTCACACTAGCTGAATATATGAAAAAGTTGTTGAGTTCTAAACATCTGTTGCAGTCAAATTTTGTTTCAGATAAAAAACAAACCGAGACATCAGAAGTGGCAGTGACGCCAGGAGATTGGGTGTGGATCAAAAACATCAAGAGGAAGAATTGGTCATCACCAAGGTGGGAAGGTCCCTACCAGGTGCTTCTTCCGACACCCACTGCAGTCAAGATAGCAGAACGAGCTTCGTGGATACACCTGACGCACTGCAAGCTGGTTAAGAACTTTGAATTGGACAAAAATCTTACTCTCCATCGGGGCCCTCAGCACAAAGTCTGGCTACAAAGGGGGGTCAGATCAATAGGACTGAGTCATCTCAATCCCAGTGAAGAAACCATCGGTGCTGAAGGTCCTGTTAGGACAGAGAGTAAGAGCACGTGTCCGAAATAAAGATGACGGAATCCAGTAAGATCCAAATACACCTACTTGGAAGAGTCAGAGAAAACAGAAATGCAGAACAACCTTTTCCTCAAACATATTGCATAATCATCCTGTTAACTGTACTAGTGACAATAATCTTTTTGTTGTGGCCATTCCTTTTCTCAGCCACACAAATTGAACTGAACAAGCCTGCAGAGTGGCACCCGAACTTTAACACTTACCAGGCAATCAAGTATGTGTATGCTGAGACCTTCAATGTTTCGATTTGCTGGATTTGCACAGCTTTGCCAACAGCATATGGGGGGTTACTGTTAACTTCAGTTCCCCTAGGAGCCAACAAGACCTGGGAAAACTTAATTTATGATACATCAGATGTCACATCACAAGATAAAGTAGCATTGCACTTGTCTGTTCGACAGAAGGGAACTGTGTGCTTTTACAAGAATGATGCAGTTCAGGTGGGTTGGAGCAATTGCAATGTGACTGTTCCCTATAGATGCTACACTAAACCTGATAACATCGGATCCTATTGCAACACGAGCTATGATTCATTTGTTGAACTAATGCATAGGACAATTGGTGAAGTAAAACATAATGCTGACCTCTGTAGACAACTGTCTACAATCGACAAAAAATGTTTCATGCAGAGCCAGGGCATAGTAAAGTTACTACCAAAGTAGAAGATTGTTACTTTGTATGCGGTAGAAAAGCATATAAATGGTTACCTGAGAATTGGCCCGGCAGTTGTTTTTTGGGGTACCTGGTTCTGGCCAAACGACACACAGCAGTTTTACCTCAAGGAAAAATTTGGAATGTTCGAGAAATCAAGAAGCCTGTCAAGCCAGTGGGGCAAATCAATGCGCGCTGGAAAAAACATCATGCTGTGGGCTTAGGGAAAAATGGACGGTCACATATGGACTTGAGCGATACTGTTATATCATGGGCAGGTGTACTGCCAGCATATGGAGTAACAAAATCAATCTGGGAACTGAGAAAATTGTCTAAGCTTCTCAAAATAATGAGCAATGCAACCTTTTCTGCCCTAGAACTGATGACTGATGAACTGACTGCCATGAGAACAGTGGTGCTTCAAAATCGCATGGCTCTTGACTTCACCCTAGCGGCAAGAGGAGGTACGTGCACTTTAATCCAGGAGGAGTGCTGTTCGTATATTCCTGACCACAAACACAAGAGAGACAACCATCTTGAGGTAATTCAGCAGGTGTCGGCCATGACCAAACCAGGACCAAATCCATTGACGGACTTTTTCCAGAAATTGTTTTGGGGGTGGGGCAGTATCCTGATGAACATTCTGATTGCCATCTGTGCAGGAATAATCCTACTGGTGGTATGTGTGTGCTGCTGCATCCCCTGCATAAAAAGACTGATTAAAGACTTTATAGACATTTCAGTTTCAGAAACCTTATACCAAGGTGTTGAACTTGAAGAATTGCTGAAAAACTGAAAATGCTTTCATAAGTTTAAACTGAATGACTGCAAATCCTGAGTAGGAAGAGGTTAGGGGAAGAAAAAACTGTTTATGCTTATCTTGAAAGTAGAATAAAAGTATTAAAAGGGGGGAAATGTTAGAAAAATATATAATAGTAATATGCATGCTTAGTGCATTCGAGGTTTAAAAGGGTTAATACATTTATTCTGTTCACACTGCATGAATCTGCACAGCTATTAGAAACTTAACAAAAGGCATTTCATTTCTGCTAATGTCATGAAACTTAGAGATATTCATTTCTGCTTATGTCATGAGAATATGCAGCTGCTAGAAGCTTTGATAAAGAAAACAATAGATGCTTGAAAGTTTAAACCATAGTCAGCATTACTTGTACCAAAGCTAGAAATGTACCTTGAATCTAGACAAAATGTAACACGTATTAGAACTGCACAATTGAAGAATTGAAAAGTTAAGGTGGGCTAAAATAAGCCCAAGGCCAGGTTGTTTTTCTCAAAATGTTTTGCAAGCTAGCAAATAATCTAACCTAGTCAGCAATAAGTCTAGCAACATTTTCTGTAGAACAGTACAGAAAGCTGTGTCCTAACTACGTCAGCAATAGAATAGTAACATTTTCTGTGTGACATGAAGAGAAGTGTATAAGAATAACATACTGATCACCAAAGAGCTAGACAAATCTTGTGCCTACATGCTTTGTCTCCTTGCTGCAAGTAATAAAGGGTGCCTTGCTTGAACCTAACGTGCATTGGTCTTTGAAGTTTTTTCCTTTTACAATAACTATAAGGTATCTCATTCTACCTACCTTAAGAGCTTGTGTAAGCAAACTAACAAAGAGCTAAAGGGAACCTTTAGGAAGCTCAAAGCTGAGCATGAACTTAAAATTACCAATAAAACCAAACATTACTGTAAATCTTTATTTAATTATGTCAGGAATTTAAAAAGTTAAAAATTAATGCCCAATAGTGTTTGGAGCTAGTTCACAATAATACTACAGTCTCTGACATAAAGGAAATAGTTAATATCCTAGCTAACCTATCCAGTGCAAATTCTACTCCGCCCACAGTTATAGCTGACCCACAGGTTCGGCAATCCCAGCCACCTTCTTTAATTGCTATAAAACAAGTTCTCTCAGCCCCTTCAAAAACTAAGAATATATCATCCATGGACCCTGACAACATACCATGTTGCCTGATTAGCAGTGGGCCTTTCTGAACCTCTCCTTGTAAATCTGAATATTAATCCTTAAATTGTGCGATGGGTAACTAACTTGTTGTCTGGCAGATGCAGTGTGGTTAGAGTAGCAAGTGCCTAAAAGCAAAACAGTGACCAGTTACCAGTGGTGTACCACAGGCTTCAATTCAGGGGCCTGACCTGTTTGGCATACATTTCCCAGACCCTCAGGTCAGTACTTCTGTCCCATGGTTAACTAAGTTTGCAAATTACTGTAAATTGGGTGTTATTCTAACTTCAACTAACTCACAATTGCTCCAACACTGTTTAAACCGTGTTAATAGTTGATGCAAGGACATCATCTTCTTTCAGCTGTTCCCCTTAGGGGTCGCCACAGCGGATCATCTGTTTTCATTTCTTCCTGTCCTCTGCATCATGCTCTTTCACACCAACCGCCTGCATGTCCTCTCTCACCACATCCATAAACCTTATCTTAGGCCTTCCTCTTTTCCTCTTACCTGGCAGCTCCATCCTTAGCATTCTTTTCCCAATATACCCAGCATCCCTCCTTAGCACATGTCCAAACCAACGCAATCTCGCCTCTCTTGCTTTGTCTCCAAACTGTCCAACCTGAGCTGACCCTCTAATATACTGATTCCTAATCCTGTCCATCCTAGTCACACCCAGTGCAAATCTTAACATCTTTAACTCTGTCACATCCAGCTCTGACTCCTGCCTTTTCGTCAATGCTACCATCTCCAACCCATATAACATAGCTGGTCTCAGTACCCTCTTGTAGACCTTCCCTTTCACTCTTACTGGTACCCGTCTGTCACAAATCACTCCTGACACTTTTCTCCACCTATTCCACCCTGCCTGTACTCTCTTCTTCACCTCTCTTCCACACTCACCATTACTCTGAACAGTTGATCCCAAGTACTTAAACTCATCCACCTTTACCAACTCTACTCCCTGCATCCTCACCATTCCTCTATCCTCCCTCTCATTTACACACATATATTCTGTTTTAGCCCTGCTGACCTTCATTCCTCTCCTCTCTAAAGCATATCTCCACCTCTCCAGGGTCTCCTCAACCTGGTCCCTACTCTCACTACATATCGCAATGTCATCTGCAAACATCATAGTCCATGGGGCCTCCTGTCTAATCTCATCTGTCAACCTGTCCATCACCACTGCAAATAAGAAAGGGCTCAGAGCTGATCCTTGATGTAATCCCACCTCCACCTTAAACGTATCTGTCACTCCCACCGCAGTCCTCACCAATGTCACACTACCCTTGTACATATCCTGTACCACTCTTACATACTTCTCTGCCACTCCCGACTTCCTCATACAATACCACAACTCCTCTCTAGGCACCCTGTCATATGCTTTCTCTAAGTCCACAAAGACACAATGCAACTCCTTCTGACCTTCTCTGTATTTCTCCAACAACACTCTGAGCAAATATTGCATCTGTAGTGCTCTTTCCTGGCATGAAACCATACTGCTGATCACTAATAATCACCTCCCTTCTTAACCTAGCTTCCACTACTCTTTCCCATAACTTCAAGCTGTGACTGATCAATTTTATCCCTCTGTAGTTACTGCAGCTCTGTACATCACCCTTATTCTTAAAGATAGGTACCAAAACACTTTTTCTCCACTCCTCATGCATCCTCTGACTTTCCAAAATTTCATTAAACAATTTGGTTAACAATTCCACTGCCATTTCTCCTAAGCATCTCCATGCTTCCACTGGTATGTCATCTGGGCCAACAGCCTTTCCATTCTTCATCCTCTTCATAGCTGTCCTTACTTCCTCCTTGCTAACCTGCTTCACTTCCAAATTAAATATAAAAAATGTAGCATGCTTAATTTTGGTAAACGGAAGTTTCATTTAAGTTATGGGAGATGCACCCCTCCAATCAGACACTGTTGTAAGGGAACTGGGTACTCTAAATGATAATTCCTTATTGTTTGACCATCACGTTTCCATAATAGTTCAAAAATCCTTTCATCTGGCCCATCTAATTTCCAAAGGCATTTCCACTAAATCCAAAGAGGTCTTAGTTCCTCTTCACTTATATCTTATCAGACCCATTACTGAATAATAATGTATCTTTTGGCGTGTATTTATCTAAACATGTCACACAACTTGAGAAACCTCAGAGATTCATAACTGAAAAGATCAATGGTTTCAAGTATCTTGGTTATCAGGAGACACTGGCAGCTGTTTCTTTGTACTCAGTCTCTTACAAACTGCTTTGTGGAGATCTGTAACCAGCCTTTCATGCCATAAAGGATCCAACCCTATTTGATCTCCTATTCCTTCACAGAACTAATGTTATGTCAAATGCTCTGTTAAAGGAACTAAACCTTAATTAGCAAATAAATAAGATGCATTGACATGATAAGCTTCATATCTCAATGTATCTCTCATCTGTGGAACAAACTTCCACAACTTGTCAAGCAGAGTATCACCCTTGCCACCTTCAAGATAAACCGAAATAATCAGATAGGCAGGTTAAAATTCTCTCATAATCTATCTTGTCTTACCTTCCTTGAAACTAGTGGGAAATTTTTGAGTAGAGTGTTTTAACTAGGCTTGAAACGGTCTGCAGACTGATTGCCTATGCCTAGTACTTACATATAAATGGGTCCCTATCAGTTGATCAAGTTTTCAGAAACTTGAACTCCATATGGTCGAGACCACATGATCGAGTTTTTGAAAATTCAAAACTTTTGAATGGAGACTGCAATACAGTGAGGAATGGGAAATGTACCCTTTTCCTTACTGTAGTGTGATCTCATAGTTGGTATATATAATTTGCAGGGGGTGTGGGCTGGCACAGAGCAACTTGCCCCCTTGCAAAAATGTAAAAAAAAGTTTTTATTTTCTTTTGATGTTCGAGTTTTCAAAACTCGATCATATGGTCTCTTCAATATTTTTTTTTGAGTTTCTGAAAAGTCGATCATCTGACATAGACCCCTATAAACATTTACCTGGTACATGAGTAAGAAGATTTACAAGGTAACAGCATAGTCTAGTGTCTGTGCATTGTAATATTCAGTTTCCAAGAGTAACAGCATTCTGCAATGTCTGTGCACTGTAATATTCTTTTTCCTGACAGAGACATTTGCTGTATGTCACTGCTTCCCAAAATTCATGGCAGAGTGGCCTGATACACATTATTGATAAGGGTGAGGGCCACGTAGTTTTTCTGTTATGACTGAACATGTTTATAGTTAGTTTTGGGAGCTTCGGCTCCAAAAACTTCCTCTTTCCTCCTCACAGTTATTTACTGCTTGAAGACTTTTGAATTGATGGACTCTTCTGTTAAGAGGCTACTACCCAAACTTCATGTTTTATCCGAGAGACATTGATGGAGTCAGCCATTTGTTGTTGAGTACATCACACACCCATTAGTTACCATTAATTATTCTAGGTGACTGTAACTGTAATTTTCTGTCCCTGTCCTGCTCCAAGGCATACATAGCTGTGTAAAATGATCTGATGTTGCCTTTTCCATCTCTTCCTCAATGGATGAGTCTTCAGAACAGAGTCAGATCCAACGGTGGCCATTTGCAAGCTTTGGATCCAGTGCTCAGGCTCCTTCCCTTACCATAATCTCCTGTAATGAGAAAGATACTTCCAATCTCGTTTGCTGCTAGATTGCTGCAGACATGGTCCTTTGGGCTTAAGCTCGATTTTCAGAGATGTGTGTTATTCTGGATATATCTCTCACTTTTTTCTCCTTTTACTTGATGTGGAGTTTATCCCCAGCTTCCTTGATTTTCCTTTACTCAATAAAAAAAAAACTGTTACATTACTTTTTTTTCTTACGGTGTTAGGTTTAATCTCTTTAATATTTCAATATTTTATCTGTCTATTGGCACCTCTCTTTACTTTTTACCTATTCCTTTGTGCTTAGCAGTCAGTCTTTCAACTTGTTGATGCTGTAGCTGAGCTGCCACCTGTTGTTCAGTGTAAATTTTTTGACAGTTTGATACTTTCAAGTTTCGTGTCATACAGTTTGTTGGGTGCTTCTAGAATGTCTGAAAAATCATCAGGTTTTGAAAATTGTGAGGCTTGTGGACACAAGCTTCCAAATTCAGATGCATATGCCAAATGTGTCTGCTGCTTGGAAGCTGCACTCGTAGAAGAGCCATGCAGTATTTGTGAGGCCTTTGGACACAGGACCATTAAGAGAAGGAATAAGTTAGTTCTTAAGTGACTTCTCCCTGCCTCCTTGGGAGAAGGTCCTCAGGCTCAGTCCTCTGCTTCTTCCTCTGTTTCTCTTATGATAAAGAAACTGGCTGCTCTTGCTAAGAGCTACGAGGAAGCTGAGGAAAAAGCCAAAGAACCAATCCCCAGATCACTTTCTTTCCTTGGCATCTGCTCCCAAAATTTCAAAAACCTTAAACCTAGCCTTCATTTTGGAACTGATCCTCATCGGATGCAGTATACAACCCTTGATGGGGTCACTCTTTTCACCAGATATGTTACCTCTCAGACTGAGATCCCATATTCTCCAGGAGAGACTTTCATCTGATCATTACACCTTCTTCCACGTCTTCCTGTCTCCACTCATTTAAGTCCATCAGATGTCTTACTGATGCTGACGTGGATACAATGGTGAGGAAATTACTCGGGACGCAAATCCAACTGGGAGTCTTCACAGCTCTAGCCCCCGTGAGTGCCAGGGGAATTGACCAATTCCTCTCATCAGGATATCACTCCTTCCCCAATCTGCCCTGCTGAGTCAGGATCTGAGCACTCAACCATATGCCTTTTTCTGATCTGAAGACATGGACATCTTCAACTCTGGTGGATTTTTTTGAACCAGTTGGCTCCAAGAACCTCAGATCTTACCAAATCTCAAGGCTAAGTAATCAGTGTTGGAACCGGGGGAGATGGTTTTGCATCAAGATCATCTGCATTATTCCTCTCTCTCGGGGTTTTGTTGTTAGTTCGGCTCTGATGTCGTCTTTGGAGTCAAGTCAGATTGTTCAGTTTCCTTTGTCATCAGGGCAGTAGCTACCTAACACATGTTACGCACTTCAGGAGAGATTTGACCAAGGAGCTTTCCAAATCTCTGAGTCTCTGCATTCTGAGGTGAAAAATCTGTTGACTTGCTGTTGGCTACCCTCCAGTCTTCATCTAATGTCTCAATGCATCTCATTATGAACATCACAGAAGACTCATCTAGAGCTGTGAACACCAGCATACCTGCACGGAGAAATGCTTTGATGTGCCTTTGCAAGTTTGTGGAGCATTTCACAGCTTCTTTTGTCAGTGGTCCCTATGATGGATTTGACAGTCTTCAGTCTGAAATTGAAAGAAATGCTGTATCGGAGTGAACAAGATGGTAAGACCCTGTCTGCCATATGAATTGATTTTCTACCCCCCTAGAGAACTTTTTCAAGAAACCAAAAGCACAGGAAGAAACTGGTTCTTTAAGCTTTTGGGCGTATTCATTCCCTACACTTCTGGAGAGAGACCTTCCTGTGGCATAGGGAGAACTCTAATGGTGGATGTCACCCCTGGGGCAGAGGTGGTCTACAGAACTAAGGTTTTCAGGGGGACCATCTCCTAGAAGTCCAGTCTGTGCTCCTGAACTTTTGCCCAACTCACACAGTCTGGAGGCAGTTGGGGGAGCACATGTGCCTACACTTATCTACCTGCACATTTATCATTCACGATGTTTGGGTGTAGATGATAACAGCCAGAGGCTATTTGATTAATTTTCTTTACCACACCTCCACGTTTAAATAAAACATCTGATATTCCCCCCTCACAAAGGGATGCAGCTGCTTCAGAGAGAAAAATGCTGCTAAGAAATTTTGTATTTATTTTATTTTACATTTGTTAACTGGGAAAGTCTAACTGGATACAGGTCCATTTTCAGCAGAGGCCCGGGAAGAAAAGCTCCAAATGTACAAAAACAAGTGTAAATACAGTGAAATTATTACAGTGAGTTATCACAAAACTGAGTTTTGTTTAACGACAAGTACACACAGGTACATGTTTTTCTCACATACATACAGCAAAGGTTGGAAGCAAGTAGCTGAGAAAGTAGTAGTTAAAGATTTCATCTGAAAAAGGAAAACAGATATATTAAGGTGGTTGTCATGCATGTTGTAGTGTTAACTTTAAATCTTTCCAGTAGGTGGGTGAGGCACAGAATTTTGAACAGTTAGAGAGTTAGAGTTGTATTCTTGTAATGAGGTTCTTATTTATGAATTATGTTTGAGTGGGGGTTAGTCAGGGTTTGTACAGGGACAAAGCCACTGCATTTTTAGGTATCTCCTAAGGGATTTTTTGAATTGGGACTTCAGTGGAGAGTTCAGCAGGAAGTAGGTTCTAGTTTTTACCGGCAGAGTTGGAGAATAGTGATTCACAAGCTGAATTGTTGGTTTTAACAGTTTGCACTAGCAATTTTTTGGAAGAGCAAAGGGATTTTAGGTTAATGTAGGGCGTAATAATATTTTTCAGTATGGGTATACTGTCTGGTTGGTAGAGGATTTTGTGAACAACTGTTAGTTGGTTATATTGCAGTTGATAGGGTAGTTCAAGCCAGTCTAACGATTGAAGGTTAAGGCAGTGATGTGTTCTGTAAGCTGATCCTGTGGCAAATCTGGCAATGTTATTGCAGCACCTAGTAAATTTATTGAGGTTTGATTTGCTTAGGTTTTCGAAGATGGGTGAGGCATAAAGAAGGGTCGATAGCAGATGTGTACGGGCAATAACAGTTCTAGCAGATGGGGTTAGGAATGGTTTATTCCTGTATAAAGAGCCTATTTTTTTTTTAACTGTTTTAATAGTTTTGTCTATGTGAGCATCAAACTTGAGATTGTTGTCGATGATCACTCCCAGTCGTTTAGTAGTAGGTTCTGGGAAATTATGGTACCATTGTTAGATATTATGGTGAGAGGTGGTGAGGGACCTTGTGAGTGGGTGAGAAGAATAATAGTTTGGTTTTATTTGGGTTTAATAGTAGTAGGTGACCAGTGAGCCAGTTCTCTACTTTGTTGAAAGTGATTTAGGACTAGGATTGTAAATCTGTTGGGGAGGTGGCAGAGCAGAATAGGGTTGAGTCATCTGCATACTGAATACAAGTTGTATCAGGGATGAGTTTGCACAGATCATTAATGAATATGGAGAATAGGAGGGGGGCCTAATATAGATCCCTGTGGGACTCCAAGGGTGACTTGTAAAAGGGACGATAGGTTATCCTTCCATAGTACAGCTTGCTGCCTGTCACTTAGGTAAGAATGAAACCAGGTAATTGCTAGGTTATCTATGGAGAGTGATTTTAATGTTCATAGTTAGGTACTAGGCTATCGGCCCAAGGGCCTACATAAGCCTAGCCAACAAGGTTTCCTGGCTTACGCCACCCAAGAAAGTTATTTTCCTGTGCCACTGTCTTGCAGAGACACAGAAGTGATCCCCGTGGTGTATTTCCTATTTCCCATCCACTCATCAAAATTTTTCTTGAAGAGTGCTAATGAAGAACTTTGCTTAACATAGATGGGTAGCCTGTTCCAGAGTATGGGAAGTCTCTGGGAAAGGAATCTATCCCTCCAGCATGTCCTGTTTATTGTGGTGACAAGGTTTAGGTCCCTAGAGTGTGTAGCTCGGAGGGATTGAGATTTCTTTAGGTGTAGCATGTCCAACAGCTCTGGGATTGACATAGCTTTATATGTTAGGCAGAGATCACCTCTGAGTAGGCGATATGCTACGGAGTAAAGCTGGAGTTTTTTGAGGCGGTCAGTGTAGGGCATTTGTTTGAGGTCAGTAATCCTCTTTGCGATGTACTTCTGTGGCCTTTCCAGCTGCTGCAGATGTCCTGTGAGGTACATTCCAAAAGGGGCGTTGTACTCTATAATGGGTCTAATGAGTGTTGAGTAGAGGGGAACAATTACCTCTTTTTTTCCTGGCTGAGAACCCTTTTATGATGAGGTGTGCTATGTAGAAGGACTTCCTGACTACTGTGGCGATGTGACTATCAAAGGAGAGACTACTGTCCACCTGGATCCCTAGGTCTCTTATCACACATTCGGTGTTAAGTAGATTGCTGCCTATGTGGTAGTTCATGGCTACAGAGTTTTTACCAAAGGGGATGACACTGCACTTTTTGGCATTGAGCTTGAGGCCATGGCTCTGACATCAGGCATCTGTCTCAGCGAGGCCCTTCTGTAGGATGCCCACATCATTTGAGGACTTGACTATGGCTCCTAGTTTGCAGTCATCTGCGAACTTCATTAGCCAGAGGCCTTCTGTGTTAGCCTGACTTCAGAGAAGTAGATACCAAACAGGAGAGGTCCCAGGACGGAACCCGGTAGTACTCCCACTTGTCACTGCTTTGAGGTCAGATTTGGAGTCTGCAACCTTTACATTGTGGGTTCTGTCAGTGAGCCAGTTGGCAACCCATCTTGTGACGTAGGGATTTATACCTAGTTTAGGGAGTTTAGCTATAATTCCAGAATGGGGGATGGTGTCGAAAGCCTTGGTGAGGTCAAGATAGGCTGTGTGAACCACGTTACCCTCATCTACGGCTTTGGTGACTGCCTCAAAGAAGTCGATCAGGTTCAGGTGGCATGATCTCCCTTTCACAAACCCGAACTGGGTGGGATCCAGAGTTTGGAGGTTACCAATGTCTTTGTTTATGAGTTTCATGATGATACTTTCCATGGCCTTGCAGACCAGGCTCGTCAGGCTAATAGGTCAATAGTTCCCAGGATCAGTGGTGGCTCCCCCTTTGTGGAGTGGGATAACTGTTGCTGTGCGCCTTTCAGTGGGCACAAAGCCAGATGCAAGGCTATTATTGAACATGGTGCTTAAGTGGGGAGCCAATTCGTTCTGAGGTTCGTGTAAAACGCAGCCTGGGATGTTGTCCGGTCCCATGGATGCTGTGTCTTTGGCTTTAGAGAGTGCAGCTTTTACCTGCGTAGTTGTGATTACAGGGACTCTGCATTCTTCCTGTATAGATATGGGCTGTTTAGGGGGTGGGGGGGGGGGTAAAGTTAGCACTGAACCTATCTGCCAGGATGTTGGCAATATGAGTTGGTTCTGTAATTTCCGTGCCGTTGTGCTGTAACTCAGAGCAGATCTGGGTGTTGCCATCAAGATTCTTGACATAGCTATAGAATGCTTTGTGGTTGTCCTTTGAATTAGTGGCAATTTTGTTTTCGTAGCTAGCTTTGAAGGATCTTATAAGGGATCTCATCTTCTTACTGAGGCTGACCAGGGAGCTCCTCCACTCATGGGATTTTACTCTCTTTTGCAACAGTTTCTTCCTTCTGTTGTACAGTTTGTTTATGGCAGGGGACCACCAGATCGGCTTCTTTTTGTGGAGGATAGCGTCTTGGTTCTGTTTGGGATAGCACGATCCATGCACTCGTGTAAGTGCTTATAGAGTGCATTTGTGTAGGATTCAGCAGTTGTAACTGTATTGTCCATCTGCATGGGTGTCATGAAGTTCACCACTTCTGTCTTAAGAAGCATGATGTTGGCTTTGGAGAAATTTTTTACCGTGGTTTCCTTAATGGGGGGTGGGGCTGGGATGTGGATATCAAGGGTGATTAGCTTATGGTTGGATCGGACCAACGAGGAGTTGACTTCAGGTGTGGAACATGTCACTCATGTTGGTAATGACTAGGTCTAGGATATTGTTGCCCCTGGTGGGGTGTGGATAAGTTGATCCAGGGCATTGGAGTTTATGAATTCCAGAAAGCGTTGTGCTAAGGAGTTGGTACACGAGTAGTTTTCCCAGTTAATGGTGGGGGTAGTTGGAGTCACCCATTATTAGGGTGTTTGGTTGAACTTTAATATTTTCCAGTACATCAAGAAAAGAGGAGTGGGAATCCTGGGGCATGGTGGGGGATCTGTAGCAAGCTACAGTTTGGATTGCAGTTTTGCCCAGAGTTAGTTGCAGTTGGATAACTTCAGATGCATTATGCTGAGCAACTAGCCTGGAGGTGTGGATATCCTTAATGAATATGGACACACCTCCGCCTTTGGTGTTTCGATCCAGGTTACATGGCCGAAAAGTGTGATGTTAAGTTGTCAATCTCGCCTTCATTCTTGCTGGATGGGTTCGGAGCCGATCCTCGGCTCCGACTCGGCACTTGCTTTAGCTCGAGAACTCCTTTTACCAGCTCGAGGCAACCCTATATCCCATGATGCAAGGCGGAACTACCTCAGATCTCGTTTGCCGCTTAGCGAAAGAGGTCTCCTTTGCCAGCTGAGGTAAGTTTTTTCTTGTTAAAGAAGAAAAAGTTCAGTTAGGGGTTTATTTTTTCCCTTTAGTGTTAGATTAGCCTGTACTTAGTTACAGCCCACCCTATTCCCTTCCTTTTAAACTTTTATAATAGTTTTCAGTTTAAAGTTTTAGTCAGGCCTAGTTCCCCAAGTTATTCCTTTCCTGTGTGTCTGTGCAGGGATTAAGTTGTGTGTTTGTGGGGACTGTTTGTGTCTATCCTTTTTAGGATGTCTAGGGAAGGCAAGGTCTCAGGCTTCAAGAAGTGTGACCAGTGCTGTCAGAAAATGTCCCTGACAGACGGTCACACTTCTTGTGTGTATTGCCTGGGGCCTTTGCACCTGCAGGACTCCTGTGCGTTGTGTCATGCTTTTAGCCAGAGAGTCCTGCAGGAAAGGAGGAACAAATTAATCCTCCGAGGTTTACTTAAACCTGAAGGTTCTCCTCCTAAGCCAGGGGCAGGAAAACCTCTTAAGCCACCAAGGCTCAGGCTACAGTGTCCAAGCCTCCTCCGGTGGCTCCGGCTCCGTCTGAGCCGATATCGGCTCCGGCTGGAGTCGATACTTCTTCTCTTAGAGTAGTGGGTTCGGTGCCGGCCGGCTCCGATACCCTGACTACTGTGGCCTTGTCGGCTCCGGCTGGAGCCGACACTTTATCCAGCATCGGAGCCGAGATATCCTCGGCTCCATCTGGGGTTCAAGGGACTTCGGCTCCGATGGCTTCGACCCGTAAGAGATCCCGGTCCCCTTCGATACTAAGTATTCACTCGGCTCCGGGTCTCCTCTTTGTCGGAGCGGAGCCATCGGAGCCGATCTTGAGATCTTCCAGGCTGTCTGACCACGATTTGGAGAGGGTGGTAAGCAGGCTGTTGAAGTCTCAGGCACTGGCCCAAATGCTCCATAGCCCGTCTCAACAGACTTCGGCTATAGCCCGGATTCTTGAGATTCCTCCTCCGACTCCACACCAGAGTTCGGAGCCGGAGCTTCTTGGGACAGCGACTGTTTCGATGCCGGAGCCGATACATCCTTCGGCTCCGTCATCTTCGGCTCCGATCTCCTCCTTGAGACCTTCCTTGGAGGGATCCGGTCGTCGGGTTTCCACTGTCGGCTCCGAGGGAGCTAGTGGCATCGGACCCTTGTCCGACCCCGCTCTCCCTCTCGGAGCTTCGGCTTTGGTAAGCTCGGCGCCGACATCGGCCTCGGAGCCTTCTCTCTCCTTGGAGCCGACCATTCCTGTTTCTTCGGAGCGGGTGTGTTCAGGTCTCCTGGGAAGAGGAGCCTTTGAGGTGATGAGGAGTGTCCTGGCCTCTGAGCCTGGTCAACGGTCTATCCCTCTAGCTCCTCCCTCATCAGTGCCTGCAGATGCCTCTTGCCAGCCTCTTGCTCTCAGGCCCAGGGATCCATCGCCCCAGGTTTCCCCACTGGGAATTTCCTCCTCTTCCGAGGTTTCTCCTGACCCTGCAGGGGAACCCCCTCGGAAGAGGACGGTAAGAGGAAACACACAGACTCCCTGAGTCTACTACATCTGATACCGACTTAGATGAGTCGGAGGGTTCCCACGGTCCCCTCTGAGGATGTCTCATTTTCAGACATCCTTGAGCTCCTCAAACAGAGGGGAATTGGCCCTCCATTGACCCCTCCGAGGATGAGTCGGTATACCTGGAGGCTTTGGATCCCGACCCTCCACCTCCTGGGTGTCTCCGCCTTCGACCCACTCATGCAGGTAGTGGCTCGGAAGGCGTGGCTCCAGATTCTGTGGAACCTGTCCCCAGGAGACCATCCAAGTTCATCACGGCCCCTTCGGATAAACAGTTCCTGTCCAAAGGTGTCTCTGTGGATGCTATGGTGGTAGCGGCGGCCACTAAGAAGGAACTGGCGGATCCTTCAGTACCTGTCCATCCTCCTAATAAGGATTCTAGGACCATGGACAGGTATGGAAAGCGGATGTTTTCTTCAGCGACCTTTGCTATGCGTTCGCTGAATTACCTTTGTCACTTCACCAGGCTTCAACGAGATATTCTCAAGGAACTGGGAGTAGTAGTCCAGGATCCTTCTGCTGCTGGGGCTCAGGAAAAGATTGCCTCTCAGCTTGCTATCCTGAATTCTATATCTAACTCCTCCATGCGGCTCATATCTTATGCGGCCGATGGAGCGAGCAGGGCCGCAGGCACAGGTGTTGCTCTTAGACGCCAAGCCTGGATGCGGCTGTGTAATTTTATGGACCCCTTTAAGGCGTCCTTCACCAACACCCTTTGACGGTTCGGCTTTGTTCGGACCTCAGGTGAAGGATACTTTGACCAGATGTGAGCAGGACGGTAAAACTCTTTCTGCCGTTGGAGTCCAGTTTTCCACTCCTTCTAGACCATATCCCAAGGGTCAGAAGGGGAAGATGTGGTTCCGTAAAGCCCAAGGAGCTACACCGGACACACGTGGTCAGTTTACCCCCAGAGGCAGAGGGGCTAACAATAATAGACGCCGCCCTAGAGGCAGGGGGTCCTCAGAACCAGGGCAACAGGGAGTCTCTTCATGAGAAGCCCTTTCAGCATCCCTGAGGTGTTGCCCGACTGTCCACCCTTGGAGGCAGTCGGGGGAAGAATTTCACTGTACCCAGTAGCCTGGCAATCCCTATCACAAGAGAAATGGGTACAGTCAATCATATCCGAGGGTTACAAAATCCCCTTGAAAGGTTTCCGTACCTCTACAATCCCTTCCAGACATCTCACCCGGTCAAAGGGATTTGGCAAGACAGGAAGTTTCAAAACTCCTGGAAAAAAGA
Source organism: Protopterus annectens (assembly GCF_019279795.1). Lineage (NCBI taxonomy): Eukaryota > Metazoa > Chordata > Ceratodontiformes > Protopteridae > Protopterus > Protopterus annectens. The sequence goes on along the minus strand of NC_056737.1, from coordinate 1,088,763,615 downwards.
GCCATCCAAACAGTGCCGGCAGACCAAGTAGGATCCGGCTTCTACTCAAGATTCTTTTGGTCCCCAAAAGGACGGGAGATTGGAGACCAATACTAGACCTAAGCAGACTAAACAAGTCTGTCAGAAAGGCAGGATTCCGGATGGTCACGCTGCAATCCATTCTGCCCTTTCTGGGCAAGGACAACTGGATGTGCTCTATGGACCTTCAAGATGTGTACTATCACATAAAGATTCACAGACACTCCAGAAGGTTTCTCCGCTTTCGGCTGGGAGCCAGTCATTACCAATTCAGAGCACTGCCCTTTGGCCTCACTTCAGCCCCAGAGTGTTCACCAAATGCATGGCAGTGGTCACAGCTCATCTGAGACGTCGAGGATTCCAGGTGTTTCCTTATTTGGACGACTGGCTCCTCTCCGCCACCTCCAAGCATCAGCTTCTTTGGTCCAGAGACTACACCCTACAGCTTTGCAAGAGTCTAGGAATTTCGGTAAATTTCGAAAAATCCTCTCTGCTGCCTTGCCAATCTATCACCTTTATAGGCAGAGTTAAATACCGTCAAAATGTTAGCCAGGCTAACAGATCAAAGGATTCTGGACATCCAGAAATTTGTTCAGCTTCTGTTACAAAGCAACAAGATCAAAGCCAGGTTTGTCTTGAAAGTTCTAGGCCTAATGGCTGCAGCCATTGTTCTTCTTCCACTGGCTCGCTTCCACATGCGTCTCCTGCAGTGGATGTTATTCACGCAGTGGTCGTACCACGATCTGCCCATGAGACACGAAATCTTGGTGACACAGTCGTGCAGGGCTCATCTACGATGGTGGATATCTTCCCCTCTTCTTCATCAGGGCCGACCCTTTGTTCCCCCTCCTCCAGTTGCCACAGTCACCACGGATGCCTCTCTGATCGGGTGGGGGGGGCATTATCAGGGCAGGATGGTCCACGGGACGTGGCAACCCATAGAATACCACCTGCACATAAATGTCCTGGAGATGAGAGCAGTGCTTTTAACGTTGCAAGCCCTCGACGACTTTCTTCCCACAGGGACTATTGCAGTACAGACGGACAACATGTCCGTGGTCTGGTACATCAACAAACAGGGCGGAACCAGGTCCTATCCCTTATGTCGAGAAGCTCTCAGACTTTGGCAATGGGCGATCTCTTCTCAGTGGTTTCTGATAGCAACGCACATCCCTGGCAGGTCCAACCTATTGGCGGACAGGCTAAGCAGATCTATTCTGATGCCTCACGAGTGGTCTCTCAATCAGTCTGTAGTGGATCAGATTTTTCTGAAGTGGGGCACCTTGTTGCGATCTTTTAGCTACCCCTCAAAACAGCAAGTGCCCAGATTACTTCACACTATTTCCTCTTCCAGGCCAACCCTTGAGAGACTCTCTAACCCAGGATTGGCCTCGGGGACTTCTTTATGCTTTTCCTCCCTTTCCATTGATTCCACAAGTCATTCAGAAAGCCATCGTTTTGAGAGCCAAATTGATCCTCATTGCTCCATATTGGCCTCGACAAATTTGGTTTCCGTCTCTACATCATCATCTTCTGGTGCAGCCCTGGCATCTGGACCCAGTTCCGGATCTTTTGATCCACCAGTCGGGTCAGCAGCACCGGGCCATTCATTCTCTCAACCTCACTGCTTGGTTGCTCCACTTCCTTCCCTAGCCAGGCTACCAATGATTTCTGACTCAGTCAGAGACATTTTAGTGTCTTCTTTAAAGTCGTCCACTAGAACTGTTTATGCTAGCAAGTGGTGACGTTTTTCGATTTGGGCAAACGCCAGAAATATTGATCCTTTTACCGCTCCTGTACATTCTGTTTTGGATTTCCTGGCGGAGGTTTTTCATTCGGGATCTTCGTCATCTACAGTCAAAGTACAACTGGCTGCTATTTCCAAGTATCATGTTGGCTTGCATGACAATAACATCATGTCTCATAGGTTATGCAAAGCCTTTTTAAGAGGAGTTTTTCTCCTAAAACCGCCTGTGAAACATCCTCCTCCGCAATGGGATCTAAACTTAATGTTGGCATCCCTAATTCTACCTCCTTTCGAACCGTCTGCTACGTGTTCTTTAAAGTTATTGACGTGGAAAACTATAATGTGAGAGTGTTCAATCTCGCCTTTGTTCTTACACATGGGTTCGGAGCCGATCCTCGGCTCCGTGCCGGCCGACTGCAAGCTCTGCATCGAGAAGAAGCTCGAGGACATCTAATACCCACAATCCCCCTCTGCCTTTACCCCAGATCTAGTTTGCCGCTGCTGCATTCGCATCGCTGGAGGCTAGCTCGAGGGTTTTTCAGATAAGATTTAACTTTCTTTTTGTTAAATTTTCAAGAGAACTTGTTAAAATCACTAGTTATTATATTTAGTGTAGTGTGTGTGTGTAGAGAGAGAAATTCTCGGTACCGTTAACTTAGTTTAACTTCTTTTAACTGGTATAGAGTTTTTCGGGGCCTACCACCCCTACTTGAATTGACAAACGGACTGACATATTACCGGATTTGACTCTTTTTTTCTCTGGATTGACTGTTACTGGACTTGACTTTTTTCTCTTACTTCAGAATGTCTGAGAAAATAAAATCTGGATTCAAACGTTGCCAGTGTGGCCAAAAGATGTCGGTCACGGACAACCACAGTTCCTGTGTCTACTGCCTTGGCCCTCTCCACTTACAAGAGGACTGTTCTATTTGTCACTCTTTTAGTGGGAGGGTCATGACAGATAGGCGCAGGAAACTGATGGATAGAGGTTTATTGAAACCCTCTTTCCAGGAGGCTCTGGATGCTTCAGACCAGGCATCCAAATCCTCGAAGGAGTCGAAGACGTTGGAGCCCAAGTCATCGGCTCTGAGCTCTTCGGGTAAAGTTAGATCACCGGTTCCACAGACTTCGGGGCCGAGTGTTCAACTGTTGACAGTTTCCGAGCCTTGAGTCTTGGAACCGGTGACGGAGCTCCCTCCACCGACTCTGTTGAGGTCGGCTCCGTCTTCGATCCCTTCGACTCGTTCTTCCAGGCCCCTTTCCGACACCGATGTGGACCGTGTGGTGCAGAAATTGATGGAGCATACGCCCTATCCAAGCTTATCTCGGTCTCCTCTCAGTTGATGTCGAGACTTGAAAGCCTGCCACTATCTCCATCTGTTCCTCCTCCGAGACCTGTCCAGTCTTGGAGCGGAAGAAGCTGAACTGATGATTGTGGAGCCCTCGGTGCCAGAACCGTCTTTTTCTCGGTCGGCACCGTTCACCTCGACTCCATCCGATCCGGTACTGGAGTCTTGGGGCCGAAGATCCATCCTTGGTTCCGGGACCGAGAGTCGGACCGATGTTTCGGTTCCGACGCTCCCTCTCGAGCCTCGGCGGATCGACTCGGTTCCGTCCTCGGGTCGGTGCCTTCGGTTCCTGTTTCGGGGATTCTACTCATTTCTTCGGAACCGGGAGATACCTCGACTCGGGACCCGGGGGCCTTCGACCTCATGAGGAAGGTGTTGTCTACCCAGACAACCACATCAGCAGGAACAGCTTCTCCTCCCCACAAAGGACCGTTATCCTCCTCTGCACCCACGGCCACATCCAAGCCTCGGCCTCCAGTGTCTCAGCCACCCCTGGAGGGTGCCCCTTCTTCCTCGGAGGCTTCTTGGATGCTCCCCGAAGAAGTCCCTAGGAAAAGATTGTGTAAGAGGAGACACTTGGATTCTCCACAAGAATCCTTGACATCTGATACTGACTTAGATGAGTCAGAAGGGTCCCCTAAGTCACCTTCAGAAGATGTCTCTTTTCTGACATCTTGGAGATCCTAAAACAGAGAGGTGACTGGCAATCCCTCCCCCCTTCTGAGGATGAGTCAGTTTTGCTGAAGGCATTTGGTGCTCGCCCTTCCTCCTCCTGGGTCACTCCACCCTTCGATGAGTTAATGGAGTTGATTGCTCGAAGGGCGTGGGAGACACCTGACACGGTGGAACCAGTCCCTAGGAAGCCAAATAAGTACATTACGGCACCACAGGACAAGGCTTACCTCACCAAAGGAGTTCCAGTAGACGCCATGGTGGTGGCAGCGCCACGAAAAGGAGATGTCGGAGTCTTCCTCATCTGTCCATCCGCCTAACAAAGATTCTAGGACCATGGACAGATACGGGAAGCGCATTTTCAGTTCAGCGGCTTTCTCTATGCGTTCCCTGAACTATTTGACTCATTTTACACGTTTACAGAGGGATCTAGTCAAAGAGTTGGGAGATACCCTCCAGGGTACTACAGATGCTGCTGTTTCAGAGAAAGTTACAGCACATCTCAACACCCTTACATCCATTGTAAACTCGTCCATGAGGCTGATATCCTACGCAGCCGAAGGATCGAGTAGGGCAGCGGCTTCAGCGCTTGCTCTTCGTAGGCAGTCCTGGATGCGCTTATGTTCGTTTGCGGAAGCCTTCAAGTCTTCCTTTACTAACGCCCCATTTGATGGAGCCACACTTTTTGGCCCTAAAGTAAAGGAGACCCTTACCCGGTGTGAACAGGAGGGAAAGACTCTGTCTGCTGTCGGAGTCCGTTTTTCCACCCCTTCCAGACTGTACCCCAAAGGGCAACGTGGTGGGAAAATGTGGTTTCGAAAACCCCAAGGATCTTTCCCAAACACACAGGGTGATGCCCCCTCTAGAGGCAGAGGGGGCAGAGGTGGAAGACGCCCTGGCGGCAGAGGGGTCCAAAACCAAGGTGACAGGGATAACCTCCCTGGCAAACCTTTTCAGCACTCCTGAGAGGAGGCCCGACTGTCCTGCTCTGGAGGCAGTCGGGGTCGCTAGCTTTATACCCTCAGGCCTGGCAAAACCTTTCTTCAGACAATTGGGTAAAAAGCGTTGTTACCAGAGGTTACAAAATCCCATTTCTATCCACACCCATTCCAAAGAGAAAACTCCCAGATGTACCACCCCATCTGCGAGACCCAGCAGCTACAGAAATTTCAAAGCTGCTAGAAAAAAGAGTCATCCAACCAGTCCCAGTGGACCAAATAGGATTCGGAACTTACTCAAGGTTCTTTTTAGTTCCAAAGAAAACAGGGGACTGGAGGCCGATTCTGGACCTAAGCCATCTCAACACCTTTGTTCTAAGCAGCACAAACCAGGAAATAATATCAGGATTCACAGCAATAGGGCAACACACAGAAGTACCACAGAAGTCACAGGAAAATAAAGTTAAATTTAAGTTGAATTTAATGAAGCGCTTTTCGTCTGTGGTGTACACAGACTTCCTCAGACAAAAAGTATTACAAATTACATTTAACTGAACAGCAGCTTAAATATCCAGCAGTATTAAGTCAAAGGTTCAATTAACCAATCAGGCACACCTTGAACCATGAATAAAAATTTAAAGTTAAAGCATAGCTCACAGGACTTGAGTTCAATCACTCACATTATATTAAAATTAAAAATAAAACTAGACAATCATAAAATCAGCCAGTTGTTAGCCTATCATCTAAATAAACACTAGCCACTACCTGTTTTGGCTAGTGTTTATTTAGATGATAGGCTAACAACTGGCTGATTTTATGATTGTCTAGTTTTATTTTTAATTTTAATATAATGTGAGTGATTGAACTCAAGTCCTGTGAGCTTGCGTTTTAACTTTAAATTTTTATTCATGGTTCAAGGTGTGCCTGATTGGTTAATTGAACCTTTGACTTAATACTGCTGGATATTTAAGCTGCTGTTCAGTTAAATGCAGTTTGTAATACTTTTTGTCTGAGGAAGTCTGTGTACACCACAGACGAAAAGCGCTTCATTAAATTCAACTTAAATTTAACTTTATTTTCCTGTGACTTCTGTGGTACTTCTGTGTGTTGCCCTATTGCTGCGAATCCTGATATTATCTCAACACCTTTGTCAAGAAGGAAAAGTTCCGAATGGTCACGCTTCAATCGATCCTTCCATTCTTACGGAAGGACGACTGGATGTGCTCGATAGATCTGAAGGACGCTTACTACCACATCAAAATGGCCAGGGCGTCCAGGGATCATTTGCGCTTCCGGCTGGGAGCCAGTCACTATCAGTTTCGAGCCCTGCCCTTTGGTCTGACTACAGCCCCCAGGGTCTTCACCAAATGCATGGCAGTGGTAGCGTCTCATCTGAGGCGCCTAGGATTCCAGGTGTTTCCGTATCTGGACAACTGGCTCCTGTCTGCCACCACCAGGCGTCAACTGATACAAGCCAGGGATTACACCCTACAACTTTGTACACACCTTGGAATTTCAGTAAATTTCGAAAAATCTTTGCTACAGCCATCACAGCATATCTTATTCATAGGAGCGGAATTAGATACGCACCATTTAGTTCTAAAACTTCCTACAGAAAGAATAGTAGCACTTCAAATCAACATTTCCCTTCTGCTGTCGTCCAGAAAGTCACCGGCAAAAATTGTTCTGAAAGTCTTGGGTCTCATGGCAGCTTCTCTCATTGCTATACCATTGGGAAGACTGCACATGAGAGTGCTACAATGGCTTCTGTTTGCACAATGGTCATTCCAACAACTTCCACTGACTCACGAAATATTGATAACGAAAACATGCAAATCACACCTAATGTGGTGGTTACAGACTTGCAACCTATCCAGCGGAAGACCATTTGTGCTACCCGCACCGTCAGCGACGATAACCACGGACGCTTCCCTGATAGGGTGGGGGGGCATCTTTCAGGGACAGACAGTCCAAGGCGAATGGACCAATCTGGAGTACAATCTGCACATCAATGTTCTGGAGTTGAGGGCAGTGTTTTGGCGTTGCAACACTTTGCTCCCCTTCTTCCTCCAGGGACCATTGCAGTTCAGACAGACAACATGTCCGTAGTCTGGTACATAAACAAGCAAGGGGGAACCAGGTCTTACCAACTATGCAGAGAGGCCATGAGAATTTGGCAATGGACAGAGTCCACCGGTCGCTTTCTGATCGCAACGCACATCCCGGGGTCATCCAACGTCATAGCCGACAGGCTGAGCAGGGCAATACTATTGCCTCACGAGTGGTCCCTCAAACAGTCAGTTGCGAGAAGGATTTTTTGCAAATGTGGCCAGCCTACCTGCGATCTGTTTGCGTCTCCAATGAACGCCAAATGCAGGAGCTACTTTGCCCTATTACCCCCTCCAGGGGAAGTCCCCAGGGACGCGCTGGTGCACGATTGGCCCCCGGGTCTCCTATATGCTTTTCCTCCTTTTCCCCTGATTGCAAAGTTTCTACAGAAAGCCAACAACCTTCAGAGGACTATTATTCTCATTGCTCTGTTCTGGCCTCGTCAAATTTGGTTCCCCTTTCTATTGCATCACCGCATTCGGGGACCTTGGATGCTGGACCCAGAGCCAGATCTACTGACTCACTCGTCAGGAGTTCCTCACCCATCTCTAGAATCTCTCCATCTAGCAGCTTGGCTGCTCCTCCCTTTCTAGCCAGGTCGGTTCCCCTTACATCGGCGGTTCAAGATATTTTAGTAGCTTCTCATAAAGTTTCCACTACAAAGACTTACACCAGTAAGTGGAAACGTTTGTCTTTGGAGTCACATCATTTGGACCCTGTTATAGCTCCGTTAAACAAGGTTTTAGAGTTCTTGACTGAACTATTTCATGAAGGAGCTTCCCCGGCTACTTTAAGAGTACAGTTAGCTGCCATTTCTAACTATCATGTAGAGGAATGTGGTGCGCCTATTATGGCTCACAGACTTTGTAAAGCCTTTTTAAAAGGTTCTTTTCATATCAGACCACCAGTCAGAAGTCCGACATCACTGTGGAATTTGAACCTGTTGCTCTCTAAATTGATGTTGCCACCCTTTGAACCAGCCTCAAGTTGCACATTGAAATTTTTGTCATGGAAAACTTTATTTCTAGTGGCCATTACATCTGCTAGACGAGTGTCTGAGCTTCAGGCCCTTTCTGTCAAACATCCTTATTTAATATTTCATTCTGACAGAGTATCCCTACGCACTAATCCATCCTTTCTCCCCAAAGTTTGTTCTTCTAGTAATATTAATCAGTCCATTGAATTACCCACCTTCTTTAAGAACCACTCTAATAAATTGGAGTATATGTTGCACAAACTGGACGTTCATAGACAACTCAGATTTTATTTGGATAGAACAAAAGATCACAGGAAATCTGATCAACTGTTTCTAGCTTTTGCTGACAGCAGAAAGGGTCTTGCAGTTACGAAACAAACTCTTTCTAAATGGCTAACTGACTGTATCACATATGTTTATGAGGCCTCTGATCAAACATTATCAGCTAAACCCAAAGGACATTCCACCAGATCAGTTTCTACATCTTTGGCTCACGCAGCTCGCTACCACTAGACACTATTTGTGCGGCTGCTACTTGGGCTAAACCACATACATTTATCTCTCATTACAAAGTGGACAGGGTTTCTAGGGATAGGGCAACCTTTGGTTCCACTGTGCTCAAGAACGTTCTCCCTTGAGTTCCTCAGGATCATGGAGCTAGGGACGCTACCCATGTGTAAGAACAAAGGCGAGATTGAACACTCTCACATAAAGAAGTTATGTCCTTACCATAACGTTCCATGTGGAGTGTTCATCTCGCCTTGGTTATTACACTCCCACCCGTCCCACCCTTAGGAAGAACGTTCAATTTGGTGCCTGGTCTGGAGTATTCTCCTTCTGCTGTTGCAGTATTAGTGTTACTATTATACCCTTGGTATGTTTGTATATATGTACTTTTATGTATATAGTTTGGCATGTGTGCGTGCTTTATGTCTGGTTTGCTTGCAAACTAGATCTGAGGTAAAGGCAGAGGGGGATTGTGGGTATTAGATGTCCTCGAGCTTCTTCTCGATGCAGAGCTTGCAGTCGGCCGGCACGGAGCCGAGGATCGGCTCCGAACCCATGTGTAATAACCAAGGCGAGATGAACACTCCACATGGAACGTTATGGTAAGGACATAACTTCTTTTTTTTGTTGGCTGTTACTTCTGCAAGAAGAGTTTCTGAGATTCAGGCCCTCTGTATTCATTCACCTTATCTGGTTTTTCATAAGGATAGGGTTTCGCTCAGAACTAACCCTTCCTTTCTTCCCAAGGTTGTATCTCAAACCAATATTAACCAATCTATTGATCTACCAGTTTTCTTTCCTAACTATTCTGACAGAGCTGAACAGAAGCTGCATTTTTTGGATGTTCATCGTCAGCTCAGGTACTACTTGCATAGGACTAAACAAATTAGAAAATCAGACCAATTGTTTGTCTCCTATGCAGAAAACAGGTTAGGTCTTCCAGTTTCTAAAGTGACCTTATCTAGATGGTTGACTTCCACCATTTCCTATGTGTACTGTCTAAGGGGCAAACAACTATCTTCTAAGCCAAAAGCACATTCGACCAGGAGTCTATCCACTTCTGTAGCCTTTCAGGATAGACTTCCCATTGACACTATTTGTGCAGCAGCTACTTGGGCCACGCCTCATACCTTTGTGTCTCATTACAAGTTGGATTTGGCCTCCAGAGATAGGGCCAGTTTTGGTTCCACAGTTCTCAAGAGTCTGTTCCATTGAGCCACCCGGGATACAGGTGCTAGGGACGCGGTCCCATCCAGCAAGAATGAAGGCGAGATTGACAACTTAACATTTAGAAGTTATGTACCTACCATAACGTTCCATGTTAGTTGTCTTCTCTTCTTTCTTCGTCCCTCCTCCTTCCCCTGGCCTGGACAGATCTTGGAGAGTTCCTATTAGATTGCTTCCTCTGGAGCATTGTTATGAGGACTTCTTTTAGGAACCATGGTTCCTAATTATGTTAGGATAAGTCTTTAGCAGGGTCAGTTAGCTGCCAAACGAGATCTGAGGTAGTTCCGCCTTGCATCATGGGATATAGGGTTGCCTCGAGCTGGTAAAAGGAGTTCTCGAGCTAAAGCAAGTGCGAGTGAGCCGAGGATCGGCTCCGAACCCATCCAGCAAGAAAGAAGGCGAGAGAAGACAACTAACATGGAACGTTATGGTAGGTACATAACTTCTAATTATGAGTTATAGCCTGGTAGTGCAGGGCTGCTCCCTGGAGCCTTGAACCAGGTCTCAGTCACTGCACAGATATTGATGTTCTCCATTTTAAGGAATGCCTCAAGTGAGTGCATTTTGAGATTTAGACTTCTAGCATTGAGTAGCATTACCCTCAATTTTTGCTTGCCTGTTCCTGTTATGGTGGTGAATTTATTTGAACCTTGCCTAAAAAAGGCACTATAGGGGCAGCAAGAGCCTTAGCCAGTATCCGGAATCCCAGGGACGACAGGTGCAGGTCATCTGTGGAAAAGCATCGTGGTCTGTCGACCATGTCATCCCAAGCAGACAGATACTGGATCCCCCTAGAATGACACCAGAAGCTTAGCCAGTTGTTGAAGTCAATCATTTTGTCCTTGCACTGCGGTATCATTCTGGGCAATGGCAGAATGCTATTCAGGGCTAGGGTCATACCTGCCTGGGCTACAAGATCGGAGAGCTCTTCCATGTCTCTTTTCATGTAGGTCAGGGAGGTACATCTCAGGTCATTCACACCAACATGGACAATGACAGAGTCATATTTGTACTTGTTGTGGCGTGACCTGAGTGCATGGGTTATGTGGCGGATCCTGGTACCAACAGGCAGCTGACAGTAACCTTCTCCTTGTTTAGCCTGGTGAGTGGGACATCAGTGTGCCTGACTATAGAGTCACCTATGACTAGTGTGTTGGGTACGTTGTTTTGCCTTATTGGCTGTGGTTGAGTGGCACACTGAGTCTGTCGGCTATATGTCATTTGGGTTGTGTTGGGGGATGGAGGTTGCTTGCGTTTCTGCTTTGGAGGTCTCTGTTGCTTAGACAGATTATTATTGAGTGCCTCTGCGAATGTTTTTGTGTTACTTTCTGTAGATTTTGATGGTGTAGATTTAGTGAGACTGTGTGGTGTGGTGCAAATGTTTACCTTCTCCTCATGACTGTCAAGTTTAGTCTTGGTTGGAGAGAGCTTTACCTCCAGTTTGGCTAGATAAGTGCATCTTTCACAGGTTGCAGTGTTGAGTGGTAGGAGGAGAGGGTTGTCTGTATACATGAGGCAATTTCTACATTGCCTCAAGATGCCCAGATTAATCAGATAGACAGGAGAGAACACTGGGAGCTGACCCTTGGACATGCCTGAATAAAAACTATTTTCCTCTAGATAAGTGAGGAAAGTGAATACAAGAGCTGTTTTTCTCTAAGCAAGTGAGAAAAGTAAGTACAAAAACTTTTTTTCTAGGTAATGAGGAAGGTTGAGTGCAGTAGTAATTAGTAGTTTTAGTGCTTACAAGTTCTGAACACGAGTAAGCAAATGTAAGTGCTAAAACTAGGAGTCTGTATCTGTACTAGACAAGTTGCAGGACAGAAACAAGTGCAAATGCAGGCTTTCAAATCAGAAAGTTGAGAAATATGGAAGAGATTGCCCAAACTGCCAATAACTACAATTTCTGGGCCAGAACCACTCCTCATGTGGTAGACAGGTTACCTAGTGCTTACCACTCCCACTGATAAGCTAGACAGCTTCCCTCCAACACAGAAAGGCTTGGGGGCTCAGTAGTTTACATACAGTCCTGGATACAGCAAATCTTTATCTGGAACACTAGTTACAGGAAAGGTAGGAAACAGGCTTATAGTTTTTTTTTTTTTTTTTTTTTTTTTACAGAAAAGTAGCTAAAACAGTATTAAAAACAATTAACATGCAGTGCAAGCTAGCACACTTGAGCATGTAGCAATATTAGACCAAACACAGTTTAAAAATGCAATTAAATTAAAAAGAACTAAAAGCAAGTGCAGAAAGAGTTTATTAGGTGGAATGTGGTAAAGAGATGGGGCTGGGGTAATGTCCCAGATCAGATCTACAGTGGGGTGGGCAACTTCAAAAGCCACCAAATTTAAACTAGAAGCCAGAAATAGTGAGGGTGGGTGGGACAAAACAGTTTCAACAGAGATTTAAGCAACAATTAACAGTACAAACTCTAAACCCAACAAAATATACTCAGCTCTGTATATTTGCAGATAGATTGGAAAGCAGTCTTTCAGAACAGGGAGACAACACTTTCAACAGAGATCTAAACAACAATTAACAGTCAAACTCTAAAACCAAAAAAATATACTCAGCTCTGTATATTTGCAGATAGATTGGATGGCCTAGTGTTTGAGTAGCTGGTGATTTACCCTATCAAATGCCTTGGATAGGTCAAGGAAGAGGGCTGAGGAGAGCTTGTTGTCATTACGGTTTTGATTTATTGTATGGGAGAAGAAGAGAAGAGCTGAGGTTGTACTATGGCAAGGTCTGTATCCATGCTGGGAGGGGGCTAGGAGAGTGTTTTGATTCAGATAGGGAAGAAATTGCTTGTGGATATATTTTTCCATTATTTTAGCCAAGGGAGACAGAATGGTTATTGGCCTATAATTTGAAAGTTCAGTGGCATCTCCCCCTTTATGAAGAGGAACAATGTGGGAGATTTTCCAGATGCGGGGGATATACGCCTCGTAGATAGTTCTATTGATTAAAATTGCTATGGGGTATGCTATTTCATTAGCGGCTTTTTGCAGATATTCTACAGGTAGTAGGTCTGCTGCAAGGGTGGTGGGTTTCAGTTTTTTTAAGTAGGGACTTAAAAGATGTTGGTACTGGATCAAGCTTAAAGGGGATCTTATTATCATGTGTGGGGTTGGTAGTACTTTGGGTATAGGGAGATACCTTACTGGCTAGGGATTGCGTTGTTTCTGTAAAGAAAGTGTTAAAGGTGCTAGCAACAATTTTAGGAGGTTGTTGGAGGGTAATTAAGGGGTGGGAGTAGTTGATTGGATTGGATGGAGAAGTTTGTTTATGCCTGACCAGAATTTTTGTGGTTGATTTTGGTGCTTTTGTTGCAGATTACAGTAGTAATTATTTTTGTCTAGCATAATAGACGTCTTTGTATCAGTTTTCAGCTGTTTATATAGAAGGTGGTCTTTTGGGGATTTAGTGGTTCTCCAGGAGGTCCACGTTTTGTTTCTGCTAATAATTTTTTGTTATGTATCATTGGACAGCCATGGTGCTACTTTGTTATTGGTTCTAATAGTGCGTGGGGGAGCATGGTTATCCAAGATGGCAAGAATTGTAGAGTTAAAGTATGAGACCACTTCATCTAGTGGAAGTAACCATAGGTTGGACCAGTCACATGTGTTAAGTTCATTCTGAAATTTAGTCTGAATAAAGTTATTACAACTTCTAATGGTTTTAAAGGGAAGTTGTTGAGGGATGTCATTTCTTTTTCTGATTATACAGGTCCCGAAGTGATCACTAAAGTCCTCGGGTAGGGTGCCTGTTTTATATATCTGGGGTAGGTTGTTTATTAATATCCAATCTAGGATACTTTCCTTTTTGTTAGGCTTATTGATTTTGGTTGGGGAGGATATCATCTGGGAGAAGCCATGCAAATGTATATGGGTGGAGGGAAAGTCTGAAGAGCAAGTATTCCAGTCGATATTAACATCCCCGAGAATAATAGTTTCCTGGAGGCAGTTAGTGGAGAGCCATTGGAGGATACCCTCCAAGGTATTTGTGTTGTCACCTGAGGGAATATAGATACATGCAATGTTTATAGATTTGCATTTGTTGAGTTTGATCTTTGTGATGAGTATTTCTGCATTGTTAGTAAACAAGGCATTTGGGGTACTAGTTTTGGATTCTTCCAGAGTGGATTTATACAAAATGGCTACACCCTCTGCTTTCTTAGAGATGCGATCAAGTCTTAATATATTGTACCCTGGGGGTATAATCTCATTATCAATGGTAGTAGGCTTGTGCCAGGTCTCGGTAAGGCATAGTATATCAGGGGAGTGGACATCCAGGAGGGCATGTAAGTAGTGAATTTTCTTGTTTATACTTATAATGTTTAGGTGACACACTAGGAATGAGTTGGGGGCATCATTTGAGTTTCGTAGGCTAGTATGGGTGTTATTTGTGGGGCTGATAGTAACAGGTGGGGTTGAGCCTGGGTTAGGGTGGATGTCACCATCCACTATGAGGTTAGATAGTAATCTAATAGCAAGTTTCTGGAGTTTTAATAAGAGTTTGTGGTAGTATTTAGTTCTAGGATTAATATATGAAGTACGAATGGGATGTTGAGTTTTTGCATTAGAAGGGTGATGAGAGGTGGGGGTAGTGGTTGGTTAGAATTATGTGGATGAGTAGTAGTACTGGTTTTGGTTCTAGGGTAGTGGGTGCTAGGGAGGTGTTTGTATTGATAGGCTGTGAGAAGATAGAGAATTATAAGTGGGGGTATTAGGCAGTAAATAGGTTTAGAGTTTGAAGATTTGTTAAAAGTATATGGAGGCATTGTAGGTGTATTTGAGTAATGCTTGTTTAAAATAGAGTAGGGGTGTTTATAATTATCTTATAGTGAGAGATTGGAGAAAGTTTGAGTAATGGGACTGGGTCTGTGAATGATTGGTCAATGCTGATTGATTCCGATGAGTGGGAGTGGTGTCAGATGAGGGGGAGTGGCAAGGTGATAAGTAGTGTAGGACAACTGGGGTGGGTGGGTATTGGGGGCAGGGTTGGGGAGTGGAGAGAGCCTGCAGGGCGAACGGAGCGGGTAGAGCCAAAAGACGAAGAAGGTCGAGGAGAACAATCAATCAGTGGAGTGCTGAAGTCTGAAGGTAAGTGTGGTGAGATATATAAGAAGGTGAGAGGCTTTAAAAAAGATAGAAGTGGGATTATAGCAGAGTGATATAAGGAAATATTTGTATGGTTATACTGGGACCCAGTGTGAGAGAGAATAATAAAGAGATGATTAAGAACTGTGTTAAGGGGATTCAATGAAGAGTAGGTAAAGGGATTTAGAGACCCTAAAGCTAATAGTATGGAGCCACCTAGAGGGCAGTGGGCTACTTACATGCGAGCACACTACTGGGGATTCCTATGAAGCAAGGCAGAAAAGCTAAGTCAAAAGATGGTGCCTTTCTACATCAGACTTTTTGATACCTCTGTAATTAAGCAGGAGTGGGAGGGGAGGTGTGCAGGTTCAAGGTGGGGCAGGAGGTAGACACAAAGTAATGCAAGGCTGTGAGTCAGAAAAACTGGACTAAGCCAACTGCTAAAAAGAAAACAGGAAAACCAAGCTAAGTTAATTCCACGTCAGTGTGGTGCAGTATTTTCCTAATAACTACACGTTATGCTACTAATCTAGTACAGATTGGTGAAAAGGACCACCACTTCTGCAGTGAAAACAAAAGAAGTATGGGCTGCAGGTACATAGGTAAACCTTTTTCCAAGAGAAAGTAGTTTTAAGTAATTGACCTAGAAGTACTATAGGAAGAGAGAAATGGGGGGGGGGGCAGTAGTGTGCTCGCGTACAGTGAAAGGGGAAACAGTCTTCAGTTTGGAGGACAGATTAAATATAACTCTAACATACACTAGTGTAGCTGAAAGCACTTTAGTGTTCCACCGACGCAGTGTCTTACAGTGCAGGGCAACAAGACAGCCTTGGGTTGATTGGAGGTTGGCCAAGACACAGGATGTAACTTTTGCTGAGAGGACTGGAAGTAAAAAGGAAAACGAGGTAAATATTAGGTCTGAAGTTTTAAAACACTCTGGTTACCAAGCAACTGAGATAGAGAATGCACGGGAGGAGCAGCATACCTTGTAAGAAACAGAACAATTCTATGAACAACACAAAATGCAAGGATGGCAGAGAAAAAAACCCAAAAAGGTAACTGCAGTTGATACCAAGCTATGATAACATACACTACACTATTATGTATTGTTACAAAGGTTATGAAGACAAAAATAGTAACTACTAAGCTTCTACATGCTATTTAGCATTCTCCACTAAAAGTCAGGAAAAACAGTGGTATGCTACTGAAACGCAAGTAACTTCTAAGATGCTACATTCTCCAGCTAACAGTCAGAAATAACATTGATGTTATGCAGATACAGTCAGTTGTATCCCTCAGAGGTTACAATAACTTCTACTCTAATTGCCAAACAGGTTACTGATCTAAAAGTATACATAGGAGGTGATAGTATTCACATTATTGAACAAAACAGCATTTTACCTTTTCTTTAAAGTCACAATGTGCTATAAATACAGTTCTATACTAGCACAACAAAAACACTCATATGCAGGGCAAATAGAGTAAAGGAAAAAAATAATGAAAACGCTCTTGAAATGCAACTCCAGAAAACAAGTGACCAGATAGAGCTGTTACCAACCAGAAATATGCATGTCAAAAATACATACCATGTGTGAAACTTCTCAAAAATAGAAATCAGGTAACCCAAGAGGTCCCACCAGACCAGGCAGGATCTTGGATTTACTAAATGTTCGTTTTAGTGCCAAAGAATGGGGATTTAAGGCCAATTTTGATCCTATGTTGTCTGAACAAATTTGTGAAAAAAATTCCACATGATTATGATGCAGTCAATTCTTCCATTGCTAAGGAAGGGACAACTGTATGTGCTTGATAGACCTTCACAATGTGTACTACCTAAAAAAACAGATAGTTGTTCCAGGAGGTTTCTGTGTGTCCTGGTGGGGGCAGTCATTTCCAGTTCAGAGCCCTGCCCTTTGATCTCATCACAGTCCCTCATTTCACCATGTTCACGACAGTGGTTGCAGCTCATCTCAGACTGCAAGGGTTCTGGGTGTTTCCTTATCTGGACGACTGCCTCATCACCACTCCCTCCATAAAACTTCTAGGCCAGGGGCTTCTTGCTTCATCATTGTTTGACCTTGGGCATTACAGTGAATACAATAAAGTCCAAGCTTCAACCCATTCAGACCATGGAATTTATTGGAACACTTTTAGATTCAAGACTTCAGATCACCAAACTGTCTCGAGCCTGGATTTCTGCAATTCATGAACATACATTGGCTGTTCTTTCATGTCAGAAGCCACCAGCAAGACTGGTTGTACTGCTCCTAGTTTCCATGGCTGTTGCTACCTTATTGATTCCTTTTGCCAGATATCACATTAGAGTACTTCGGTGGATCTGGTCAGCCCAGTGGTCTATCTGACATCAACCCATGAATTTTCATTTTTTTTTCCTCACAAGGATCTGCAGGTCTAATATCCAACAGTGACGGGAGTCGCCAGTTGTCTCTCAAAGACCCTCCTTTGTGCTAACTTCATGTCAGGCCGCAGTGACCACAGACACTTCCCACTTAGGGTTGGGGGGAACACTTCGTGGAAAAGACAATCCAAGATGCACGGATTCTGACAGAGGCCAGTTTCACATTAACATTTTAGAAATGAGAGCAGTCCTCCTATTGTTGTAGGCATTCCAGGACACACTTCCCTCAGGTGTGATTTGGAATCAGACTAATAATATTTCCATGGTCTGGTACATCAAGAAATGGGGAGGAACATGATCCTGCCACGTTTGTTGAGAGACCATGAGTGTATGGCAAGGGGCGATGTCTTCTCACCACTTTCTGATAGCAGCATACATTCTGGGGAAGTACAGTGTTCTAACAGACAGATTGACCACATCCATACTTTTCCATCATGAGTGGTCCCTCAGTCCAGTGGTAGCAAATCAAATCAGACAATGTGACCAACTTTGCTGCAATCTGTTTGCATCCCCTTAAAACACCAAGTGTAGCAGGTACATTGCCTTGATCCCCCAGGAGTGGGGGAGTTAACGAGGGACTCCTCTACACCTTTTCTCCTTACCCCTCTGATACCAAAAGTCTTTCAGAGCCATTGGTGAGAAAACACTTCAGTGATCCTCATCTCCCCCTTTTGGCCATGACCTGTGTGGTTACATTCTTCTGGCCTGACCTGGTTCACCCTCCCTGGATGCTGGGCTTATTTACAGATCTTTTATCTTATTCATTAGTTTCACGTCACCCGGACATTCAATCCCTCAAACTAACCATGTGGTTTCTCTAATTCCATTTATGGCCAGGTGGTACAGGATTTCTTCCCAAGTTGTTGTCTGTTTCAACAAAAACTTAAGACACTTTTTCAGCCCCTGTCCAGGCCATTTTGGATTTTCTAGCATCTCACTTTCATGGCAGAACCAATTAATCCACTGTTAAGGTACAATTAGCTGCTATATCCAGCTTTCACATTGTGGATAATCTGTCCCCCAACGCCTCCCTTAGACTGTCAAAAGTGTTTCTTCTTCATCATTCACTCAGGGACCCAATGCCTCCTTGGGTATTGCTCTTCATTTGCAGGCCTTAAATTGCCCCGCCCTTGAACCTGCATCCAGAGTTAACTTAAAATTCTTACATGGAAAACTTTATTTTTGATGGTCGTCCTCTTTGCCAGGAGAATTTCAGAGCTTCACAACTTATTTAGTAAGCCCCATTATGTGATCTTCTACAAAGATAGAGTATCTGTAATAATCAATCCTTTTCTCCCTAAAGTGGCTTCTGAATCATTCCACAATCAGTCTTCCTGTGTTCTTCCCAATTTTTTCCAATAAAGATGAATACATGCTGCACTTGCTGGATGTGTACCATTAGCTTTGTTTTTACTTGCATTGTACTAAGAAAATCAGAACGACTAATCAGCTGTTTGTCTATTCTTCCTTCATCATGATGGGTAAAGGAGTATCTAAGGTAATGCTCTCATTGGCTTTCAGACTGTTTTCTCACATGACTATAAAGAAAAAAGCTTATTCTTATCCAGGTCTAAGGCTCACTCAGCAAGATCTGTAGCTAGTTCTACAGCTTTCATATGTATGATACCACTTGATGACATTTGTATGGCGCAGTGGTGCAGTGGTAGCATTGTCACCTCACAGCAAGAGGTTCTCTGGTTCAATGCTCGGCAGGGGTGCCTTCTGTGTGGAGTCTGCATATCTTCCCTGCGTTTGTGTGGGTTTCCTCCAAGTGCTCCGGTTTCCTCCCACGCTACAAAGACATGCATCTGGAGCATTTCTCCCCAGGCCTCCGCTGAAAATTGGCTTGTTCCAAGTCGGACTTTCCCGGTTAACAAATGTAAAATAAATAAATAAATAAATACAATTTGTGCTGCTGCTACTTTGTCCATTGTCCATGCATTTATTTCTCATTATAAATTTGACTTGTAGTCAAGGTCAGGAGCCTCCTTTAGTTTGGCTGTGCTCCAAAATGTCATTGCTTAAGATCTCCAAAGTGTTCCAGTAGGTGGGGATGGACAGAAGAGACATAATCAGATACAAAGGTTATGTACTTAGTGTAAATATAGATCTGTTGTCTGCTTCCATTCTTGCCCAACTCCCCCTCCCCACCCCCTAACACCCTTTTTCCTGATTCCTGGAGTGACCATGCTGAGCTACTTTAATCATGTGCTCTTTAAATCCCACGCATAACAGCTGGTTTCTTTATAATATGTGATTTCTTGGTTACTGTAAGTCTGCAAGCAATCTCCCTTTTTCTGCTGTTGAGGCAAAGTCTATCTAAGGCATCTTTCTCCTTACATGAGATTATGGGGAAGAGGAGAAGCCTGAGCACTGGATCTGAAGCTTGAGAGTAGCTAAAGTCTTGATTCAAAGACCCATCAGTTGAAGTACGATGGAAACAGACAACACAGATCTACCGTTACGGTAAGTATATAACATGTATTTTTGTGTAGTCAGCCTGCAAAATGCTAGTGCAGTAGGAAAAACCTGATTTCTAATGTGATTATTGTAGTGCATTATATGTATGATTTATTTCATTGTTTTATTTGCCGTGGTCACTTTTTCAAAGTTAATACTGTGTGTTTTTTGTGGCAGGTGGATCATAAGGCAAGGGTCACTCTTGTGACTTCCTTGAGTGACTGAACTTGGGGGGGGGGGGTGTTAAAATTTAATTTTGCATGTTTTTCACATTGCAGTGCCCATTAACAGTAATTATATGTAGAACACAACTTCTATGTTTCTGATTACAATTTGGGTCCCATAGTAAATGCATTTCTTAATCCATTAAAAAAAGATCCGCTACCAGTGCCAGGGGCCAGATAACAGTTTTGAGGTGAAATTCTCATAAAATGTAGTTTTTGTGCTGCTGCTGTATAACACTGCACAGTGTTGCCATTACATGACAGTTCTGCGTATACTGATTGGCTGGTACTTCAGAATTCCATCCATTCAAATCAGAATACCATAGGACTACATGATCAGATTTCAGTAGCCATGTTTGTCACTACAGAGTATTGCAAATGAGGTTTAGAGGTCAGTAATGATAATGTACAGCACTGCAGAAATGTTATGAACAGTTTAGCTCAAACTATTTCCAAGGCTATTAGGTACTCAATGTTGGTAAACTGAAAATTATATTAAATAAAGCACAGTGCTACTTTAAACAAGCCCCCCCCCCACACACACACACACACACATGTGCACAGCTTTTGAAACATTGAGACATCTAGCAAGCTTGCTAAGATGACTTTAGTGAGTGCACGGAACAGCTGTGGATTGCACCATTTTTTTTTTTTTTTTTTGCTGGTTGTTTCAGTTTCTTATTTACTCTATGATTGACTTAGCAGCAATGCTGACAATATTTTATTGTTTTCATAATGCAGTATACAATGCTTTCGGGGCAGGTGCCCTTTCAAGGTATAGACAGCAGAGTATTTACACAAGTGAGTGCTGAACAGATAATGAAGAAAATAAAAGAAGGGGATTTTTCTTTTAATGGAGAGGCCTGGAAGAGTGTTTCGCAAGAAGCTAAGGAATTAATTCAAGGTTAGTGAAAATTGTTGAACGAAAACTCTTTTATTGCATTTGTTTGCATTGTATCTTCAACATACTTCACTTGGAATACCAGAGTTTGCATCGCTCTTCATTCCAAGGATTGTTAAAGTCCATCAGAGATAAAATCTGCTTTTAAGGGAATATAGAGAATAGTATCTGTTTGCTTACCTTGTGACACAGTTATTTAATAAAGCTAGCACATTCTGTGAAGGCATTTCTTGTTGTACTCTCTAATGTTGGATATCACATCCATAAAAACACTACTACAGAGAAGGATTTGATTAGCTAAATGGAAAAAGAGCTGGAATAGCAAAAATAATAATAAAAAACTATGGGGGAGGTTCATCAAGGGTACCACAAAGTACGCACTATATGTAACCTGTGAGCCAATAGACAGCAAAAGCATTATGGTAGCTCTGTTCTTGAATTCAGAAAAGTTATACCTATTGTAAACCTTTATGAATCCTCCCATATGTCTTTCAAAAGCCAGAATCATGTCTTCCCCCACAGAATAGGTTGAGTTATTGGCTGGTATACTGACTTTAGAATGTGTGCAGGAGTAAAAGAAATGCTGCCTTGTTCTACTCCTCTGGATGAAGCTCTATCATAGTATAGTCAGATAGTTTTCTCGTAAAGTGCATGTATGTTGGATCTTGCCCTTTTCAGATTGTATGTTGGTCAGAGTTAACCTGTCAGGCTTAATTCGAACGTAAAGACTAGTTGCAAGTACTATATGCATGTAATGTATTTTAGATTTGTTTCCATTGGTGGTACCAAGGTTACACTTTGAAAATTAAGTCTCAAGTTTATGGTTTTGCATTATGCTTTATCATAGAAATTATGAACTATACTGTCTTTGAAAAGCTAAGTTTTAAACCTGACGTATGTAGTTTGCGCAGTCTGTGCAATGAGTACAACATAGCTCTTATTTTTGACATATGCAAGAGCTAAATGTAATGTAAAAAGAGGTCTCATAACATTAATGGTTATGTCTTCTCCTGTCTGTGGCTCTGTACTTCAGAGGGATGAAACCTTGACTGTGATCAGAATGATCTAATTTTGATCAGCAGCTCAGATATTGTAAGAGCCAGAGTGGGGGAGTATGGTCACCTCGGCCATCCTGGGAGGATGGAGGTGGCTCTGGCTTACATCTACTTAGAGATATTGATGGATGTTACAACTGTGGTGCTGCAGGCCTGCTAAATGCATGCTGCTCTTGTGCAAGTGCATTGTCTGGAGAGGTTGGGGTGCAGAGGCACATTTCCCATAGCAGTCAGTGTTTAGTGGAGCTCCAAGGGGAAAGGTAAGCCACTTCATTAGACCTGAAATCTGCTCTGCTCCCTACCATGTGACTCTCAGTATAAGGAGAATGAATGAATGAGCTGTTTAGGCAATCCAGGCAGGAATATATGGTTCATAAGACTCTCTCCTAGCTTGGTTATGCTTGGCTGTCTCTCTTGATACAGGAATTAGACCAGCTGAAAACAAAGTACTGAAAGTTAGTGCAGAAAAAAAAATAGGCCTTATCCTTTTGCCCTCAGGTGATGATAGGGCAGACTTGCTGCTTTTCCCCATCTGAGATGACATTGCAGGATAAAATATCTAAATCTGCTACCTCACTATCTGGGGTCCTGAGCATGATTGAAGACAGATGGTCTGTCTTTAGCTCAGTTTAGTTAGGGCCTCATAAAACTAAGCCAGGAATGCTAAGGGTTTGATGTACAAACCTATACATTCTTTCTAGAACTTCATCTGTACTATAAAAACATGCATGTTTGCACTTCAGGACTTTGAGACATTGTTCTTGAAGACTAGATTACCAAGTTGGAACAAATACCAAATAAAGCAAATACTTGTACTTGCGCATTTGGATTTGATTCAGTGGATCCTGATTTAATGATTACCACTTTAAGGACAGCTCCCATTGTGTAACTCAGGGCTCTTTTCTCAAAGATGTTAAGGCTCAAGACCTAGATGCTTCCATGGAAAACGATTTACTTAATTTGAAACTCTTATTAGAGAAGATTTTTTTTTTTTTTTTTTTTGCTTGATAAGAAGGGAAACCGGTGGAAAGTGTAAGGTAAATGCCTGCAAAATATTGGCATTATTGCAGAAGACAGACCACAAGCCAACACAGCAAAGGTAGCAGCTGGAAAGCTATGCAACTGGGAGGTGCAAAAAAATAAATAAATTAATTAAATCAATAGAAGCAGCAGTAGTGGAAAGACAAATGTTATGCCAGCAGGGACATCAGCAGCAGAAAGTTGAGAGCCTTGCCAATTATCCTCTATCCTGCCAATCTGACTGTCCAATTGGGGGACAGATTTTCCATCTATGAAAACATTGGTATCTTTTGAAGTTTGACAGATTAAAAAGAGAGAGAATAGGTTATATGACAGAATTGTTTTCTTTTTCAGTTCCACACATTCAAAAAAATCTCTTCCTGTTGGCCCAGCTTATTATTCATCTGCTAACAGACATTCTAGCTATCAACCCAGTTTTGTAGCAGAAAATGGGAAAGGCTTTTAATCAAGGTTCTTCATGGTACCAGAAGTGTAAAGTCAGTGGAGGCCCATTTTGTAGATCTGACCAATCTGAATAAGCTTATCAAAAAAAAAAAAAAAAAGAAAGAAAAAAAATTAATTTTGATATTGCAGACACTGCTTTTGGTAACTTTGGCTTTAACATCGTGGAGCCTTCTTGATGAGCCATATAGCTGATTCACCTTTTCCATTAGCCACCACTGGACTAATTTTCTTAGAGCATTTGTGTTGAGGCATGTTCATTCTTAGTTCTGGCAAATGCCAAGACATCATACATTGACTGTAAGTGCACATACCCCCCCCCCCCCCCCGAGTCCTCTAGTTATTATTTTTGATGATCATCGTGTTACACTGCTGCAGTCATCACACTTGGGTTATCCTGCTGTCAGGCGGTCCCGTAGTCGGCCAGAGTTCCAAAGTCTTGCTGTCGCTTCTTCCCTGACGTCAGTGCACCAGGGGTATAAAAGATGCATTTGACGCCATTTTCTTCAGTCTTTCTTGCCGCGCGGTGCCCGAAGCAAAAGCAGTTTGCAAGTGCCAGTCGTCCGACTCCTGAGATTTTCGAAGTCGAATTTCAGATCCGAAGTCTTCAATAAAGCTAAGTACCCCGTTGGGGAAACTTTTTTCTTGCCTCAGACCGATGTCAGAAAAAGTTAATAATTGTATTTCTTGTGGGAAGCAAATACCTCATAAGGACTTCCACTCTTACTGTATTCCATGCCTAGGCCCTGATCACGACATCACTAGTTGTCGGTTTTGTGCTAGATTTAACAAACGTACTATAAAACGACATTTTGATTTTGCTTTGTACTACTTTGGCTGCAGATTCAATTATACTATGCCGTCGGATCAACCGATGACCGCAATTATGAAAAAACGCAAAGACAAGGATAAGGACAGACACCCGAGGTCCAAAACCGATGACGAAGCCTCTTCTAGGCCAGTTGCCGGTTCTCAGTGAGGCGCTTTCGCAGCCCCTGACACGCACTACCTCAGAGCCACAGGCCGCCTCCGACTCCCACGTGGAGACAACTAGGCCTCTGGAAACTCAAGGTATTGGGCCTACAGAAACTAACCCCTCATATGGGTCCGGAGCAGCTGTGCAGGCATCGGCTTCTGAGGGTGTCTTCAAACCTTCACAGCTTACCATTAAAGAAACAGCCAAGACAAAAACATCATTAAAGACAAAGAAGCAAGTACAGCATTCTCCTGGACAGTCCTCCATGCCTAAGAAACAGATGCTTAAAATGGCCGAAGACCTCATTACACTGATCAGGGGTTCCCATCCCCCTCCTGAAAAAAAGCCTAGGCAGGATACAGACTATGATTCCTCTGATCAGGTTTCCATTTCCTCTGATTCCTCTTCAGAACAGGGATACTCTCTACCCCCCTATGAGGACTCTGATGCTGAAGAATCCATCCCTTCAGCCTCTCCTCCTGAGGATTATTCTTTTGGGGAGACCTCACATACCATGAGGGAGCATTTCCATTGGGAAAGTCAGGAGTATTCACAATCCAAGAAAAGGCTCAGGGACTTCCTTTTATTGCCTCAGTACAGGCCCCAAGCTATCCCGCCTGTGTTAGATATTGTGGATGATGTGTTCTCTGAATCTAGTTTATCTCCTGATTCTTTACCCCCTGCACCAGCCAAGCCAGATAGGTATTACAGAGTCCCTGACTCTCATAAGTTTCTTTATAAAAACCCTTCTGCTGATCCAGAAACTATTTCCCAGGCTCCCAAAGAGGTTAAGGCTTCAATTGCAAAAAATCCAGTCCCCTCTGACAGAGATTCCAGAGCATTGGATAGATGGGGGAAGAAAGTTTACACCTCTGCAACTTTAGCAGTTAGGGCTTTAAATTGCCAGTTTCACATGCTTAAGTACCAACAACATTTAATGGCTAAGTTAAAACAGAAGATGCTTGCAAGCTCAGAAGCCCCTGACTATAAGGAAATGCAGGATTTATTGCATGCAGTTGAATAGGTGGGAAAACATACCCTGCAATGTGGTTTTGATTCTTTAGAGGCCTCTTGTAGAGCCGCAGTTACAGGTTCTGTGATTCGAAGGCATGCTTGGTTAAAAGAACAGAGTTTACCTGATCATGTTAAGGCAAAATTATTGGATGCTCCTTTACAGCATGATACCTTGTTTGGTGTTAAGGCAGAAGAAGTGTTAAAGAAAATGGAGGATAAAGCTAAATCTATGCAAACAGTCAAAGATTTCTTACAGGTACAGCCACCTCGATTTAGCAGAAATTGGCCTACAAAGAATTGGTCCTTTCCAGTGTCAGACAGGCCACAGAGAGGCAGGTACAGACGCCCAAGAGGCAGATCTCAACCCCAAGGCTCTAACAGACAACGACAGTGGGGCACCTCAACCCCAAAAGGAGGTGAGGACAAGTCTCAACCTTACAGGAAACAGTCCCAATGACTTCCCCCTATGTACGCCAAGCACTCCCCTTTTGGCAGCACCCTTAGGGGTAAAACTAGCACTTCTGAATATTGTGTCTCACGGTTACAGATTCCACTTTCACACTTTACCAAGGCTAAAAGGAATGCCAAACCTGCCACAAAATCAATGGGCAGAGGCTCAAAAACAAATTTCAGCCCTCATGCCCATGAGAGCTATTCAAAATGTACCACAGCAAGAACAAGGACAAGGATTTTACTCAAGACTATTCCTGGTCCCCAGAAAGGACAAAGCCTGGAGACCCATTCTAGACCTTTCAACTCTAAATACTTACCTGGATGTTCCGAAATTCAAAATGTTGACACTACAGTAGCTTCTTCCCATGCTGGGCAAGAAGGCTTGGCTTGTTACTCTGGACCTCAAAGAGGCATACCTGCATGTCCCTATCAGACAAAATTGCAGAAGATACCTCAGATTCAAAGCTGGAACAATGCACTACCAATTCTCTGCACTGCCCTTTGGCTTATCTACTGCGCCCGGGGTCTTTACAAAGATGTTCTTCATCTCACATTGCTGCAGTCCTTACATATGGGTAGTCCGCTGTCCTCGGTCGGCCCGAATACCAAAGTATTAGGCTGACATCGGTCATGGGCGCTCAGATCTGACATCAGAGCGTCAGGGTATAAAAGCGCATGACCGACGTCATATCCTCAGTCTTTTTTGCCGCATGGTCCGATGCAGAAGCAGCGTTGCAAGTGCCGTTCGGCATTCTGAAATTTTCGTATTCTGAGTTTCAGACCGAAACCAAGTTGGGCTAAGTACCCCGTTGGGGAATATTTTTGTTTTTTCTTGCCTCAGTTAATTCCGGATGTCAGAAAAAGTGAATAATTGTATTTCTTGTGGGAAACAGATACCGCATAGGGATTATCACTCTCTTTGCATTCCTTGTTTGGGACCGGACCACGACGTAGTCGGGTGTCGGTTTTGTGCTAGGTTTAACAAGCGCACTATAAAAAGGAGGTTAGATTGTGCTAGGTTAGTCTTTGGTAAGCGGTGTAATTATAATATGCCGTTGGATCCTCCGACGCCTGCTTCCACGAAGCGCAAAGACAAATCCTTGAAACCTAGACAGGTTGATTCGTCCGTTTCGGACGCCGGTCCTGCAGAAACTACAGTGGAGCAGGTGGATCCAGCTGAAGTTTCTGTTGAGTCTCAGGGGGAAACTTTGATTTTGCAGGATGTGGCCTCACAGGAGTCAGGTCAAGCTGAAGGGGCCTCTCAGGTTACTGTTCTCCCTTCTATGCCTAAGGTGGTTAGGCCTTCTGCTACTATTTCTAAGGCTTCTTCTAAGGGCAGGTCTGTTTTGCCTTCCTCTGGTGTCCCTCCAGGTACTTCAGGGTCTGTGCCTAAAAGCACATGCTTAAAATGGCAGAAGATTTGATTACTTTAATTAGAGGTTCTATGCCCCTCCTGATAAGAGGCCCAGGGTGGAGCCAGAGTTGGAAAGTTTGGATCAGGCCTCAGATGACTCAGACTCTTCTGCTGAAGATATTCAAGATTTTCCCCTTATTGATTCTGATGCAGAGGATTCCACTCCTTCTGCTTCTCCTCCAGAGGATTTTTCATTTTCAGAAACTCTGCATTCCATGAGGGAGCATTTTAAGTGGGAAGGACAGGATTTCTCTGATTCACGGAAGAGGCTTAGGGAATTCTTGTTTTTACCACAGCATAGACCCTTGGCTATACCTCCTGTTTTGGATGTTGTTCAAGATGTTTTCTCGGAGGCTTCCCTTAATCCAGATTCTTTGCCTCCTGCCAGTTAAACCGGACAGGTATTACAGGGTGCCTGAGGCTCATAAATATCTGTATAAGAGTCCTAGGGTGGACCCAGAAACTATTAGTCAGGGGCCTAAGGGTGTTAGAGCTTCTGTTGTAAAGAATCCGGTTCCTCTAGATAAGGAAGCTAGAGCTTTGGATAGATGGGGTAAGAAGGTGTATACCTCTTCTACTTTAGCAATGAGGGCTTTAAATTGCCAGTTTCATATGTTGAAATATCAGAATTTCCTTCTTTCTCAGCTAAAATCTAAAGTGGATGCTTTGGCAGAGGGCATAGCGTGTAAAGAATTGCAAGATTTAGTACATGTCTCTGAACAGGTGGGCAAGCATTCTTTGCAGTGTGGTTTTGATGCTGTACAGGCCTCTTCTAGGGTGGCTGCCACTGGTTCAGTTCTTCGTAGGCACGCCTGGCTTAAGGATCAGAATTTGTCCGAGCATGTTAAAACTAGAATTCTGGATGCCCCTTTACAGTCTGAAGTTTTGTTTGGTCCCCCTGTGGAGTCGGTTTTGAAGAAAATGGAAGACAAGGCTAAGTCCATGCAGACTGTTAAAGATTTTTTGCAGGTGCAACCTCCAAAGTTTAGTAGAAATTGGCCTACTAAGGGGTGGACCTACCCTTCTTCTGATTCTCAGTCTAGGGGTAGATCTAGGCGTGGCAGGGGCAGAGCTCACAGTACATTCAGGCCTAGAACTTGGAGTTCACCTGCACAATCTGCAGGTGAGGGCAGGGGCCAGTCCTTTCGTAAACAGGCCCAATGACCTGCATTTTCAGCTGCCAGATTCTTCTTCCCTGGCAGCTCCTTTGGGAGGAAAGTTAGCACTCTTCAAGCAAAACTGGCTTTTAGTCACCCAGGACAAATGGGTATTGGACATTATAAACCGAGGCTACAAGTTCTATTTCCATACATTGCCTCCTTTCAAAGGCATACCAGACGTACCTCCTCGGCAAAGGATAGAGGCTCACAAGCAGATTTCTTTACTTCTTCAAATAGGAGCTATACAGCCAGTTCCTCTGTCAGAAGTGGGACTAGGATTTTATTCTCGCCTGTTTCTAGTACCAAAGAAAGGGAACACGTGGAGACCAATTTTGGATTTATCTATCCTCAACACTTATCTGGACATTCCAAAGTTCAAAATGCTGACGTTACAACAGCTTTTACCTCTGTTGGGAAAAGATCACTGGATGGTAACTGTGGATCTCAAAGAGGCTTATCTTCATGTTCCTATCAGGCCCAGTTGCAGGAGGTACCTGCGTTTTGGGGCTGGAAATTTACATTATCAGTTCTCTGCATTGCCCTTTGGCTTATCTACTGCGCCCAGAGTGTTCACAAAGGTTCTGGCTCCAGTAATAGCCTTTTTCAGGTTAAGAGGAATACAGATTTATCCTTATTTGGACGATTGCCTGATTATTGCACAACACAAAGACGAACTTCTGCATCATCTACAGTATGTGATGGTAGTGTTAAGATGCCTAGGGTATTCTGTGAATGAAACAAAGTCCAGTCTAGTACCCTCTCAGGACATGTGCTTTCTGGGTGTGAGACTGAATACAGCTTCCCAGATGGCCTTTTTGACCCCGGACAAACAAAGAAACCTTTCTCTTTATTTCCGTCAAATTGTCTCTACAGTCCAGGCTGACTGCAAGGACAGTCCTTCAAGCCTTGGGGTTCATGGCATCTTGTATTCTGGTGCTTCCCAATGCCAAATTGCATATGAGGAAGCTTCAATGGTATCTCAAAAATGTATGGACACAACACTGCCAAGATCTAGACACTGTCATTCAGATAATACCTTGCATTCAGAAAGAATTTTTGTGGTGGGCTCAGGAATGTCACCTAAACAAGGGACTCTCTGTGACCCGACCAGAGGCGAGTCAGATTCTAACGACAGATGCCTCGGACAAGGCTTGGGAGCACACCTCAATGGAAAATGGGTGCAAGACACGTGGCCTGTCAGACTTCAACATTTGCATATCAACTTGAAGGAGATGTTAGCAGTCCAATTTGCATTGATGGCTTTCAAGGATTTACTTCACCCAGGACAGGTGTTGATTCAAACAGACAACACTACTGTCATGTGGTACATCAACAAGCAAGGGGAACCCATTCGTACCCTCTTTGCAGGCAAGCGATGATTTTGTGGGAGACTGCTCTCAGTTTACACCTCAATCTTCAGGCAAGGTTTCTACCAGGAGCACAGAACTCCTTAGCAGATGTGTTGAGCAGACAAATTGTGGATCCTCACGAGTGGAAACTGGATCCTCATGTGTTTCAAAAGTTGACAGTGTTATGGGGGACTCCAGACATAGATCTGTTCGCTTCTCCACTAAATTACCAGTTGCCAAAGTTTTGCACAAAAATGTTTCATCCCACAGCTTGGAAGGTGGATGCTCTATCATTCAGTTGAAGCAATCTTCATGTCTATGCCTTTCCACCTCTGCCTCTCATTTCCAAGGTACTCCTGAAGGCCAGAAAAGACAAGCCATCCATGATTCTGATAGCGCCGGATTGGCCTCGACAGCACTGGTACCCACTACTGAGGAGTTTGATGCAGGGAGCCTCCATGGCCTCTGCCTTTGATTCCGCATCTTTTGTCTCAGGAGGGCAATCACTTCCTCAATGTCAAGATTCAGTCTCTGCATCTCACAGCCTGGCATATTCTGTTTTAGACCCTGGAGGGTCTCAGCTTCATAACAAGTTTTGAATGTTATTTTGGAGGCCAGAAGGCCTAGTACAAGGAAAGTTTACGCTGATAAATGGAGGAGATTTTTCTTTGGAGCAAAGCGAAGGACTTTGATGTTTCCAAGCCTGATTTAAGTGTTTCTCTTCAATATCTTACTGAGTTATTGGACAAGGGTTTGTCTTTCTCCTCGATAAAGGTTCATGCTGCAGCCATTTCTGCTCACTATGACTGTGACCCTCCTTTATTTTCCCATCCTTTGTTTAAGCAATTTCTTAGAGGGGCAAAGAACATAAGACCCCCACGTAGAGCTCCTACTCCTGCTTGGGATCTCAATTTTGTGTTGGAAAAGCTTACTCTACAACCTTTTGAGCCTGCAGCTACGGCCGAGTTAAAGTATTTATCATGGAAGACTGCTTTTTTGTTGGCCATTACCTATGCAAGAAGGGTTTCTGAATTACAGGCCCTTATGGCAGTGGAACCTTTCCTGATTTTTCATAAGGATAGGGTATCATTGCGTACTAATCCTTCCTTTATGCCTAAAGTGGTTTCTAGTGTGGCCTTGAACCAAACTATTCATTTGCCTACTTTTTATGCAAACCCCCAAAATAAAGGGGAGAAGATTTTGCATACTTTGGATATTCACAGGCAGTTACGTTATTATTTGAGCAGAACCAAGGGGTTCAGGCAGGCTCAGCAGTTGTTTGTTTCTTTTGCTTTGGGTTCTCAGGGAAAACCTGTTTCAAAACAAACTATTTCTAAATGGATTGGGTTTTGTATTTCTTTCTGTTATTCCCATCATGGTAAGGAGATTTCGGCTGGAATCAGACCTCATTCCACTAGAGCTACTGCCACTTCTACTGCCTTTCTTAGGGGGGTAGCTACAAAAGATATTTTGGAAGCAGCCACTTGGAGTTCAGTACATACTTTTTCCAAGCATTACCACCTTCCTCTTTATTCTAAGTCTAGGGCTGGATTTGCCACTGCAATATTACAGGGCATTTTAGCAGCCCCTAATGCTTTATGATTTTGCCATCCTCCCTTTACCTCTGCTTTGGGATTCTACCCATATGTAAGGACTGCAGCAATGTGAGATGAAGAACAAAGTACAGTTTTGTACCTACCGTAAATGTAGATGTTCGAAGATCCACATTGCTGCAGTCCAATTTACCCTCCCTCCTTCCCCTCTGTAGTTTGGCATGGTTATATGGTTTGGGTGATGGTTGTTGTTGGGCATGTTTTTGGGAGGTATCCTGTTTTTGGGCTGTGGCCTTTCTTTTTAGGGCCTTCTGACATCTGGGGCAAGAAAAGACTGAGGATATGACGTCGGTCATGCGCTTTTATACCCTGACGCTCTGATGTCAGATCTGAGCGCCCATGACCGACGTCAGCCTAATACTTTGGTATTCGGGCCGACCGAGGCAGTGGACTACCCATATGTAAGGACTGCAGCAATGTGGATCTTCGAACATCTACATTTATGGTAGGTACAAAACTGTACTTTCCTGGCACCAGTAATTGCATTTTGCAGACAAAAAGGAATTCAAATATATCCATACCTGGATGACTGCCTCATCCAAGCAGAGACAAAAGACATTCTTCTAAAGCATCTGGTGTTTGTAAGACGGTTGCTAATTTCTCTAGGGTACACAGTAAACGAAAAGAAGTCAAAACTAGTGCCCTCACAGCAGATAACATTCCTGGGTGCCAACTTAAATACAACGGCCCAAATGGCTTACCTCACGCCAGATAAACAAGGACAACTGACTCAATATTTTCAGTTACTATCAAAGAAGTCCCATCTCCCTGCCAGAAAGATTCTGCAGGCCCTGGGATTCATGGAATCCTGCATACTACTAATTCCATATGCCAGACTGCATATGAGGAAATTACAATGGTACCTAAAAAGTGTTTGGACTCGACATTCTCACAGTTCAGTTTAGAAGCAGTAATCCCAATAATTCCCTGCCTACAACAGGAGTTTCGATGGTGGGCACAGGCATGTCACCTCAACAAGGGTCAGCCTTTCACTCTACCCGCAGCCAGGCAGACTGTAACAACAGATGCTTCGGATTACGCCTGGGGAGCACACATGGCAGGAAAATGTATTCAGGGCAAGTGGACCACAGACCAAATGCATCTTCACATCAATCAAAAAGAGATGTTGGTTGTTCAAAAAGCCAAGAAAGTGCGGCTTTCACTGACAACCAAGAAATCCAAACAAAAAAAGCCGTAGAGCGGAAAGCAGTACTCTTCCTATTCCAAACCACGAAAGTGACACCAAACAACTTCTTGAACGCTTTTATTAAATAACCACATGCGTTTTCGTCCTTTTACTCCAGGACTTCATCAGATGAAACTATTTTAAAAAAACTCTGCCTTTATACTTTATTAATGACACAAATATCTATTTTTTGGGTTAGAACAAGTACAGCAGGATGTTAGGGGAGGTCTATGGGAGGAGATTATAGAAAGTAGGGAATTGTGGTGGCAGGTCTTTTTAAATGCTTGTAAAAAGCCTGGATTAAATGAAAATTTATCTATAGGACCAATATTAAAAGTGAAAGCGAATAAAGTTTAAGTCACATTCACTGGGTTGTTTAGTTTACAGAACAGTTGTATACAAATATTAATTTTATTAATTTTAAGAATTTATTAAAATAATAATTTTAGGTATCTATTTATTTATTTATTTATTTATTTATTTATTTCATTCTCATATATATATGTAATTTAATTAATTTATTTAGACATAATTAATGAACATAGAAAATTAGTAGGTAGGAATTACACAACAATAAATACACAAGAAGTGAGTAATAAAAGGAGAGATGAATTAGTATGTTATATAGTTTCTTGACACTAGAGGGGGTACAAGACTAAGGTTTTTAATGCTTGCGAATTCTTACACGGAAGTTAATATGTATAAGATTTTTACGTTAAAAATCAAATGAAAAACTTTCCCAAAGTTGTAATACACGATGTCAAATTAACTTTTAAACAATATCTAAAAGATAAACAGATTTTAAAAGTTTTGTTTTTACACATACGATTATTTTTTAAACTGCAATCAGGAATATATATTAATGAGATGAGAAATTCATTGGTTTATTTAAAACAATTAAATTGTGTTTTATTGGTTAATTGTGTCATTAATAAAGTATAAAGGCAGAGTTTTTTTAAAATAGTTTCATCTGATGAAGTCCTGGAGTAAAAGGACGAAAACGCATGTGGTTATTTAATAAAAGCGTTCAAGAAGTTGTTTGGTGTCACTTTCGTGGTTTGGAATAGGAAGAGTACTGCTTTCCGCTCTACGGCTTTTTTTGTTTGGATTTCTTGTTCAAAAAGCCCTAACAGCTTTCAAGGACCTTCTGCATCCAGGACAATTACTATTAAATACAGACAACACCACAGTAATGTGGTACATAAACAAGCAAGGGGGCACTCATTCTTATCCCCTGTGCAGGCAAGCCATGACCTTGTGGAACACAGCTCTATCTTATCAAGTTCATCTGCAAGCACAATTCCTGCCAGGAAGGAAAAATACTCTGGCAGACGATCTAAACAGAAATATCATGGACCCTCACGAATGGAAATTGAATCCACAAGTCTTCAGCATGGTAACACAAAAATGGGGATGCCCAGACATAGATCTTTTTGCCTCCCCACTGAATTGCCAACTACAAAAATTCTGCACAAGGACTTGCCACACACAAGCATGGAAAGTGGATGCTCTCTCATTCAGTTGGAAAAACCTAAAAGCCTATGCCTTCCCACCACTGCCTCTCCTTTCAAAGGTACTCTTAAAAGCCAGACAAGAAAAAACACAGATTATCCTGATTGCTCCAGACTGGCCACGCCAGCACTGGTACCCAATTTTAAAGAACTTGGCTCAAGGCCCACCATGGATTCTGCCTCAAACTTCACACCTTCTGACTCAACAAAACAATCAGATCATGCACGGTCAGCTCAAAACGCTAAACCTGGCTGCATGGCAGATCAATTAGCTAGACAGGCAACGCCTCTCTCTAAAGCTGTTATGGATGTCATTTTGGAGGCCTAGCACCAGGAAATCTTACTCAGAAAAATGGAAGAGATTCTGTGCCTGGAACCAGGCTCAACGCCTTGACCCTCTTGTCCCAAACATACCTCAGAGTTTACAATACTTAACTGAGATGCTGGACTAAGGCCTATCCTTCTCATCACTTAAGATCCACGCCTCTGCCATTTCAGCACATTACAACACGGATCCTCCTTTATTCTCTCATCCCTTGCTAAAGCAGTACCTCAGAGGGGCAAAAAACATAAGACCACCCCGGAGGGCACCAACACCAACTTGGGACCTCAATTTTGTTTTGGAAAACTGACTCTACCACCTTTTGAGCCAGCCAATACAGCCGAACTAAAATTTTTATCATGGAAAACAGCTCTGCTCCTGGCAGTAACTTCAACACGAAGAGTCTCAGAGCTACAGGCATTAATGGCAGTGGAACCTTTTATCATTTTTCATCAGGACAGGGTTTCTTTAAGGACAAACCCTACCTTCATGCCAAAGGTGGTATCTAGTGTGGCCCTTAACCAAACCATCCATTTGCCAACCTTTTATCCAAACCCCCAGAATAAAGGGGAGAAACTTCTGCACTCTTTGGACATACACAGGCAGTTACGCTTCTACTTGGACAAAACAAAAGCTTTCAGGAAAACTGAGCAACTGTTTGTGGCATATGCTGCAGGATCACAGGGCAAGGCTATCTCAAAGCAAACTATCTCCAAATGGATAGGACACTGTATTCGTTATTGCTACACACAGCATGGAAAAACTGTTCCTAATAATATTAGGCCACATTCTACCAGCGCAATAGCCACTTCAACAGCCTTTCTCAGAGGAGTACCAACCAAGGAAATTTTGGAGGCGGCAACTTGGAGTTCAGTGCACACCTTTACCAAGCATTACCACTTGCCTATTTACTCCAAATCCAGAGCAGGATTTGCCACTGCAGTTCTGCAGGACCTCATAGCCAATCCTAATTCTTTATAGACCAGCCACCCAAGCTTAGCTTTGGGATTCTACCCAAGTGTGATGACTGCAGCAGTGTAACACGTTGAACATAGTACAGTTTTGTACCTACCATAAATGTAGATGTTCGAGTGTTCACACTGCTGCAGTCCAGGATACCCTCCCTCCATCCCCTCTGTCCTAGCTGGGCTTATCTATACCTGTCTATCCTATACAACCTTTGTGGTGTATTTGCTTGTATCTGAGGGTATTGTTTTTATTTTATATATATGTCTTATTAGCAATATGTATTGCCTACCTACCTGGGGGCACCTGACATCTGGGGCAAGAAAAACTGAAGAAAATGGTGTCGGATGCATCTTTTATACCCCTGGTGCACTGACGCCAGGGAAGAAGCGACAGCAACCAATGCCGGACCAAGACTTTGGAACTCTGGCCGACTACGGGACCGCCTGATGGCAGGATAACCCAAGTGTGATGACTGCAGCAGTGTGAACACTCGAACATCTACATTTATGGTAGGTACAAAACTGTACTTTTTGCTTGCATCTCAAGCAATTCAGTTCTTATTTATATTTGCTGCTAATAAAGGTTTGCATGCCTAGCTGTAAACTTAATAATCTGATATTGTCAATTTTTCATCTCATCCTCACATATGGGTCCGGATCCGATCCATAGGATCTGACTCAGCCGTTAGCAAGCTTGTGGCAACCAAAAAGCTCTTGTACATCTCCCCTTACCCACAGTGCATCTCTCCCCATTATCTCAGATCTTGTTTGCCACTTTTCAAAGACGTGGTCCAGTCAGTTAGCTCTTGGTGTCAGGTCATATAATTATACATCTTTTTCTTCTATAATCTCGCATTTCTTATATTTTTAGTGTAATTAATATTTTTTCTCTCTCCCTTGTAGTTTAGAACCTTTTCTTGCAATAACCATTTTTTAATTAGGCTACCTTCATCTCTTTTCTCTTTCCCGCCAGTAACCATTTTTTTATAGATTACATCCCTCCCCTTTTTCCTTTATAGGTATATCTTGGACTATTATTAATAACTGTCCCCTTCCTTTGCTTCTTTCTATTTAAAAAAAAAAAAAAAAGCTTTCTCTTTCAGTGTCACCTTTTTCTCTAAGTGTGTGTGTGTTTGAGTACATTCTCTGCCTTTCCCTTCTTTACATCATGGTGGAAAAACCGGCTAGTTTCAAAAAATGCACGAAGTCCGGGCATAAAATTCCTATTAGTGACTCACACACTGTGTGCGTATTGCCTTAGGCCCCTTCACTCACTTGCAAGAGGATTGTACAGTATGCCATTCCTTTAATCATCGAGCTTTAGTAGAAAGGAAGAATAAGGGCATGTTACCTTCTGCTTTCGGGGAGGCTGTTTCTAGAGATAAAGATAAATCACGTACATCCTCTAAGACAAAATTAGCTCATTTGCTCAGCTTCATCCTTATCCTATAGATCTTCAAACAAAGGAAGAAGTAGACCTTCAGTACCCACAGATATTTCAGAGTTAAAACCAAAAATGTTGAAATCTCCCAGGTCTGGGGAGTCTGTGATCTGATCTGATCTGGACCTTCGGCTCTGACCTCTATTGTATTGGATCCGACTTCTTCAGCTCCGATCCTGTCTAGTAAGGATGGATCAGATCCGTTGATGTTGGATCAGACAATTACTCTTTTTTAGCCTATTTTGACTTTACTGAGGACATGGTACTCTCCCACCTATGATCCAGTTCGATTGAGGGTGCCATCTCCCTTTTTATCAAGACTGTTTTCCCCATCTGCCTCCTCATGCCGTCCGACCAGGAGCTTTACTGAAGAAGCTGTGGAATGGATGGTGCAGAAGATATTGTGGGCACGGGGCATCACTAAGTCTGCCTCGACCCCCATGGTGCCACTCTGTCTAAACCGTCCACTCTCCCTCCTCCTCCGACTTCAGGGCAAGCTTTGGAGCTGTCGGATCCAATTTGTCCAATGCCTTTCAGCTCTAATGCGAAGATGTCCACTTCTTTCGATCAGACTTTCACTCGGAGCTCATTGGCCTTTTCAGAGCTGGAGAGTTCCTGGAGCTGTAGTGAGCCTCACGAACCTCGAGTGCGTTCCACTCCCAGGTCTTTGGAACAGTTGATGCGCCTCGGGGCTTTGGCGAAGGTGAGCTTGGCTCCAACTTCAACCCTGGGCTAGCTGTCTTCTGGACTAGAGGGGACCACATTTCCAAAATACGGCTTGTCAGAGCCGGAGTCCTCATCCATTTAGGAGCAGTCAGACTTTGGGGTCTTGGAGAGGGCCATAGCTGTCACTGCAACAAAAAAGTCACCTGCTCCCTTGAATCCATTATCCCAACAAGATACCCTGCATTCCTCTTCTCATCACCAAATTCCACAGGGGCAGCAGGACCTCAGGCACCAAGATACCCATCCAGGTACCCCCGCTCTTCCGATACCTCCCCAGACTACTCCACTGAGGATGTCCCTAGGAGGAGATTATACAAGAGGAAGCATTTGGACTCCATGGAGGAGTCGGCCACAGAAGACACTGACCTTGATGAGGCTGAGGGATCCCTATGGCCACTCCTTGAGGACATTTACTTTGGGGAGATTCTAGAGATTCCGAAACAGAGGGGTGGCTGGCAGTCCAACAGTCCTTCTCCTGAGGAGTCGGTGTACCTTGGCTACCTTTGATTTATTTATTTTTATTTTATTTTACATTTGTTTATTGGGGAGGTCCGACTGGACTGAGCTCTCTGTTTTCAGCAGAGCTCTGGGGAGAAAAGCTCCAGAACAATTCCTAACATACTATACATAAGACATTTACATGAGCATTGTGGTTTACACATTCATTTATAAAAAATATAGCAGATAATAACATATGATTGCATAAGATATTTACATAAGCATAGTGGTTTAGACATACAATTAAAAGTATAGCAGGTAGTAACATATGATGTTCATCGTGTTTCACTGTTGCAGTCATTACACTTGGGTTATCCTGCTGGCAGGCTACCCGCAGTCGGTCTGAATTACAAAGTCCTGGTCCGGTGTCGGTTGCTGTCACCTCTTCCCTGACGTCAGTGCACCAGGGGTATAAAAGATGCAGCCGACGCCATTTTCTTCAGTCTTTCTTGCCGCACGGTGCCCGAAGCAAAAGCAGTTCGCAAGTGCCGGTCGGCCGACTCCTGAGATTTTTGAAATCGAATTTCAGATCCGAAGTCTTCAATAAAGCTAAGTACCCCATTGGGGAAACTTTTTTCTTGCTCCAGACTGATGTCAGAAAAAGTTAACAATTGTATTTCTTGTGGGAAGCAAATACCTCATAAGGATTTTCATTCTTACTGTATTCCTTGCCTAGGCCCTGACCACGACGTTGCTAGCTGTTGGTTTTGTGCTAGATTTAACCAACACGCTATTTAGCGTCGGTACGATTTTGTTTTTCATTACTTTGGCCGAAGGTTTAATTATATAACGCCGTCGGAACAGCCGACGACCGGAGTTCATAAAAAGCGCAAGGAAAAGGATAGGCATCCGAGGTCCAAAACTGACAACGAGACCTCTGCTAGGCCAGTCGCCGATTCACCATTTCTCAGTGATGCACTTTTGCAGCCCCTGACGCCCGCTACCTCAGAGCCACAGGCCACTTCTGACTCCCACGTGGAGACAGCTAGGCCTCTGGATACTCAAGGTATTGGACACTCGGAAACTATTCCCTCAGATGTGTCCGGAGCTGCTGAGCAGGCATCGGCTTCTGAGGGTGTTTTCAGACCTACACAGTGATATATCAAGCCAACCTCAGCTTCCAAGGCAAAGACTAAAACAGCTTTAAAGACAAAGAATCAAGTACAGCATTCTCCTGGACAGACTTCGATGCCTAAGAAACAGATGCTTAAATTGGCCGAAGACCTAATTACTTTGATCAGGGTTTCCCATCCCCCCTCCTGATAAGAGGCCTAGGCAAGACAGAATATGATTCTTCTGATCAGATTTCCATTTCCTCTGACTCCTCTTCAGAGCAGGGATACTCTCTTCCTCCCTATGAGGATTCTGATGCTGAAGAATCTATTCCTTCAGCTTCTCCTCCTGAGGATTATTCCTTTGGGGAAACCCTGCATACCGTGAGGGAGCATTTCCACTGGGAGAGCCAAGATTACTCAGAATCTAAGAAAAGGCTCAGAGACTTTCTTCTACTACCTCAGCACAGACCTCTTGCTATTCCACCTGTTCTAGACATTGTAGATGTATTTTCAGAGTCCGGCCTGTCTCCCGACTCTTTACCTTCTGCACCTGTTAAGCCAGACAGATAGTACAGGGTTCCAGACTCTCATAAATTTCTATATAAAAACCCTGCTGCTGACCCAGAAACTATATCTCAGGGTCCCTAAGGGGTCAAAGCCTCTACTGCAAAAAACCCTGTCCCCTCAGATAGGGATTCTAGGGCACTGGACAGATGGGGGAAAAAAGTTTACACTTCTGCTACCTTGGCTATAAGGGCTTTAAATTGTCAGTTCCATATGCTTAAATATCAGCAATACTTAATGTCACTGCTAAAACAGAAAATGTTGACATTCTGAATGTTCTGAAAACAAGGAAATGCAGGATTTATTGCATGCAGCTGAACAAGTGGGAAAGCATACTTTGCAATGTGGTTTTGATTCACTGGAGGCCTCTTGCAGGGCCGCTGTTACAGGTTCTGTCATTAGAAGGCATGCTTGGTTAAAGGAACAGAATCTGCCTGATCATGTTAAAGCAAAATTATTGGATGCTCCATTACAGCATGATACTTTGTTTGGTGTTAAGGCAGAAGAGGTGTTGAAGAAAATGGAGGATAAAGCGAAATCAATGCAGACAGTAAAGGATTTCTTACAGGTACAACCACCCAGATTTAGCCGGAACTGGCCTTCTAAGAATTGTTTTTTTCCAGTGTCAAACAGGCCACAAAGAGGCAGATACAGATGCCCTAGAGGCAGACAACAGCCCCAGGGCTCATACAGGCCCAAACAATGGGGTGCTTCTACCTCCAAAAGCGGAGAAGATAAATCACAGCCATATAGGAAACAGTCCCAATTACTTTCCTTTGCCAATGCCAAGCACTTATCTTTTGGCAGCACCCTTAGGGGGAAAGCTAGCACTTTTTTCACAAAATTGGCACATGATCACCCAGGACAAATGGGTCTTAAATATAGTCTCTCAGGGCTACAGGTTCCACTTTCACACCCTTCCAAAGGCAAAAGGTATGACAGACCGGCCACACAATCAAGGGGCAGAGGCACAAAAGCAAGTTTCATCTCTCATGGGCATGAGGGCTATTCAGCCAGTACCACAACAAGAGCAGGGACAAGGATTTTACTCAAGACTTTTCTTAGTACCAAGAAGGGACAAAGCCTTGAGACCTTTTACCAGAAAGGCTCATCCAGACTCTGCTACACTTTGCTGTGAAGGAAAGGTTAGTTTGCTGTTATTTTTTGTATTTCTGTGTTGTCTTTCTATATTTTGAATACTGTAGTTTGTTTTCTTTACCTTGTGTTTTGCTTGCATTCTGTTTAACAGCATATTAAAACTTCAAAAGAGACCACAGCTCTCTCTGTTCTGAGTCAGGCAGAATTTTTTCCCTCCCTCTCACCCATTTAAGTTGTCTTGTTAAATACCACTGTCTTTCTAGTTGCCCGCCTCTTATGTTAATCTGACCATATATCTCATTTCTCTCTACTTTCACTGGCTTATGTGAGTAATCACAAAACCATCACTTTTGAAATCCCACCCCTTCAATTATTTAAATTTATTGGCCATCCTACAGTATTTCATAGTACCAAAATACAAAAGTAACCACCCCTTTCAGTCCATCTTGCTGTTTTAAAAATAGTAACTCTCCACTAAACCTTAACTTTTAAACAGGTAAAACTCAAGTTACCTACTTTCATATCTAACTTCTCTAGTGCACACTGCAGAGTGCATTCTTTTCAATCTTACCTTTAAGCATCCCTGTTACTAGCACTTTCTCTAATACCTAAAAGATCATCTCTACTTGACTCCAAGTAGACTTTTCTCTATCTGTTAAACCTAGCACTTGTTCCTACAGTACTTATTACCTTGATACGGCACTCTTATAGATAGCACCCCAAAAGGCAAACCCCATTTCTCGGTCACTCACGTCCCCGAATCTCTTTTAAAGTTTTTGTCTAGTCCTTCTAGCATGTCGAGGATCAGTTGCTAGTGTCCTCTCCTGCTCAGCTGGTGAACCTGGGAATATTGAGACAATGTTACAATTGCCTCATGTACACAGACAACCCTCTCCTCCTCCCACAAAACACAAATACATGAGAGATGCAACTATACGGCCAAACTGGAGGCTGAGCTCTCTCAACATAGGACTGGCAAGACCAGTCAGGAGGAGAAGGTTACCACACACACTATAGACCCAGTCTCACATAGTACCATCACAACCTCAAATCATACACATAAACACACAAAGACATGCTCGGCTCTGATCAAAAATCTACCAAAACAGCAGAGGCCACCAAAGCAGACACCCAAACAACCACCACCTCAGAACACAACACCTGCAACACATAGACCTCACAGTCAGAGTGTCAAACAGTCACAGCCCTTAAGGCCAAACACAATGCCAGACACACTAGTCATTGGTGACTCCATAGTCAGACACACTGACGTCCGCTCACCAGACTGAGTAAGGAGAAGGTCACAGTAAGCTGCCTGTCGGGCTAGAATCCGCCACATAACGCAAGCACTCAGGTCTCTCAACAGCAGGTACAAATATGACTCAGTTATTGTCCACGCTGGTGTAAACGACCTGAGACGTACCTCCTTGGACTACATGAAAAGAGACATTGAGGAGCTCTCTGATTATGTAGCCCAGGCAGGTATGACCCTGACCTTGAGCAGTATCCTACCTTCACCAAGAATGATGCCACAATACAGAGATAAGATGATCAGCTTTAACAATTGGCTTAAACTCTGGTGTCATTCAAAGGGGATCCAATGTCTGTCTGCCTGGGATGACATGCTGGACAAGCCACGCTGCTTCGCAAGGGCGGCTTGCACCTGTCACCCTGGGATTCCGGATATTGGCAAAGGCTCTTGCCACCCCATAGTGCCTTTTTAGGCAAGGCTCAAATTCTAAACCTACCACCCTAGAACACAAAAAGGAAAAAACTAAGGGTAATGCTGCTCAATGCCAGAAGTCTAAATCTCAAAATGCACGCACTCGAGGCCCTTCTCAGTATGGAGAACATCGATGTCTGTGCAGTGACAGAAACCTGGTTCAAGGCTCCTGAGAGCACCCCAGCACTATCAGGTTTTACCTCTTATCATGCGTTCCGCCCCAAAATCCGGACAATACCAAGAAAGGAGGGGGTATCCATATTCATCAAAGACACCCACACCTCAAGACTGGTGGCAACGCACGATGCATCGGAGACCATCCAGGTGCAATTAACCATAGGCAAGACTGCTCTGCAAATTGTAGCATGTTACAGGCCACCCTCACAAACTCAGGAACCTCACATGGCCTTCCTGAAAACACTAGAGGGATAAATGTATCACCAAACACCATCATACTAGGTGACTTCAATTACCCTAATATAGACTGGGAACACTACTCAAGCCCAAACACCCTAGCCCAAAAGTTCCTGGAATTCATAAACTCAAATGCCATGGAACAACTAGTCACCATCCCCACAAGAGGAGAAAACATACTTGATCTCATCATCACGAACATGGGAGCACAATGTTCAACACCGAAGTATACCCCTCACTGGTGAGATCAGATCACAAACTAATCTCGCTGGAGGTCCTCATCCCACCCCCACCTGAAATATAAAAGACCACAGTAAAGAACTTCTCGAAAGCCGACTTCACACTTCTAAAGACTAGTGTGGTCTCCTTTAAGGCCCCGAGCCGACGGAAAACAGTACTCAAGCCGCTGAATCACTTACAAATGCCT
The DNA here is from genome assembly GCF_019279795.1 of Protopterus annectens. Lineage (NCBI taxonomy): Eukaryota > Metazoa > Chordata > Ceratodontiformes > Protopteridae > Protopterus > Protopterus annectens. The sequence continues at coordinate 1,088,720,514 of NC_056737.1, read as the reverse complement.
TCTACCAGCACCTGCAGGACTGCATGGATAAGGCAATCCCAAGCAAAACAAAGACTCTTTGTACCAAAGGCAAGCATCCACTCTGGTGGACCCCAGCCATAAACAAACTCTACAACAAAAGGAGGAAGCTACTACAAGATAGAGCAAAATCCTTAAAAGGTAAGACACCCTTGATCACTATAAGTAAAAACTAAGAGCTCTCATAAAATCATCCAAAGCAAATTTTGAGAGAAAAATAGCTAAAGACTCAAAAGACAATCATAAGGCCTTCTTTAGCTATGTTAGAAACCTGGGAGGAAACTCCCAGATATGCTCAGAACTAGTTCATAATGATGTGAAGATTACTGATCCTACAGACATTGCCAACATACTGGCTGACAGGTTCAGTGCAAACTTCTCCTCTCCCCAAAGGAGAGATATCTATACCAGCGATTGCAGCCCCCAAACATCTCCAACGCCCAAGTGAGAACTGCTCTCTCCAAAGCAAAAACACAGCATCCATGGGACCTGATGGTGTCCCCGGCTGTGTGCTCCACGAACTCAACGAGGAATTAAACCCACAGCTAGGACAGCTGTTTAATCATAGTCTTACCTCTGGATATGTACCCAGGGAGTGGCGCACTGCAACTGTGGTCCCACTTCACAAAGGCGGTGCCTCCACCGACCCTGGAAATTACCGTCCCATTAGCTTGACAAGCCTTATCTGCAAAGCCATGGAGAGGATCATAATGGACCTCATAAATAAAGACATAGGGAATTTGCAGACTTTGGATCCATCCCAGTTTGGCTTTGTCAAAGGCAGATCATGCCTTCTAAACTTGGTTGACTTTTGAAACAGTCACCAAAGCCATTGATGAGGAAAGGCAGTCCATACAGCCTACCTCGATCTGGCTAAGGCCTTTGATACAATACCCCACTCGGGTATCATTGAAAAACTCATCAGCTTAAATGTTAACCCATACATCACAAGATGGGTTGCAAACTGGCTGAGTGACAGAACCCACAGGGTCAGAGTTGCTGGCGCCATGTCAGACTCAAAGCCTGTCACAAGTGGTGTACCACAGGGCTCAGTCCTGGGCCCACTCTTGTTTGGCATCTACTTTTCCAGTACAAGCAAACACAGGAGGGTTATGGCTGACAAAGTTTGCAGATGACTGCAAACTGGGCCATAGTAGAAAACACATCTGACACAGATATCCTTCAGAAGGGTCTCACAGAAGCGGATAACTGGTGCCAGAGCCATGGCCTAAAGTTAAATGCCAAAAATGCATAGTCATACCCTTCGGGAAAAACAAGGTTACCCCTAGCTACCAAATAGGTGGCAATCCACTGAGTACAGAAGAAGTTATCAGGGACCTGGGGACCCAGGTTGATAGTAGTCTGTCATTCGACACCCATGTAGCTAAAGTAGTTAGGAAGACCTTCTACATTGCCCACCTTATCATGAAGGGATTCTCATCTAGATCAAGGGAGGTCATAGTCTCCCTATACTCATCACTCATCAGACCAATGATTGAATACAATGCCCCATTCGAATGTATCTGACCCGACACTTGCAGCAGCTGGAGAGGCCACACAAGTTCCTCACCAAAAGGATAAAGGGTCTCAAACATCTGTCCTATGCTGCCCGACTGAAAGAACTTCAGCTCTATTCAGTCGCTTACCGCTTGCTCAGAGGTGACCTTTGCCTAACATACAAGGCCATGTCAAACCCAGATTTGATGAATATGCTTCACCTCAAAAATCTAGATCCGTCAGAGCCACAAGGCGGAGACTTAAACCTCGACACGGCTATTAATAGGACGTGCTGGAGGGATAGATTCATCACCCAAAGACTCCCTATGCTGTGGAATAAAATCCCGGTATATGTGAGGCAGAGCACCTCGCTGGCCTTGTTCAAGAGAAATCTTGACCAATGGATGGGAGATCGCAGATATACCCCAGGGATTACCTCAGTGTCACTGCTCAACAGAGGCACAGCAAAATAATGGGTATAGTTCCCCATACTAAAGGGGTGGCTTAAGCCACAAAACTATGGGCTAGGCTTGTAAATGCCCTCGGGCAGATAGCCTAGTATGAACCTATGAACCTATGAACCTATGAATTCTGGACCTGTCTATTCTAAACACTTTTCTGGACGTTCCAAAATTCAAAATGTTGACTCTGCAGCAACTTCTGCCCATGCTGGGCAAGAAGGCTTGGCTTTTAACTTTGGACCTCAAAGAGGCATACCAGCATGTCCCAATCAGACAATCTTGCAGAAGATACCTCAGATTCATAGCTGGCTCAATGCACTACCAATTCTCTGCACTGCCCTTTGGCTTATCTACTGCGCCCAGGGTCTTCACAAAATGCCTGGCACCAGTAATTGCATTTTGCCGACAGAGGAATTCAAATATATCCCTACTTGGACTGCCTTATTCAAGCAGAGAACAAAGACATTCTACTAAAGCATCTGGCGTTTGTAAAAAGATTACTAATTTGCCTAGGGTACACAGTAAATGAAAAGAAATCAAAACTAGTACCATCTCAAGAGATAATATTCCTGGGTGCAAGCTTAAATACACCTGCCCAGATGGCTTATCTCATGCCAGACAAACAAAGGCAACTGATTTCTTACTTCGAAAGCATGGCAACAAAGACCCAGTTATCTGCAAGAAAAATTCTGCAGGCTTTGGGCTTCATGGCATCCTGCATTCTGCTAATTCCATATGCAAGACTGCATATGAGGATGCTATAGTGGTATCTAAAAAGTGTTTGCACTCAACATTGCCACAGCCTGGAAACATTAATTACCCTCATTCCCTGCATGCAACAAGAGTTTCGATGGTGGGCACAGACCTGTCACCACAACAAGGGACATCCATTCACTTTACCCACAGCCAGGCAAACACTAACAACAGATGCATCAGATTATGCCTGGGGGGCCCACATGGCAGGAAAATGTATTAAGGGCAAATGGCCCGCAAGCGAAAGGCATCTTCACATCAATCAAAAAGAGATGCTAGCTGTACAGAATGCCCTGACAGCCTTCAAGGATCTACTTCATCCAGGACAACTGCTGATAAAGACGGACAATACTACAGTCATGTGGTACATAAACAAGCAGGGAGGCATGCATTCTTACCCCCTCTGCAGACAAGCCATGATTTTGTGGAACACAGCATTGACCTATCAAGTACACCTGCAAGCACAATTCCTGCCAGGAAAGACAAATGCTCTGGCAGACGAACTAAGCAGAAACCTCATGGATCCTCATGAGTGGAAACTAGATCCACAAATCTTCAGCATGATAACAAGGAAATGGGGATGCCCAGACATAGATCTATTTGCCTCCCCTCACAAATGCCAACTACAGAGATTCTGCACAAGGACTTATCACAAACAAGCATGGAAAGTGGATGCTCTGTCATTCAGCTGGAAAAACCTTACAGTATATGCCTTTCCTCCTCTGCCTCTCCTCCCCAAGGTACTCCTAAAGGTCAGACAAGAGAAGCCAAAAATTATACTGATTGCCCCGGATTGGCCATGCCAGCACTGGTACCCAATCCTAAAGAGCTTGTCTCAAGGCCCAGCCTGGACGTTGCCTCAAATTCCTCATTTACTGACCCAACAAAACAATCAGATCCTGCACAGCCAACTCAGAACCCTAAATCTGGCTGCATGGTGGATAATGTAACCATTCAGAGCACACCTTTCTCTAAAGCGGTTATGGATGTTATTTTGGAGGCCAGGAGGCCCAGCACCAGAAAATCTTATGCAGAAAAATGGAAGAGATTCTGTGCTTGGACCCAGGCACAAGAAATTGACACGCTTGTACCAAATATTCCTCAGATTTTACAATACCTAACTGAGATGCTGAACAAAGGCCTATCCTTCTCATCAATTAAGATCCATGCCTGTGCCATTTCAGCTCATTACAATACGGACCCACCTATGTTTTCACATCCACTGCTAAGGCAGTACCTCAGAGGGGCCAAAAACATAAAACCTCCAAGGAGAGCACCAATACCTGCATGGGACCTCAATTTTGTCTTGGAAAAGCTCACACTGCCTCCTTTTAAGCCAGCCAATACAGCTGAGATAAAATTCATATCATGGAAAACAGCTCTGCTCTCCTAGCAATAACTTCAGCAAGAAGAGTCTCAGAGTTACAGGCATTAATGGCTGTGGAACCTTTTATTATTTTCCATCCGGACAGGGTTTCTCTAAGGACAAACCCAACATTTATGCCTAAGGTAGTGTCCAGTGTGGCTCTTAACCAAACCATTCATTTGCCTACCTTTTATCCAAACCCACAAAATAAAGGGGAGAGACTTCTGCATTCTTTGGACATACACAGGCAGTTACGCTTCTACTTGGACAAAACTAAAGCTTTCAGAAAGACTGAGCAACTTTTAGTGGGATATGCTGCAGGATCACAAGGAAAGGCTATTTCAAAGCAGACTGTTTCAAAATGGATAGGCCACTGTATTCGTTTCTGCTATTCACAACATGGCAAATCAGTGCCTAAGGGCATTAGGGCACATTCAACCAGAGCAGCAGAGTACCAACCAAGGTTATTTTGGAGGCTGCAACTTGGACTTCAGTGCACACTTTTACAAAGCACTACCACTTGCCTCTTTACTCTAAATCCAGAGCAGGCTTTGCCACTGCAGTTCTGCAGGGCCTCATAGCCACTCCTAATTCTATTTAGGCCCAGCCTCCCAACCTCAGCTTTGGGATTCAACCCAAGTGTAATGACTGCAACAGTGAAACACAATGAACATAGTACAGTTGTGTACCTACCATAAATGTAGATGTTGGAGTGTATTCACTGTTGCAGTCCAGGTTACCCTCTCTCCATCCCCCTTTTCTTTGCTGGGACTTATCTATACGTGTCTATCCTATACAACCTATGTGGTGTATTTGCTTGTAGATGAAGGAAATGATTATGTTACTGCATGCTTTTTATAAGCAGAATTTTTAGCCTACCTTTTTGGGGGCATCTGACAACTGGGGCAAGAAAAACTGAAGAAAATGGCGTCGGCTGCATCTTTTATACCCCTGGCGCATTGACGTCAGGGAAGAGGCGACAGCAACCGATGCCGGGCCAGGACTTTGGAATTCAGGACTGCGGGTAGCCTGCCAGCAGGATAACCCAAGTGTAATGACTGCAACAGTGAATACACTTGAACATCTACATTTATGGCAGGTACACAACTGTACTTTGCTTGTTCATACAGTATGTTTAGGTTCATAGATAGGTACTAGGCTATCTGCCCAAAGGCATTTATAAGCCTAGCTGGAATGTTTTGGCTTTCGCTGCCCCCTTAGATTAGTTCCCTGTGCCTCTGTCCAATAGAGCCATTGAAGTGATCCCCGGGGTAAACTTTCTGTTTCCCATCCACTCTTCAATGTTTCCTTGAAGAGAGTTAGCGAGGAGCTCTGCCTAATGTAGATTGGAATCTTGTTCCAGAGCATGGGAAGTCTCTGGGACAGGAATCTATCCCTCCAGCACGTCCTATTTATTGTTGTGGTGAGGTTTAGATCGTTAGAGCATGTGGCTTGAAGGGATATGGTTTTCTTTAGGTGGAGCATGTCCATCAATTCTGGGTTGGACATGGCCTTGTATGTCAGGCATAGATCACCTCTGAGTAGGCGGCATGCAACCGAGTACAGCTGGAGTTTCTTCAGTCGAGCTGAATAGGGCATCTGTTTGAGGCCAGTGATCCTCGTGGTGAGGTACTTCTGTGGTCTTTCCAGCTGTTGCAGGTGTTTTGTAAGGTACATCCCAAAAGGGGGCATTGTACTCAATGATGGGTCTGATGAGTGATGCGTAGAGGGGCACAATGACATCTTTTGTTCTGGATGCAAACCCGTTTGTGATTAGGTGGGCCACATAGAAGGATTTTCTAACCACTTTGGCAATGTGATTATCAAAGGAGAGATTACTATCTACTTGGGTCCCCAGATCCCTTATTACGTCTTCCATATTTAGGGGGCTACCACCTATGTGGTAGTTTGTGGGTACTTTGTTTTTTCCAAAGGGGATGACTGTGCACTTTTTGACATTTAGCTTGAGGCCATGGTTTTGACATCAGGTATCTGTCTCAGTGAGACCCTTTTGGAGGATGTCTGTGTCAGCCGGAGAGTCAGTTATAGCCCCTAGTTTTCAGTCGTCTGTGAACTTGGTCAGCCATAGACCTCCTGTGCTTGCCTGTACCTCTGAGAAGTATATGCCGAACAAGAGGGGTCCTAGGACTGAGCCCTGAGGAACGTCATTTGTAACTGGTTTAGAGTCAGACCTAGCTCCCGCAACTCTTACCATGTGGGTTCTGTCCGTGAGCCAGTTGGAAACCCATCTCGTGATGTAGGGGTTTATGTTCAGGCTGGTGAGCTTGTCTATAATACCAGAATCAGGAATGATGTCGAATGCCTTTGCGAGCTCTAGGTAGACTGTGTGGACCACCTTTCCCTCGTCTGATCCAGGGCGTTTGAGTTTATAAATTATAGGAAATGTTGGGCAAAGGAGTTAGCACTTGAGTAGTTCTCCCAGTTAATGTTTGGGTAATTGAAATCACCCAATATCAGGGTGTTTATTAGGACCTTTATGTTTCCCAGTGTTTCCAGAAATGTGGAATGGGGGTCCTGGGACATGGTGGGTGATCTGTAGCAAGCCACAATTTGAATTGCAGTTTTGCCCATTGTTAGTTGCGTGTGGATGATCTCTGAAGCATCGTGCTGTGCCACTAACCTGGAGTTGTGGGTATCCCTGATGGATATGGATACGCCCCTGCCTTTTGTATTTTGTATTTGTATGAGTTGTAGCCTAGTAGTGCTGGGGTGCTCTCTGGAGCCTTAGATCAGGTTTCTGTTACTGCAAATATATCGATTTTCTCCATATTGAGGAGTGCCTCGAGTGCGTGCATTTTGTGGTTTAGACTTCTGGCATTGGGTAGCATTACCCTCAGTTTTTTGTTACTTGTGCTATTTATGGCGGTGGGTTTGTCGTTTGAGCCTTGCCTAAAAAAGGCACTATGGGGGTGACAAGAGACTTGGCCAGTATTCAAAAGCCTAAGGGTGACAGGTGCAAAGCTGTCTCTAGCGAAGCAGCGTTGCTTGTCGAACATGTCATCCCAGGCTGACAGACACTGGATCCCCTTTGAATAACACCAGAAGCTAACCAGTTGTTGAAATTGATCATTTTTTTTTATACCATGGTATCATTCTTGGTGATGGCAGGATGCTACTCAAGGTCAGGGTCATACCGGCCTGGGCTATGTGATCAGTGAGCTCTTCCATGTCTCTTTACATGTAGTCCAGGGAGGTACGGCTCAGGTCATTCACACTAACATGGACAATGGCAGAGTCGTATTTGTACTTGTTTTGGAGTGACCCGAGTGCTTGTGTTATGTGGCTGATCCTGGCACCTGACAGGCAGCTAACAGTAACCTTCTCCCTGTTCAGCCTGGTGAGTGGGATGTCAGTGTGTGCCTGACTATAGAGTCACCTATTATTATTGTGTTAGGTATGTTGTTTTGCCTTAAGGGCTGTGATTGCGTGGCACACTGGTTTTGTGAAGTATGTTTCATGGTGTGTGTTAGGGGGTGGAGGTTGCTTGGATGTCTTCTTTGGAGGTCTGTTCCTTTTGCAGATTTTTATTTAAAGCCTCCGAGTATGTTTTCGTTTATTTATGTGTGTTTTTTGCCAGTGTCTATGTGAGACTGGTGCTGTGATGCAAGTAATTCCCTTCTCTTGACTGTCTGGTCCAGTCTTGGGTTGAGAGAGCTTAGCTTCCAGTTTGGTTGTATAATTGCATCTCTTGCCTGTGTTAATGTTTGGTAGCAGGAGAAGAGGGTTGTCTGTGTACATGAGGCAGGTGTAACATTGCCTCAAAATGCCAAGATTCACCAGTTGGACCAGAGAGTTCACCTGAAACTGCCCTTTGGACATGCCTGGATAGGTACAGTGAACTGTTTTACTGATTGGCTTGTAAGGTTGAATAGAGAGCCTTGTCCTTCTCTACAGTATAGGGAGGTCTAGTGCAAAGGTTTATTAGTGCTTGCTATGATATTTGAGCAAGTGCTGGGCTGAGAAGTAAATGGTTTGAGTGCTTAAGTTGAAAGTTTATCTAGTTCCAACTGAAAAATTGAAGAGTAGACTTTCTGGAGCCGGGAATAGTTATACCCCTGCTAACTGGCGCTTCCCGGCAGGCAAAACTGTGCAAATGCGGGTTTTATAGCAGGGAAATGAAAGAGATAGAAATTAGCCCAAATGGCCAATAATCTACTAATTTCTGAGCTGAAACCACTCCTCCAGGGACAGATAGGCTGCTCAAAGCTCCCTCTCTCACAGGTGAACAGAGAAACTTCCTTCTATCCAAGTAAGCTATGGGCAAACACAGAAACTTGTAACACAGCCCTGAATTTATCACTAACCTGAAAACTGGACTATACTAGCTTAGAAAGGCAGGAAAACAAGTTTTTTTTTTTGTTTTGTTTTTTTTTTTTTTTTTTAGAAAATAAAGCAGATACAATAAAAAAAAACATGTTAAATGCACAGAAATGGCTATCACACTTGAGTGTAGCCTACAACAGTTAAACAAGTTATTTAAAGCAAAAATGACTGTTAAAAGTGCAGGCAGTAAAATAAGTACAATATGTAGCTGAAACAAGCTTTTTAAATCACAGAAACTCTAAAATTGGCATTTTAGGCGGAATTAGCTAAAGGCACAAAGGAAATGCAGAAAAATGATACTTAATCACTCCAAAGTCTTTATTTTGTCTCTCTGCTGCTGCAGAACTCTGCAGGGCACCAGGCAGGAGCTTGCTGAGCTGTATACAGTTTAGTAGAGATAATCTTGAAGATATACTGAAGGTAAGACAAGAAAGGAAAAATGAAAAATGGTGGAGAATATAGACAAGTTCGTATGAGGTGTATTGACATTTTAAGGGAAAGCTTTTCAACTTTGTCTATGGGAGAGTTAGTGGATATAGATGGGACAATGGGGAGTAGGTGGCAGTGAGTTGGTAAGTAACGTGTGATAATATATAGTGCATCTGTGGGAGTTTTAAAGAGGAGGTTGGATAGTGAGTAGGGGAAATGAGTTAGAATATGTCAGCCAGGTGCTAGGCAGTTGCATGTCCAGGAGTTGTTTAGGTGGGAAATGAGCTGTTTTTTGAAGATGGTTTTGTTAGGTTGTAACCTGATTTTTAGTGGTAAGGGAGTTCCAAGTCTTGGCAATGTTGTTAGAATAGAGGGAGTCACCAGAGCTGTAATGGCTTTTGGAGATTGCGATTAGTGCTTTGTTAGTGGATCTGAGCTGATAGGTTTGAGCTCACAGCGGTCATGGGAGACCCCAGACTCCATTAAGCCTGTTACCCAGATACCAAATAAAATTAGAACAGCTCCCTCAGATAAGGCTTTGTGGAAAACAGGGGTTGCAGTAGATGCCATGGTCATGGTGGCAGTAACCAAGAAGGAACTCTCCAAGGAGAGTTCAACTATCCACCCTACTAACAACGATTCTAGGACAATGGATAGATGTGGGAAGCGTGTCTTCTTGTCAATGACCTTTGCCTTGTGGTTGCTGAATTACCTTTCACATTTCACCAAGTTGCAAAAGCATCTGATCAAGGAGCTCTGAGATACTCTTGAAGGAGAGCAGTAGCTGAGGGAGCTAAAGAGAAGGTAGCTTTCCAGTTAGCCACCCTATATTCGGTAGCCAACTCTTCCATGAGGCTCATCACACATGCAGCCAAAGGAACGAGCAGAGCGGTGGGTTCTCGCATCTCTGAGGAGGCATGCCTGTATGCGCCTTTGGGATTTTGCAGAACCTTTTAAGCCTTTGTTCGTCATTGCTGTATTTGACAAAACATCTATTTTTGTTCCCAAAATCAAAGATATGCTCTCCAGGTGTGAGAAGAAAGGTAAGACCCTTTCTGCCATGGGCATACGTTTTTCGGCTCCTCAGAGACCTTATCCCAAGGGTCAGAAAGGCAGCAGAAAAATGTGATTCAAGAAATCTCAAGGATCCTACTAAGACACATGTGGAGAGTTTTCCCCCAGAAGCAGAGGGGGAAACAACAAGACGTCACCCTGATGGCAGAGGAGGTTCAGAAAATCATGATTCCTAGGAATCTTTCTTCAGGAAGCCTTTTCAGCACTCCTGAAAGGAGGTTCGATTGTCCACCTCTGGTGGCAATTGGTGGTCGACTATCCCTGCACTGTAGAGCCTGGCAAAGATAACTTCTGATGTGTGGATGTTGAGGACAATATCCAGGGGTTACCAAATTCCCATTTCTCAACAACCCCCACCCTACAAAAAAATATCAAACATTCCACCCAGTGAAAGGGATCAAGCAGTCACTCAAATTCAAAGACTGCTAGAAAAAGGAGTCATCCAAGAGGTCCCCCGAGATCAGAGAGGGTTCAGAATTTACTCAAGGTTGTTTTTGGGTCCAAAGAAAACAAGGGACTGAAGACCAATCTTGTATCTCACCAGATTGAACTAGTCAGTTTGACTGTGCAAGTTCCGAATGGTCATGGTACAGTCCATATTACCTTTTCTGGAACAAGATGACTGGATGTGCTCCATAGAACTTCAGGATGCGTACTACTATATAAAAATTGACATACACTCCAGAGGATTTCTACTCATCCGGCTGGGAGCCTGTCATTATCAGTTCAGAGCACTGCCCTTTGGTCTCACTACCGCCCCCAGAGTGTTCACCAAATGCAAGGCAGTGGTTGCGGCTCATCTGAGACAACAAGGATTCCAGGTGTTTCCTTACTTAGATGATTGGCTCATATCCACTCCAACCAGGCATCTACTTGTTCACGCAAGAGACTCTGTTCTCCAGCTTTGTTCTTAACTAGGCATAGCCATAAATTACCAAAAGTCTAGTCTGGAACCTACTGCAACACTAGAGCTCATAGGAGCACTCCTATACACCAATCAGAGGGTTGGAAACCTCCTCCTTCCAGGGTATTAACAGTCAGAAAACAGCCTTCAAGTTTAATCACAAACAAGAAGTTTAGCTGCCTGTAATGTTCTACAGGCCTTAGGATCTATGGCCACAGCAACTGTGCTGGTTCTACTAGCCAGGTATCACATGCAAATTCTACAATGGCTTCTGGTTGCTCAGTGGTCAATAATTCATCAACCAATGTCTCATCAGATTCCCTTAATGAGCATATGCAAGAAAGGATCTCTCATGGTGGATTCGTTCAGAACAGGTGACACAAGGTCAACCTTTTGTTCTCCCTCAACCACAGGCTAAGGTGACCACAGATGCTTCCCAGATTGGGTGGGGGGGTATTATCTGGGGAAGACTGTCCAAGGTACCTAGTCCACAAACGAGGTCCAGCTCCACTTGAACATCCGGGAGATGAGGGCAGTGTTTCTAGCACTGCAGGCATTTCAGACTACTCTTCCTCTGTGGATGGTAGCGATTCACTTAGTCAATATGTCTGTGGTATGGTACATAAACAAACAAGGAAGAACCAGATCATAGCCTCTGTGTCAATAAGCGCTCAGGGTTTGGCAATGTGTGATCTCATCCAACCGCTTTCTAATAGCAACACATATTCCGCGAAGGTCCAACATCATAGTGGACAAATAGAGCACAGCCATTCTTATGCCTCACAAGTTGTCCCTTAACCAAAACATAGCGGAGAAAATTTTCTGCACATGGAGCCAGCCTTGTTGCGACCTCTCTGCCTCTCCCCTGAACAATAAATGCAGCAGCTACTTCGCCCTAATTCCCCCACCGGGGCAGTCCCCAAGGGAAGCTCTAATATGCTATTGGCCTCCCACGCTATTGTATGCTTTTCCCCCCATTCCATTGATTTACAAATTCTTTCAGAAAGCCAACAGGTTGAAGAGAGCAGTAATCCTCATTGGCCCGTATTAGCCTGAACAAATCTGGTTTCCTTTCCTGTGGTCTTATCTACAGAAGGAGCCCTGGATTCTGGAATCCTTTCCAGATCTGTTGTCACATCCAACAGGAATGCTTCATTCCAACCTTCACAATCTCAAACTGGCAGCTTGGTTCCTCCAGTTCTGTTGATTGCTAGACAGCCTATGCTCTCCTCCCCGGTCCGTCATATTCTGATATCCTCTCACAAGTCATTCACTAAAAAACTATATAGGAGTAAATGGAAGAGGTTTGTAATCTGGGCACAGAAACACAAGATGGATCCTATCAGGGCTCCCATTCACTTCATTCTGGATTTTCTAGCCTACCTTTTTCAGTAACAGAGCTGTGGCATCTACTGTTAAGGTCCAGTTAGCAGCCATTTCAAATTTTCACATTGGGATAGACGACTTATCTTTAATTTCCCACAAATTTTGCAAAGCCTTTTTAAGAGGGACCATGTTATTAAAATGTCCCCATAAGGATCCCTTCTCCCCCATGGGATCCAACTCTGGTTGTACGTCTGATTATTCATCCACCATTTGAACCTGCAGCATCTTGTGATATTAAGTTCCTTTCATGGAAAACTATCTTTTTGATGGCTATCACATTGGCGAGATGGTTATCAGAAATTCAGGCATGGTCTTCCCAGACCCGTATTTGGTTTTTCGTAAAGACAGAGTCTCTTTGCGTACCAACTCCACTTTCTTGCCCAAAGTTGTTTCTCAAACAAATATTAATCAGATTATACATTTGCCTGTTTTCTTCCCTAATTTTAGTAGTAAGTGCGAATATGTACTACATTTGTTGTTCACAGATAGTTACATTTCTATTTACGTAGAGCTGAAGAGTTTCGGAAAGCAAACCAATTGTTTATTGCATTTGTAGGCCCTAGCAAAGGCCTACCAGTTTCCAAAGTTACTTTATCAAAATGGCTTTCTAGTTGTATTTCTTTTATTTACACCTCAAAAGGCATGAAACCTGACAAGTCCATTCAGGCTCATTCTTCAAGGGCGATGGCCACATCTGCAGTCTTTCAGATGAATGCCTCCTTGAATGATATTTATGCAGCAGCCACCTGGGCAAGCTGTCATACTTTTATCACTCATTACAAGTTAGAGTTGGTCTCTAGGGGAAGGGTGAGATGGTTCTGGGTAATATTCTCCTGTGAGTCCACCCGGAGTAAAGGTAGCTGGAGACTTGGTCCCATTATGTGAGGATGAGTTGAAAAATTAATAATATCAGATAAAGTAGTTATGTACTCACCATACCATTTCATCTGTACTGTCGACTTTTCATCTCTCCTCGCATCCTTTCCCTCCAACCCCCTTCCACAGGTTTCTTTGTTGAGCAGGAAAAGATTCTAAAGGATTAGGTTGGTTGTCCTTGTACTCCAGAAATGGTCTCTTTTAAGACCTTCTAGTGTGTTAAATACTGAAATTCCCTTTTTTTCTAGGAATGTAATTATAGCAAAAAAGATCTGAGGTAATGGGGAGAGATGCATTTTGGGTAACTGGAGGTATCCAAGAGCTTTTTGGTTGCCACGAGCTTGCTAACAGCTGAGTCAAATCCGATGGTTCAGATCAGGATCCATATGTGATGAAAGATGAAAAACTGACAATACAGATGGAACATTATGGTGACTACATAACTTTTCTTTTTTATTTGGCATCATGTTACCTGCTAAGACACAGACTAGCATTGCTTGTATTGTCTTGGAAGGAGCACAACATCAAACGCTGCCATGTGTGTGTCAGCAGTTCAGCCCTGTCAGCCCAACAGTGCTTAAACAGTTCTCACTTGGAGGTCAGTAGGAGGATCTACAGAGAGAGCAGCCTCTGCTTTGTTTGGAACATTTTCACAAGGAACAAAGTTTGGATGATAAATCACAACTTGGTTGTCTTAGAGGTGTCTTTTTTTTTTTAAATGACATTCTGGACCTCACAGATATTACACTCTTCCTCATGTTTGGAGTTAGCAAAGAATACTGAGGCTGTAGCCTGTTAGAGTGTCTTCCTCTAGTCCAGGGTGCAAGGTTTTATTCCCACAAACTGTTTACCTGTTCTGTGACTCTAAGCAAGTCAGTTAATCAGACCATGTTCCTAAGTTGCTACTGAAAAGAGACACTTGTGAGCAGTGGCCTTACCTGGTAAGTAAATATATAAAAAAAAAGAATTTATTAATTTGCTAATTAATTAGTAGCAAGGACTCAAACCTAAGCCAGTCCTGCTTCTGGATATGGCAAGGTGCCATTGAGGGGACATGCCGTCACACCACTCTGAGGTGTTGGCAACTTCTCTTTGATCAGAGTTTGAGGTAGGCCAACCTGATCACAGGGAGCAGTATGTTTAGTCATTCAGTGGTCATAGCTGCTTGTGATTGAGGTCTGCCCTCATAGGGTTCTTCCAGACCCAACAAGGTGTTGCGCTAGTCATCCCACACTAAGGCTCATGGATCATGACTTGGATGTCAAATAAATGTTTGATATGTAATGGGAACTTGAATCACAGGGTCAAGATTGCACTCCTAGGAAACGCAACCTGATCCAGGCTTCTGTTTATCTGTATGCTTCCTTAAACAAGTATATATTGGATCCATGTCATCTGACAAGACACATTTTCGTTGCATGCTTGCCTGTCCATAACACCATCATAAGGCCACAACTGAAAAGGCTGGGGAAAGTGGTGCCTCTCCCTGTCAGGCTGCTGTGTAGAGTCTAAGGGCATAGAGACCATTTTGTTTGTAATAGTCAAATAAAAGTCCTGCTCAGATGGTTACACTGCCTTTGTGCGTTTTCTTAAGTAAAACATAGTTGTATGTGTGAAAGGAAGCTGAGGAACCTTAGGTCATTCTTTCAGTGGAGCATATTGTCTTGATTGCTGTCTTGGAAGACTAGCAGCACCCTGACCCACTGTGGCAACCTCATGAAGGCAGATGCTCTTTATAATCCCCCAGCTGAATGGGCTGTGTCACCAAGCATCCTAGAGCTAGCTCCATTGTGATCTTTTCAGTCCAGCATAGGTATAAGAAGCCACACCATTTTGCAGGCTTGCCCTAGACAAGTATTCAAAAACTTTAAGTGGGTGTAGTAAGAAGGTAAAGTTCTCTACTGCACTGGGGCTTTTAGTCTTCCAACAGTTTACCCCTTGTCCAAGTTCCATTTCACCTTTGTGGACACGCCATTGAAGAAGCTTGAAAGACCTCCATGAGAATGTGACTCTGAGGCTTCTAATGTGCAGTTTCATGTGGTCCACTATAATAGTTTTAACTGCACAGGTGCTATGACTGGGACCATAGTCTGAGGCATGTGGCTGCACAGGATTACACAGCTTAGCCTGCTTTGGTGAGGAACTTAGAAACATTGTCTTGAATGCTTGCTTTAAAGGAGAGGTTTGGCCAGCCTCCCAAAACCTGTGAAGAACTGAAGAGGATGCAGGCCCTTACCACTGTAACCTTAATGATCCCCCGTCACCCTCCTTCCCTTCTTCTTTCAGAACTAGACAACCCTAAAAGAGGAAGATGCTTTCTTTGTAATCTCTTGGGTATCTGACCGATGTTCATCAATACATCATTGTTGCAGTAGCGTAAAGCTATATGAGGCGTATCCTGTCACCGGATATCAAATGTCTTGCCAATATACTAAAGCTCTTTTTTGGGCAGCTTCTTAGTACACCATGCATCAGCTTATGCATGCAAGTATGCTGGTATAAACAGGATGTACAGCTGCCAAAATTCAGAACTTTCTTGCCACTGGTACGCTTCATGAAATGTCTCATCATCTTAATGGCTGTAATTCACTCAGTCCATCAGATCCAACTTTATGGGTCTTTCAGCCACTTGTTGGCTCCATCTTGTTAGAATTGGTTCTCCTGCCTCATGCCCCTTTTAGAATTTCCCTTCCCACAAATCACCTCTCCCCTAATTCTTCAGATCTCACTTGCAAATCCCTTGCAGATATGTGCTCTGCCTCATTTTCATATTTTTATCCAGTATTTCAAAAAGTTTTTCTCAGGAGTGTTTAACTCTTAATTCTAAGCTGGGAAAGCAGGCCAGCATTAAAAAATATACCAGGTGGGGACACAGATTTCTACCTCAAGACTTGCATGAACCGTGCATTATGTGTCTATCAGTTACTCATTTATCTGTCAGCAGTGAGATCTGTGCCTCCTTCTGAACCAGAGCCCTGGCAGAGAGGAGGAATAAGTTAATTTTTAAAGGCCTCCTTCTGCCAGATCTAAAAGTTTCCAAAACCAAAATGTTTTCAGACAGATCTTCATAGCAAATGGAGTTGGATCCTAAAAACAGACCTAGCGATTCCTCGGCTGCTACTCTGGCTTCAAAGGTCCCAAAGTTTGAGAAATATAGGGTCGGAACACCTACCAGTACTTCTCCAGATCCAGAGTTCATGGATCCTATAATTATACACAACTCCCAAAGAAATCCACTTCAGGGAAAATGGAGCACCCTTCTTCCAGGCCTTCTTCAGCTCTTTCCATGCAATCATTCAGGTCTTACAGAAATACCTCGGGAGCTAATTTGGATCATCTGATGTAGATCTTCCTCAAGAGGAAGATTGAGATGGGGGTCATTCCATCATCTTCAGCTCTGAAAATGATTGGATCCATCCAAATGCCCTCAGTTCTTGTTCTCTCACTAGTCTGGATCTGATTACTTTGGATCCATTGTTCCTCCAAGATCCTGTGGCCTAAGGGTTGATCTTCCATTCTTCCTTGTTTCCAAGGAATATTATTCTTATTGATTCAACTCTTGCTTCATTGGAACCGATAGAGTTGGAGTCCCAAGAATTTGGGTCTGTGTCTTTGGCACTGCCAGCAGGGCCTTTGCACTCAGGTGCATTGATGGTATTGAAAATGTCTTCCTTTGAATCCTCAGCTCTGATTCCCTCATTGAGGCATATGGACTTCTTGGGTTTGGGGCTCCCTCCAGTGGCATCTGCTTAACCTAAGGAGAGGGCTGGATCCAACAAATGAAGCAATTTTAAGATCCGATGGTGGTTGGTTTGGCCTTCTCAGTATTGAGAAGGATCATTTCTTCAGTCAAGAGAGTGGATTCACAGGTACCATTGGTAATGATTCCATTCCATGGCCCCTCTCCATTCTCATCTTTAGTCCCATCAGACATTTACTGGTCAGAATCTCTTTGTTGGCCTCAAACCAGCTATTCAAAAACAGAAACAGTCCTCTGAGAAATCACGTAATAAATGCCCTGCTCTTTCAGAAAAGAGGATGTGTAAATGGAATCACCTAGACTCCCTCAATTGGTGTCCCCAACTTTTTTTTAACATCTTTATTGAATTATCAGTCAAGACCCAAGTTAACAGCGACCGCCACCAGTACTGTTAGTCGACAGGGTGTTGGTGGAAATTGGGCTACGGTAGGCCGAAGGAGAAGTGGGCGAATGCATGCCTGAAGGCTGGAAGAGAGGAGGAAGGTTAGGAGTGTGGTGGTGAGGGTTGGAACTTTGAAGGTTTGCAGTATGACTGGTATAGGGATAGAGCTAGCTAATATGATGGAGAGAAGGAAGGTTGATATATTGTGCATGCAAGAGACCAGATTGAAGGGGACTAAGGCTAGGTGTATCGGAGGCTGGTTCAAATTGTTCTATCATGGTGTGGATGGGAGGAGAACTGGGGTATGGGTTATCCTGAAGTAACAGTATGTCAAGAGTGTTTTGAAGGTGAAAAGAGTGTCGGACATGGTGATGTTTATGAAGCTGGAAATTGATGGTGTGATGAATGCTGTTAGTGCATATGCTCTGAAAGTTGAGTGTGCGATGGATGAGAGAAACATTTTGGAGTGAGTTGGATGAAGTAGTGCTGAGTGTACCCAAGGGTGAGAGAGTGGTGATTGGAGTGGATTTCAGTGGGCATGTTGGTGAAGGGAACAGAGGGGATGTGGAGGTGATGGGTAGGTATGGTGTTGAGAGGAATGCAGAAGGTCAGATGGTAGTGGATTTTGCGAAAAAGATGGACGTACATATTTTAAGAAGAGGGAGGATGTACAAGAGTGGAGGAAGATGCACACAGTTGGATTATATCCTGTGTTGGAGGAGCAGTCTGAAGGAGATTGGAGACTGTAAAGTGGAGACGGGGGAAAGCTTAGTTAGGCAGCATAGGATGATGGTCTGTAGGGTGACATTAGTGACCAAGAAGAGGAGGAAGAGAGTGAAGGCAGTGCCAAGGATCAAATGGTGGAAGTTGGAAAAGGATGATTGTGAGGTGGAGCTCAGGGAAGAGTTAAAACAGGCATTGGGTGGCAGTGAAGAGTTACCAGATAGCTGGGTAACTCCAGCAGAGCTGCTAAGGGAGACAGCTAAAAAGGTGCTTGGTGTGACATCTGGAGAGAGGAAGGAGGACAGAGAGACCTGGTGGTGGAACAAGGAAGTGCAGGAGAGTATACAGAGAAAGAGGTTGTCTAAGAAGATGTGGGTTTGTCAGAGAGATGAAGAAAGTAGAAGAGTATCAGGTGCTGAGGCGTATGGTGAAGAGACAGGTGGCAAAGGCTAAGGGTAAGGTGTATGGTGAGTTATATGAAAGGTTGGAGACTAAGGAGGGAGAAAAGGACCTGTACTGATTGGCTAGTCAGAGGTACTGAGCAGGGAAAGATGTGCAGCAGGTAAGGGTGATAAAGGATAATGAGGGAAATGTACTCACAAGTAAGGAGAGTGTTTTGAGCAGATGGAAGGAGTACTTTGAGGGGCTGATGAATGAAGAGAATGAGAGACAGAAGGTTGGATGATGTGGGAATAGTGAATCAGGAAGTTCAACGGATTAGAAAGGAAGGAATTAAGGACAACTATGAAGAGGATGAAGAATGGAAAGGCTGTTTGTCCAGATGACATACCTGTGGAATCATGGAGGTGTTAAGAAGAGATGGTGAAGTTTTTAACCAGATTGCTTAATGAAATCTTTAAAAGTGAGAGGATGCCTGAGGAGTGGAGTGGTGTTTTGGAACTGACTTTTAAGAATAAGGGTGATGTGCAGAGCTGTAGTAACTACAGAGCGATACAATTGATCAGTGACAGCATGAAGTTATGGGCAAGAATAGTGGAAGCTAGGTTAAGAAGGGAGGTGATGATTAGTGCTCAGCAGCATGGTTTCATGCCAGGAAAGAGCACTACAGATGTGATGTGTGCTCTGAGGGTGGTGTTGGAGAAATATAGAGAAGGTCAGAAGGAGTTGCATTCTGTCTTTTTGGACTAGGAGAAAGCAAATGACTGGGTACCTAAAGAGTTATGGTATATATGAGGAAGTTGGAAGTGGCAGAGAAGTATGTAAGAGTGGTGCAGGATATGTACGAGGATGGTGTGACAGTGGTGAGGTCTGTGGTAGGAGTGATGGATGCATTCAAGGTAGAGGTGGGATTACATCAAGGATCAGTTCTGAGCCCTTTCTTATTCGCAATGGTGATCGACAGGTTGACAGACGAGATCAGACAGGAGTCTCTGTAGACTGTAGTCATTGCGGATTATATTGTGAGCTGTAGTGAGAGTAGGGAGCAGGTTGAGGAGACCCTGAGCAGGTAGTGATAAGATATGCTGTAGAGAGGAGAGGAATGAAGGTCAGCAGGAATAAGACAGAATATGTGTGTGTGAATGAGAGGGAGGATAGAGGTATGGTGAGGATGCAGGGAGTAGAGTTGGCGAAGGTGGATGAGTTTGAATACTTGGGATCAACAGTTCAGAGTAATGGTGAGTGTGGAGGAGAGGTGAAGAAGGCAGGCAGGGTGGAGTGGTTGGAGAAGAGTGTCAGGAGTGATTTGCGACAGACGGGTACCAGCAAGAGTGAAAGGGAAGGTCTACAAGAGGATAGTGAGACCAGCTATGTTATATGGGTTGGAGGTGGTGGCACTTATAAAAGGACAGGAGTCAGAGCTCTGGAGGTGGCAGAGTTAAAGATCTTAACATTTGGATTGGGTTTGATGAGGAAGGACAGGATTAGGAATCAGTATTTTAGAGGGTCAGCTCAGGTTGGATGGTTTGGAGACAAATCCGGAGAGGCAAACTTATGTTGGTTTGGGAGGCGGGATGCTGGATATATTGGGAGAAGGATGCTAAGGTTGGAGCTGCCAGGTAAAAGGAAAAAAGAAAGGCTTAAGGTAAGGTTTAGGAATGTGGTGAGAGAAGGCATGCAGGAGGTTGGTGTGACAGAGCAAGATGCAGAGGACAGGAAGAAATGGAAACAGATAATCTACCTTGGAGACCCCTAACGGGAGCAGCCGAAAGAAGATGACTGAATTATCACTTCTGACATAAGCAAACTTACATTTATAAGTAATCAAACTATATTAACAAGTTCATATTTACTAACATTATACATCACTTATATGCCCTGGAACAAACTGTTCATACTCTGACAAGAGAAACAAACATATTAGAACTGGTCCTCACTAACACGTCAAATGGATGCAGTACAACAATTGTCAGACTCTCATTAGTTAAATCTGACCAAAAATCGGTAACCTTCAAGCTGACACTAACACTGGAACTCTCAAAACGGCGAAATCAGGCAAAAAACTTTACAAGGCAAACTATACCCTTCTAGATGAAGGTATAAATGCATTCCAAGTCCTACCCCCAGCTGGACGTGGTAACTACACCAAAGCTTACACTAAAACCCTGTACAATCACTTGCATAAGTTTATAGGCTTGGCTGTACCAGAAAGAATCAAAGCCAGAGCCCCAAGTAAAAACAAGCTGTCATGGTGGGCATCCAGCATCAACAAACTTTACAGTAAATGCAGAAATTTGCTGTCCAGGAAAACAAAGGCGAGACCCCAGCAATGGAAAATCACCCTCCTCAGCCTCAACAGGCAAATAAGACAACTTGTCAAATCCTCCAAGGGCCTCTCTGAAAAAAACTTAGCACAGCCAAGGATAACCATAAGGCCTTTTATAGCTACGTATGTAGTCTAAAAGGTAGGACGCAAGTATGTGCAGAACTAGTGACCAACGGTATCACACACACTGACCTCACAGAGATAGCAAACCTGCTAGCAGATAGATTTGGCAAAAATTTCACCCCCCCCCCCATATCCTCTAAATCTATTACAAACCTTGCCCCAAACCCCCCACCCTATATATCTAAATAACAGGTCATCAAAGCCTTGTCCAAGGCAAAAAACACAGCCTCTGTAGGACCAGACGGCATCCCAGGCTGTCTCCTAAATAGGCTAAAACATGAACTAACATCACCATTAAGTACCCTTTTCATAGTCTGACCACACGGTTTGGAATGGAGAACAGTGACAGTTATTCCCCTCCACAAAGGTGGCCTAGCAACAGACCCAGGGAATTACAGACCCAAAAGCATGACCATCCTCATCTGTAAGGCCATGGAATATATCATTATGGACTTCTTAAATAAAGAAATAGGCGACCTCCAAACCCTTGATCTTACCCAATTCGGCTTCGTCAAGGGCAGATCCTGCCTGTGTTATGTTTTGTGGATTTTTTCAAGAATGTAACCAGGGCCATTGATGAGGACATATCTATGCACACAATGTACATTAACTTGACAAAGGCTTTTGACACAATCCCACACTCTGGCATTACCGATAAATTTAGTAAACTGAATGTAAACCCCTTTGTTGTAAGATGGATTTTTAACTGGCTCATAAACCGAACACACACTATCAAAGTGGGTGACTCCATATCAACCAGCAGACCTGTTACCAGCAGGGTGTCACAGGGGTCAGTGTTGGGCCCCCTACTATTTGGCAGATACTTCTCAGAATTCCAGGTCAAAACTAAGGAGCTGTGGCTAACCAAGTTTTCAGACAACTTGCAAACTGGGTGCAATTATTGAATCCCCAAATGATGTCAGTATACTCCAGGATGGTCTTATGCAGGCCAACAACTGGTGTCTAAGTCACAGTCTCAAACTGAATGCAAAGAAATGCATCATCATTCCCTTTGGTACAAACAATGTCCCTTCACATTATCAAATCAACAACAGTACACTAAGTACCCACAAAGTGGTAAGGGACTTGGGTTCACAAGTTGACTGCAACCTTAACTTCGACCACCATGTGTCTACTCTAGTAAGGAGGGCTTTCTGCGTAACACACTTGATTAGTAAAGCATCACCTCAAGCAAAAGAGGTCATAACCCTTCTGTACTCTGCACTAATCTGACCCATAATTGAGTATAATGCCCCATTCAGCATGTACCATACAAAGCACCTGCAGCAATTGGAGAGACCTCAGTTGTTTCTAACAAAGAAGATCAAGGGAATCCAGTGCATGCTGTACACATGACGGTTGAAGTCCCTGTCACTTTACTGTGCATCATATAGACTTCTTAGGGGAGACTTGTACCTGGCTTACAGAGCAATCTCAGACCCAAACCTGATAAACTTGCTGCATATCCAAAAATCAAACAGGACTATGGCCACCCCTTCCAGGGACCTAAATATGGCCTGTGACTTAAATAAGACATGCTGGGGGGACAGATTTATCTCCCAGCAACTGCCGCGTCTTTAGAATAGGCTACTTATTCATGTGAAACAGAATATCTCTATGACATTGTTCAAAAGGAACCTTGACGATTGGATGGGGCACCATAAAATTATCTCATCTTCTGTCTTATCTGTTAGCTGTTAAGCCTCATCTACCTCTAACCATGGCATATTTAAGTTTTTCATATATATTTCCATTTGTGCTTTTTCTTGATTTTTTTCCACTTTTTTGCTTAATACAAATTTTCTTAAAACTTCTGAAATATCTTTAATACCTCTTCAGGATCTCTGGTTATTTTTCTTTTATTGGCAATAACCCTTTCTGCTTTCTGTTGCCAAAGTCATTGTGCCAAAAGATTTTGTGATGTGCAGTTATTATCAAAAAACAGTTGCTTAACCGCAGTCCTCCTAAACTCCTGCATATTAACTGGGTGCACCTTATTTTCTCTTTAGCAGGATTTCATAGGAGGTTACTAGGCTATTGGCCCTGAGGCTCTTATAAGCCTAGCCACGACTTTAGCCCATGTTTAGACAAGTCAGCACCCAGAGCCCTGTCCAGCAGGGACACAGGTGGAATCCCAGGAGTGTATTTTCTGATTCCCATCCAGTTATCCAGGTTGCGCTTAAAAAAGGATAATGAGGTGCTCTGCTTGACATGGAGAGGGAGTCTGTTCCACAGATGGGGGGGTCTCTGGGACAAAAATCCGTCCTGCCAACAAGTACTATTGATATCACAAACCAGGTTGAGGTCGTGCGTACGGGTTGCTCGAGTGGAGCAATCCCATCAAGGCGGGGATGGGTCTGAGATTGCTTTGTATGCCAGACAGAGGTTACCTCTGAGGAGTCTGTATGAAACTGAGTAGAGTGACAGGGCTTTTAGCCTATCTGTGTAGGGAAGGTGTTTGAGGCCCTGGATTCTACTGATGAGGAACCTCTGTGGTCTCTCCAGCTGCTGCATGTGCTTTGCGAGGTACATGCCAAAGGGGGCGTTGTACTCAGTAATTATAAGTGAAGAATACAGGTATCTCATGACCTCTTTGTCCCTGGATGAGACCCTTACTTATGAGGTGGGCCATGTAGAAAGCTTTCCATACAACGGAAGCAGCATGGTGGTCAAAAGTCAGGTTGCTATTAACCTGGGTGCCCAAATCTCTCACTACTGATTGTGTACTTAGGACGTTGTTATTAATGTGATATGTGGGGACATCACCCTCCCCAAGAGGAGGATGATGCATTTTTTGACATTCAGCTTGAGGCCATGTTTCTGGCACCAGCCATTTGTTAGGGTGAGACCCTCTTGGAGGATGTCCACATCACTTGGGGAATTGATGACTGCGCCCAGCTTGCAGTCATCTGCAAACTTGGTCAGCCATAGCACACTGGTTTTGGCCTGCACCTCAGAGAAGTATATCCTGAATAACAGAGGCCCCAAGACCGATGTCTTGGGTACGCCGCTCGTTACGGGGTGTACTGCTTGAGGTGGCTTTCCCTATTTTGATTAGGTGGGTTCTGTCAGTGAGCCAGTCTACTGTTGTCTCTTATTGTTCTGTGAGATTCCCTTTATTTTGTAATACTTCAACCTTTGTCAGCCCCTCCGAATAATTATTTTTACTTCTTAACCAAATCTCTTTTTCTTTTATTTCTACCCTATTTTTAAACTCCACTTTCACTTTGTTCCACTCACTAACCCTAACTTCTGGAGTACTTTCTGTCTTCACTAATAACTCCCAAATACTTTCCACAACCCATTCCTTAAATTCCTCTCTTTCCAGTGCCTCAATAAAATTATAGGTGCATGATCTGAAATAGTTATTGGATGTGTGTCAAAGTTTTCAATTAAATGCACATGTTCCTGTGATGTAGTCCAGTTATTTTACTTTTGGGAGTACTATGTAAATTCTCTCCCAAGTTTCTACTACCAAATTCACATCCACATGCCAACTATTTTCATAAATTTCTTCAGAAATCTACCCTCTTTTGTTGTATTTTACCTTCTAGGCCCCCCAGATAACTCCTCATTGTTGCAAATCAAATTCCATTCCCCACCTATAAATAATATTCCGTGCTGAATTATTTCTCCCATTTTTAAGCTCCATAATAACAGTTTTAGGTGTAATGTAAATACATACCAGTGTAATCCTCATCCCTTGCCAGTAGCCCCTTACTACCACACATCTGACAGTATTTTTTTTTCCTTTTCTATCACTACTGGAGCTCCTCTAGCAATTAATATAAGTGCTCCTCTTTTCCTTTGTCCCTGATATTGTGCAGAACAGCCATCCTGAAATCCTTTATCAAATTCACATTACCATTTCTTTCCAGTTGTGTCTCAAGTAGCATTGCTATTTGTGCTCTGCATTTCTTAGTATAATTATTATTTTCTTTTTGTCTGTACCTCTGAGACTATTCATATTCCAAGATAATATGGAAAGTGTTGCCATTATGATGATAATTCATTATTCCCAACTGTATATTGCAGCTTTTAAAACGTGTATTTTCTGATGTTGTTATACATGCACACATTGATGTTTGGCTGGTTAATCCTTTATACAGTTTTTTATTGCCATCAACAATGGAACTTAATTTCACATTTTACAATACATTTTGTTTTAATAAAAACTGTCAAAACACACCACACACACAACCTGTTAACTTTATACAAATGCGTATTACTATATCCTTCTTCAAATAATGGTTTAACCCTGCTAATAGGAACATTTGTGTCAAATAAACTGCTGCTATCACTTTTCCTAATTAGCTTGAAATTAAGGTGATCTATGCTAAGATGCACAATATTGCCTGTGCTTCTACTTACACTAATTGGTGTCCGTTCATTTTTGTATCTTTACCATCCACCATGTGAAAACAACTTGCACACTTTCAGAAATCAGCAACTTCTAGCCTTGAAGAAACCAGTGTTCTTTTATTGCCCTGCTATCAGCTTGTCTCTCAACCATCCCTCCCAGGTACTTGAACCTGTTCCACTGCTTTCCCTTCTATCTCAATTCTCAGCTTCTTCTGATTTCCCCAATTTGCTGGCATCGCAACTGTCTTTCTGTGCTCAGTTTCAACCCGTGTGCCTTCATTTTTACATTCCATTCCTCTATCCTTTACAGAAATTCTTGCTCAGAGTCTGCATGTAATGCTACATCATCTGCATACAGCAACTTTGTTGTCATGTCCCCTCTGACCTGTTTGCTAACATAGGGCTAACATAGTCCATCACCAGTATGAACAGCAAGGAGCTTATAGCCAAACCCTGATGCACACCTGCTCCCACTGGGAACCCCTTTGTAAGTCCAAAGACTATTTGTACTTGAGTCATTGGGTCCTTGTACATAACTTACAGTAATTCTACCAATGTTTCTGGGTCCTTGAATCACCACAGGACTGCAAAAATCAACTTTCTTGGGTTTTTGTCATATGCTTTCTCCAAGTCTAGGAATTCCCATTTGGATTCTTTCCTCATCTCTAGCTTCTTCTCAGCCATCTGCCTCACTGGAAACATTGGTTCAGTTGTGCTGCATTCTGATCTGAATCCAAACTGCTTATCTCCCATCTTGTGTCCTACGACTCTTCGTATTCATTTATCAGTTACCCTGTCCAGGACTTTCATGCAATGGGACAGGAGTTTGGTACCTCTATATTGCCCACAGTTGTGAATATTCCCTTTGTTCTTGTACACTGGCAGCAGTATGCTTATTCTCCAGTCATCTGGGATATGCCTTTCTCTCTATACTGCTTATGAGCACTCTCAGGGGCCATTTTTCCCGTCTCATCCAGCATATTTATCATATCTGTTGTGACCTCTTCTGAACTTGCTGCTTTCCATGACCTCATTTTCCTCCGTGCTGTTCTTACTTCTTCAAGGGTGGCTTCTCTTCTTTCATAGTAGGCTGTGTCTGCAGTAGTACGGCTTCTGAAGGGTTTTCTTCTTTCAGAAGCTGTTGGAAGTACTTCTTCCATCTATCTTTGATGTCCTGTGGACTGGTGAGCAGGTTGTTGCTGGCATCCCTTATTTAGGGTGTCTGTCTTCTTTATATTCTGTCTTTGCCTTGCAATCTGGCATAGCTTTCTTATGCCATCTACTGAGTCACTTTCCAGAAGCTGGTAGAATGCCTTTGATGCCTTGTTCTTTGCTATTGTAATTCCTCTGTCTCTTTGTTAGCTAAACCAGTATTCCTTCCTAGTCTGGTACATCTTTTCTGCCTTCCACTTTTTCCTACACTCTTTTCTTTTGATGACTTCTTGAACCACCAGCATCTTTCCTTATGTACCTTGCCTCCAAACCTAGTTCAACTGCATATCTGTTCTATAGTCATCACATAGGCTGTTTTGAGGCATTACCCTTCTTCAACTCCACCTATTTCCTCTTCTTCCTGAGGTGCTAGAGCCCTGAGTAATTCCTTGAACTCTTGTGCTTTTTCTACAGTTACCTTCCAGGTCTTCAGCCTGTCTCTGTTGACCTTAGAGCCTTCTCTGACCAGCTGATTGTGGCAGTCAGTGATTCATGCTCTAGACCGACTGTTTCACTGGGGACAACTTTGCAGTCACTGATTCTATCCCATTGCCCTTTCTTTACTAGAAGGAAGTCTGCCTGCATTGCATCTTGGCCACTCTTGTTGGTGAGAACCAAGTCCAGAATGTTATCTCCCCTTGGTGGGGGATGAGACGAGTTGGTCTAGTGCGTTAGAATTGATGAAGTCAAGGAATCGTTGAGAGAATGCATTAGTGCAAGAGTAGTTCACCCACTCAATGGTGGGGTAGTTGAAGTCACCAAGGATTAGGGTGTTAGGGGATCGATTCAAGTAGATCCAGGTAAGAGGAATGGGTGTCCTGAGTCATGGAGGAGGGTCTATAGCTAGCTACAACTTTGATGGGTGTCTTGCCAACTGTCAGTTGCACCTGGAGTAGTTCCAGTGCATCTTGCTGGCAAACCAGTCTGGAAGTGTGCCTGTCCTTAATGAAGATAGAGACTCCACCACCCTTAGTCTTTCTGACCTCATTTTGGGGTTGGAATGTGTGCACTAAAGTATAGCCTACCAAGTTTCCGTGAACACACAGACATTGGCATCTTTCAGTGCAAGGAGAGCCTCCAGTGAGTCCATTTTCAGGTTAAGGCTCCTAGCGTTAAGCAGCATGACCTTCAATATGCTTTTTGACAGATCTTTTATGTTGGAAGGTTTGTTTTTGGGACATTGCCTAAAAAGGCACATGAGGGAGACGAGAGCCTTGGCCAGGATCTGGAAACCCAGTGGTGACAGGTGAAGGCCATCTTTGGCAAAGCATCGAGGCCTGTTTATCATGTCATCCCAGGTAGACAGATACTGGATCCCCTTAGAATGACACCAGAAACTAAGCCAGTTGTTGAAGTCAATTATTTTTTGTTGGTATTTTGGTATCTTTCTTGGTGAAGATAGGATGCTGCTTAGGGCTAGGGTCTTATCTGCTTGAAACACATACTCTGAGAGTTCAATCATGTCCCTCTTCTAGTCCAGGGAGGTATGTCTCAAGTCATTCACACCAAAATGGACAATGACAGACTCATACTTGTTGTGGAGAGACTTAAGTGCGTGCGTGATGTGGCAGATTCTGGCACCAGACAGACAACTGACCTTGACCTTCTCCTTGTCGAGCCTGGTGAGGGGGACACCTGTGCGTCTCACAATTGAGTCACCAATGACTAGTATGGTTGGTTTATTGTTATGTCTTGTGGGCTATGATGGTTTATTGTTTTACCTTATGGGTTGTGTTTGTGAGACACTGGTGTGTTGTCTGCTGTGTGTGATATGTTTGGTGTTGTGTGTAGAATGTTTGTGAGTGGGTTTTGAAGGTCTCTGCTGTTTAGGTATGTTTTTATTGAGGACCTTTGCATACATGTGTGTGTGTTGTGCTTGGCTATGTGATTTGAGTGGTGTAGTGTTTGTGCTGCCAATCTCCTCTTTGTCAAGAGTACTGACAGTGGCGCGAGAGAACATGGACTCCAGGTTACTGATGTACATGCATTTCTCGCAAGTGGAGTAATTATGTGCTAGGAGAAGAGGGTTGTCAGTAAACATGAGGCAGTTGCTACACTGTATCATTATGCCCATGCCAACCAGGGTGGCAGGAGAAACTGATGGGAATTGTCTAGACATAGTGATGTTCTTCATCTCACATTGCTGCAGTCATAACCTGTGGGTAGTCCGCTGTCCTCGGTCGGCCCGAATACCAAAGTGTTAGGCTGGCGTCGGTCATGGTCGCTCAGATCTGACGTCAGTACGCCATGGTATTAAAGCGCATGACCGACGTCATATCCTCAGTCTTTCTTGCCGCATGGTCCGAAGCAGAAGCAGCGTTTGCAAGTGCCGTTCGGCGTTCTGAAATTTTCGTATTCTGAGTTTCAGACCGAAAACCAAGTTGGGCTAAGTACCCCGTTGGGGAATATTTTTGTTTTTTCTTGCCTCAATGGAAAATGGGTTCAAGACACGTGGCCTGCCAGACTTCAACATTTACATATCAACTTGAAGGAGATGTTAGCAGTCCAATTTGCATTGATGGCTTTCAAGGATCTACTTCACCCAGGACAAGTGTTGATTCAAACAGACAACACAACTGTCATGTGGTACATCAACAAGCAAGGGGGAACCCATTCGTACCCTCTTTGCAGGCAAGCTTTGATTTTGTGGGAGACTGCTCTCAGTTTGCACCTCACTCTTCAGACAAGGTTTCTGCCAGGAGCACAGAACTCCTTAGCAGATGTTTTGAGCAGACAGATGGTGGATCCCCACGAGTGGAAGTTGGATCCTCATGTATTTCGACAGTTGACAGTGATATGGCGGACTCCAGACATAGATCTGTTCACTTCTCCACTAAATTTCCAGTTGCCAAAGTTTTGCACAAAGATGTTTCATCCAAAAGCTTGGAAAGTGGATGCTCTATCATTCAGTTGGAACAATCTTCACGTCTATGCTTTTCCTCCTCTGCCTCTCCTTCCCAAGGTGCTCTTGAAGGTCAGACAGGACAAGCCCTCCATGATTCTAATAGCTCCAGATTGGCCACGGCAGCACTGGTACCCTCTGCTGAGGAGTTTAGTACGGGAGCCTCCTTGGCCTTTGCCTTCAATTCCACACCTTTTGTCTCAGGCAGGCAATCATTTCCTCAATGTCAGGATACAGTCCCTGCATCTGACAGCCTGGCATATTCTGTTCTAGACCCTGGAGGGTCGCAGCTTCCTCAACAAGTTTTGAATGTCATTTTGGAGGCCAGAAGGCCTAGTACAAGGAAAGTTTATGCTGATAAATGGAGAAGATTTTTTATTTGGAGCAAAGCAAAGAGCTTTGATGTTTCCAGGCCTAATTTGAGTGTTTCACTTCAATATCTTACAGAATTATTAGACAAGGGTTTGTCTTTTTCCTCTGTAAAAGTTCATGCTGCAGCCATTTCTGCTCACTATGACTGTGACCCACCATTATTCTCTCATCTTTTGTTTAAGCAATTCCTTAGAGGGGCAAAGAACATAAGACCCCCGCGTAGAGCTCCTACTCCTTCCTGGGATCTCAATTTTGTGTTGGAAAAACTTACTTTACCTCCTTTTGAACCTGCAGCTACATCTGAGTTGAAGTTTTTGTCTTGGAAGACTGCTTTTTTGTTGGCCATTACGTCTGCTAGAAGGGTATCTGAATTACAGGCTCTAATGGCAGTTGAACCCTTCCTGATTTTTCATAAGGATAGGGTATCCCTACATACTAACCCTACTTTTATGCCTAAAGTGGTTTCAAATGTGGCCTTGAACCAATCTATTCATTTGCCTACTTTTTATGCTGATCCCCAAAATAAAGGGGAGAAAATTTTGCACACTTTGGATATTCACAGGCAGTTGCATTATTATTTGAGCAGGACTAAAGGGTTCAGACAGTCTCAACAGTTATTTGTTTCTTTTGCTTTGGCCTCTCAGGGGAAACCTGTTTCAAAACAAACTATTTCTAAGTGGATTGGCCATTGTATTGCTTTTTGTTATTCTCATCATGGTCAGGAGATTCCGGCTGGAATCAGACCTCATTCCACTAGGGCTACTGCCACTTCTACTGCTTTTTTAAGGGGTGTAGCTACTAAAGATATTTTGGAAGCAGCTACTTGGAGTTCAGTGCACACTTTTTCTAAACATTACCATCTCCCTCTTTATTCCAAATCTAGGGCTGGGTTTGCCACTGCAGTCTTACAGGGCATGTTAGCAGCTCCCAATGCTTTATGATTTTGCCAACCTCCTTTTACCTTTGCTTTGGGATTCTACCCACAGGTTATGACTGCAGCAATGTGAGATGAAGAACATAGTACAGTTTTGTACCTACCATAAATGTAGATGTTCGAAGATCCACATTGCTGGAGTCCAATTTACCCTCCCTCCTTCCCCTCTGTAGTTTGGAGTGGTTGTATGGTTTGGGTTGTAAATATTGTTTGTACATGGGTTTTGGAGGTTTTCTGTTTTTGGCTATGGCCTTTCTTTTTAGGGCCTTCTGACATCTGGGGCAAGAAAGACTGAGGATATGACGTCGGTCATGCGCTTTAATACCATGGCGTACTGACGTCAGATCTGAGCGACCATGACCGACGCCAGCCTAACACTTTGGTATTCGGGCCGACCGAGGACAGCGGACTACCCACAGGTTATGACTGCAGCAATGTGGATCTTCGAACATCTACATTTATGGTAGGTACAAAACTGTACTTTCCGAATGCTTGGGCGGACTTATTGAGAGAGGGTTTTGATAAGGGTTTGTCCACAAGAGTGTAGACCACAAGAGCCTTCTTAAATGTAAAGTAACTGGCCTGAAGCACAAGTGCTAAAACCAAAGATAAGATGTTTAGAATAACAAATAAATGTAATCAGGCTACTAACAAGCAGTAATAAATGCAGCAGAATAAAAGCACTTGAACACTTAAGAGCACACAGCAAAAATTAAGGTAATAAAGTATGAAGAGCACAATTACAGTAAAAGCAGCTGAATAAAGTGTAAAAGTTTGTCTTTTTTTTTTCAAAGTGGAAAGGGAGGAAACAGAAGGTAGTTCGAGATTAGGGAACTAAGGGGGCTGACCTTCCCAAATTCTGTCTCTCTACTCAGTACACTGAGCTGATGAGATAGGACAGGGAGGAGTGTCCAAAATCAAAGAAGCAAGGGGGTAGTCCTACCCAAACGATCTCACTGCACTAGGTTGAGTGATCAAATGAGATTGGACTGGGTGGAGTGGCCAAAATCAGATTTACAGCAAGGGCAGGCAATTCCAAACCCACCGAGAGGGAGTGTGGGGAAAAGCAAACAGCAAAGGACAGAAACAATAAAGCAAATATATGAATACAGTGCAAATTGAGTTGCAAAAAAGTGTACTTATCAGTTTGGTATATCAGATGGTAATAGAATCCAACACAGCTAGGAATTTAGCCCTGCTATATCAGCTCTGCACAAATTTACAGACGTGAAGTTTGGACTAGAAATGCAACTCAGAAAATACACCTCAGGCAATGGCTAACACCTAAGATTGTCTGGCTCAACAACTCCCAGCTGATTCTCCCATTCAGTCAAAGAAAAACTGAATAATTTCAAAAGAGGATTCTGAAGAAACTAGTTCATCTACCTCTTTGCAACTGTCTTGGATGTCTGGTTCTGTTGCGGTTGTCTTGAAGCCCTCTGATTTGGTCCCTTTGGTGAGGCTCCATGGGAAGCCATTAAGGCTCTGGAACTCTGCATGTCCAATCAGACCATACTTAACTGAGAATAGAGAACTTCATTCACTCTTTACTGAGGGAGGAGGAGGAATACGTCACTTCCTGCTTAGAGGGAAATAGCTGGGTCCATTAGTGGAGGCACAGAAGTCTGATTTGTCTAAAACTGAGACTAGAAACCCCAAAGAAAAATTCCCAAATGCTAAACATTTGTCTCCCACCGCAACTCCTCCATTTATGAAGGGCCTTCAGGAAAAGTGGTACAACTTTGACCAGGAATATTTTAGAGGGTTGCATTCCTTTCTGTCTTCCACTCCTGTATTTACCCAGTTGAGGAAGAGATCTCCATCTTTCCTTGAAGAGGAGGTAGACTTTGAATGCAGATAAGAAAGCCTTTGACTCTCTCAGTTGTCCTTTCCCATTCCCTGTGAATCTGAGGACAAGTTCTTCTCCAACTAAGTGAAAAACTTTCTTTTTTTTCCGGGCACCATTTCTAATGAGAACGGAAGAGAAGTTTCAGTGGTACAAAATAGATAGTTATAACCTGCTGAGTACGGATGCCCCAAAGCCCATTAGTCATTCCTCCAGTGCTGAGGGCTATGGAGGATTCTTTCAATGCCACCACTGCTGCTTCAGATTCACAACTCTCTATACCAAGAAAACCTAACAGACTTTATAAAGTGCCAGAGTCCTTTAACGTTTCTGTTAGAAACCCTGTTACTGACCCAGCTGTGATCTCTGTGGTCAGTTTCAGTGGCTGTAAACCCTTGGCTTCTTCTAACCTTCTCCCCAATTAAACAGGCAGGCGAGCCTTTGACAGGTATGGAAAGAAGGTGTATGTTTCTTCCACAGTGTCTTTCAGAGGAATTAACTGCCAGACTCAGTATGGCTGAATACCTACTTTCAGTTTTTGCTTGCATGCAGCAGTCTGTAGCTAGTCTTCCTGCTTCTGACATTAAAATCAGTCTGTCAAATATAGCAATTTCTGTTTCCCAGGTGACAAAACACCTAATGAGCATATGACGCAGTGAATGCTGTGTCAAGTGCTGCAGCAACAAGTTCTATGATGCATAGGGATGCCTAGGTCAGACTCCAGACTTTTTCTGAAAATGTGGTCTCAAATTTGAAATACCCTCGTGGAAAAAGATGTAGTTTTCAGGAGTTCTCTGGCTGAGTTGCTGAAAAAGTTGGAGGAAGGGGGGGAATTACTGCATGAGGTGAAACAATTATTTCTCCTGTCCAAAGGTACCAGAAAAGTTACCTTTCCAGCTCTGGGCACTATTATTGGAAGCCCTTCAAAACTGCTCAGTAAAATCCAGAAAGCAGCAGTGCAAGAAGAAGTGACATGGTGACTCAAAAACGAAAGGGAGTGGTCCCCAAGGCACTTCCCAACTTGAGAAAAATAGATGACTGCCTTTCAAACTCATCCCTCTCTTCCCTCCCCCAACCCAGCCATCCTCAAACACTTGTAGTCCCTTTTTTTTTACCAAATAAGGCTCAGTTGGTCACTCCTAGACCTCATTGATAATGTATCACCATATCCATATTAACAAAACCCACAGATGTTGTTTTAAATTCTTTGTTTTGATTGCAATTTCAGTTCACTTATTTGATTTAATTTCTCCAAGGCTTTTGGGTTTATAACAACAACTTGAAAACCAACAAAAACTTAAAACAAGAAAATGAACCAGACCTTGGGAGACAATGCTGTGAATCCTTATAGATGAAACCAAAGTGAAACACCACACCACAAGAATCTTCCTGAGGCTTTGTTATAGCAAACCAAATTTTGGAAGGCACTGTGATAAATTCAACCCTGTAATCACATAAAGAACACCACACCAGGCAATCCTTGCATGTCTATAAACAATACCAGGACAATGCATATAAAAATGCACTACTTTATTGTCACAATGAGCTAAGCACTTTTGTCCCTTAGTAAATGTGAGACTTCTTCAGACTAAAAATTGCTAGCACTAACTTCTTGTATATAGCATGAACTACTCCCTCTCTATATGTCTGCACCATTTCATGTGCATCGTAAGTTTAAAGTTGTACAAACCTTCAATTCTCACTTATTTACATTCGTTATCTGACAGTCAGAGGCAAAGTAATACAAAATGTTAATTTATATGAATTTAAACCATGGCAGCTGCAGACAGTATCATTGTGCTGAGGGAGGCATCATAGAACTCCAAAATTGCAACAAGCTTCACTTTATTGAGGATTTTTTGGGTTTCTAATACCGTCCATAAGCAAACTTTACAATAAAAGGAGACGACTTATACAAAAAAAGGCCAAATCTCAAGTAGAAAAAATCATCCCTGATCAGCATTAGTAAGAAATTGAGGACCCTCATCAAGTCAACTAAAGCTAATTTTGAAAAGAAAGATGCCAAGGATAACCATAAGGCCTTCTATGGCTACGTCAAAAACCTAAATGACAACGCTCAGGTCTGTTCTGAGCTAGTACAAAATCTAACAAAATACACTGACCCTTCTGACATTGCCAACATCTTGGCTGACAGGTTCAGTGCAAATTCCCCCACCCCCCCTCACCACCTACAGGGCCTATTACTATTCTAGGGGATTGTGTAAGTCCAATTATTACCGATACGTTGGTTAACAAGGCTCTATCTAAAGCTAAAAACACTGCCTCCATGGGACCAGATGGTGTCCCAGGCTGTGTCATACGCCAGCTCCAAAAGGAATTAACCCTGCATCTTAATACCCTGTTCAGTCTCAGCCTCTCCACAGGATATGTGCCCATAGAATGGCGCACGGCAATGGTGGTCCCGCTACACAAGGGTGGGGCCACAACTGACCCTGGGAACTACCGACCAATAAGCCTGACCAGTCTGATCTGTAAGGCTATGGAGCGAATCATTATGGAACTCATAAATGGAGAGATTGGGAACCTCTAGTCGCTGGACCCCACACAGTTCGGCTTCGTCAAGGGCAGATCATGCCTCCTGAACCTGGTGGATTTCTTTGAGACAGTTACTCAAGCTATAGATAAGGGAAAGGAGGTACACACGGCTTACCTTGACCTTGCTAAAGCATTTGACACCATTCCCCATTCAGGTATTATTGATAAGCTCACCAGCCTGGGCATAAACCCTTATGTCACAAGATGGATCGCAAACTGGCTCTCAGACAGATACCATAAAGTAAGAGTAGCGGGATCTATGTCCGAATCCAGACCAGTAACGAGTGGTGTGCCTCAGGGCTCTGTCCTGGGGCCCCTCCTGTTTGGCATATACTTCTCAGAAGTACAGGCAAGCACGGAAGGGCTGTGGCTGACTAAGTTTGTGGACGACTGCAAACTGGGTGCTATAATAGAGTCTCCGGCCGACATGGAGATCCTCCAGAAGGGCCTAAATGAGACTGATGCATGGTGTCAAAGCCATGGTCTCAAGCTAAATGCAAAAAATGCGTAGTAACCCCTTTTGGAAAAAACAGAGTACCCGCAAACTACAACATAGGAGGTAATCCCCTGAAATCTGAAGAAGAAATAAGGGATTTAGGGACCCAAGTAGATAGTCAGCATTCCTTTGATAACCATGTTGCCAAAGTGGTTAGAAAATCCTTCTATGTGACCCATCTGATCACGAAAGGGTTCGCATCAAGATCTAAGGATGTAATGGTGCCCCTCTACTCTTCCCTCATCAGACCCATTATTGAGTACAATGCACCAATTGGAATGTACTTGGCTAGACATCTCTAGCAGCTGGAGAGACCACAAAGGTAACTAACCAAGAGGATTACTGGCCTCAAACAGTTGCCCTATGCAGCACGATTGAAAAAGCTAAGACTGTTCTCTGTTGCATACCGCTTTCTCAGGGGCGATCTCTGTCTAACGTACACAGCCATGTCCAACCCAGAATTGTTGAACATGCTCCATCTTAGCAAAACCAAATCTACTCGAGCTGCACGCTCTAGGGATATAAACCTCAACACAACAATGAATAGAACATGCTGGAGGGATAGATTCCCTTTGCAGAGACTTCCCTTACTATGGAACAGGGTCCCGATCTACATAAGACAGAGCCCCTCACTATCACTCAAGAGGAACCTTGATGAGTGGATGGGTAACAGAAAGTTCACACCGGGGATCACACCAACAGCACTACTAGATAGGGGCCAAGGGTACTAGCTGCTAGTACAAGGGTCTAGGGAACTACTAAAGGGTGGTGAATACCGCACAACGTGGCTGGGCTAATATATGCCTTCAGGCAGTTAGCCCAGTACCAACCTATGACAGAAGTGGACCCCATTCCTCAGTCAAAGTATGATTAAAGTTCATGAAATTAGTGTCATTTCAATTGATGTTAGACAAAAGAGCTCTTCTCATCACCCACAATGTGTCCAGAACTGAGTCCTCCTGCAATTCATAATTAGATATATCGGTAGCATATCTAAGTTCAACTGTGAGACCCATTGCTTCTTCAACTACTATTGGAACTGAGTATTCTTTTTCCACATTGCCCTTGTTTATGTCTGCAATTTATGACTTTGTGTGTCTTTGTATATAAGACAGAATAATTACTGGGTGTAGCAATTTCAGTGATCAATGCTACTTTGTCTTCTTTTCATGGTCTACTATATCTAGTTTTGTTGCATCTGTTTTGTGAACTGTTGGTAATGGATGATCCCATGTGATATAAACTTTATCATTTTCTATGTTTTGGGTCTCATGTTTCTAATGTTTCTCAGCTACTTCAATATTGGAATGTTTTTATAATGCCCAATGTAACGGTCTTGCCGCATTATTATGCCTTTCAGTATACAGTGCTTCTGCCATTAGTGTAACACACCCAGCAACAAGATGTGCAACTGTTTCCAGTATTAACCTTTCCTCTTTTGGTGTAAATTTACTTCTCCTTAACCAAGCCTGCATTCGATCCTGATCGACATGAGGCTGTTCCAGGAGTTTTCTGTACTTGCAGCTATATTTATGCCTTCTCCACATTTCTTGCCTTCTCACCTGATCCTTCACCTTATATTGTTTCTTTTGTTTTTTTTGGCACATTCAGTTGCTGCCTGATTTTTAAACGAAAAGCAAAACGGCTATACAGGTAAAACCCAGTATATAAAAAGAAAAGTATATGAGAGAACACACTATACCGGGTACCACACAATAACGTCTTTATTTAAACAAAGTAAAGGAGAGCTTCGCCTTCGTTGCTTCATCAGACAAAGAATTAACTGTTCAACTGCTTGTTTTATATCACTCTGTCAAAAAATGTTTTCAATTAGTGACATCATACAACTTTTGAAAATTTAAAGGCATATATGACAAGAATATTGTAAAATACGCATATGAATATAAAATATATATGCAAAAATGTAAAGTATGTTCATATATATGCATATCTAATTTAAAACAATTAAATAATCTCATTAAAAATGCATATATATAAAAAATGCATATAAATAAAAATGCATAGTATATTCATATTTATGCATATCTAATTTAAAACAATTAAATCTCATAAAAATGCATATATATAATATATATATAACATTCTTATAATATAATATTCTTTTTTTATATATATATTATATATATGCATTTTTATGAGATTATTTAATTGTTTTAAATTAGATATGCATAAATATGAATATACTATGCATTTTTATTTATATGCATTTTTTTATATATATGCATTTTTAATGAGATTATTTAACTGTTTTAAATATGAACATACTTTACATTTTTGCATATATATTTTATATTCATATGCGTATTTTACAATATTCTTGTCATATATGCCTTTAAATTTTCAAAAGTTGTATGATGTCACTAATTGAAAACATTTTTTGACTGAGAGTGATATAAAACAAGCAGTTGAACAGTTAATTCTTTGTCTGATGAAGCAACGGTTGCAAAGCGCCACCTCCTTTTTACTTTGTTTAAATAAAGACGTTATTGTGTGGTACCCCGTATAGTGCTGCCTGATTTTTGTCCATTTCTGGTTTGATTTCATTCCTGCTTGACACATGTGCTTCTGCTAAACTAAGGAGGGAAGTCATATTTAGACTTTTTCTCCTTATAGTTTAAAACTTTCACTATGTGTGGATCTTGTGAGGTCAGCAGATACATATGGAGTCCTACAGTTGCAGATCTGTACATGTAATCACTTTCGAGGAGGTCCATACCTTCTTCACAATGGACAATATATAATCTTGGTATACACTGTTTTTTCTAAATCATATGCCATTTGATGTATCTAGTGCACTAAGAGAGTCACAAAATGTTCTCTCTCCAGCTATTGCTTTCTGCAGACTTGAGGGAATTTACATTTATCCCTACCTGGACAATGGCCTCATTCTGGCTGTATCCGCCTAGGCCACTTTACCATGAATGTTTTCCTAAGTCTAAGCTTCAGGCTGAATTTGGAAAAGTGCTCCTTGGTAATGTCTCACTGGTTAATCTTTCTAGGATGCCTTTTATACACCTCCCTGATAGTAGCCTACCTCTTTCCACAGAAAGTTTCCTTCTACCATCAGAAGTTCAAAAATCTTGCTCACCAGACCAGTTCCACGGGAAGGGTCGTACATTCCTGGAATTTATCTGTTATGTGGTATGTAAAGAAAGAGGGGGAATGAGGTCCTACCCCCTGTGCAAACTAGCCACGATGGCCTGAGAGCTGACAACTCAGTGCAGTCTCTCCTTTAGAACAACCTACATTTTATCAGTGCAGAACACATCTGCAGACTCATTGAGCAGATCCAGCACATATCCTCATGAATGTATGTTACATACGAAGGTCTTCCAGAACGTTGCCCACCACTGGGGAATCCCCCCAATAGATCTGTTTGCCTCCATTCACAACAGAAAGTTACATGTCTTTTCATATCACTGATGCAGTATTCTTTACACTAGGGATTCCCTGCTAATGGTAGCCCAACATCCACCCAGTATACCAAAGCCTTTAGGTTGTAATGGGTACACCATACATCTCACGTATGCTCCTGGTGTATGGCGTAGGGCATAAAGGTGACGTCTGGATATACCATCCTCAGATCTTCTTTGTCACCAGTCCGAATGCCATCTTTGATCATCTGTCCGAATGCTTGTTCATCTGCTGGTTACCTGGCCACTTCAGATAAGTGCCCTGTTGGGGGTTTTTATTTATCTTTTTGACATTGTTGGGTTGTTGATTTCATGTCATCCAGAAAGGGGAATCGCCAGTATGGGAGACAGATTCCCCATAAAGATGAGCACGAGCAGTGTTTATTTTGTTTAGGTGCTTCTCATGACCATACATCTTGTGCTGTTTGTCAGGCTTTCATACCTAAGACTTTGCGTAGTCAGTTCTCTTCCCTAGCCATTTACTTAGAGTACCAATGATGTGAAGTTGTTCAGTCTCGCCTTCATTCTTACTGATGGGTTCAGAGCTGATCCTTAGGCTCTGAGTCGGCCAAATTGCAAAGCTTGAGGTCTTCAAACAGCTCGAGGCTGAAACCCTATCCCATGATGCTCCTCTACTTCCCTCAGATCTAGTTTGCCGCTGCAACAGATCGAGCATGTTCCTTCAGTTCAGGCCATTTTTGTAGTCCGTTAAGTAAAGTTTTTCTTATTCTTAGCCGAAGTTAGGCTGGTATTTACTTTACCCGTTTTTGTGAGGAATTTACAAAGAAAGTTACTGAAAACGATTTCCGTTATTGGCGTTAGGCCGTTTTTTGTGCTTGTTTAGACATCTTTGTACCCTATACCCTCATAGCTAAGTTTTGGCTTTAGCCTCTTTACTTTAGCCAGTTAGGCTTAATTACTTTATTTTATAGCCGAAGTTAGGCTTTATTTTCTTTATCAATAGCACAGATTGTTGAAATAGTTAAGCGACCTCTTATCTTAGCCAGTCAGGCTTAATTACTTTATTTCATAACTGAAGTTAGGCTTTATTTTCTTTAGAAATAACTTTGATTGTTTAAATACAGATTATTGTAATAGCCAA
This sequence comes from Protopterus annectens, assembly GCF_019279795.1. Taxonomy (NCBI): domain Eukaryota; kingdom Metazoa; phylum Chordata; order Ceratodontiformes; family Protopteridae; genus Protopterus; species Protopterus annectens. The sequence goes on along the minus strand of NC_056737.1, from coordinate 1,088,680,477 downwards.
GTTTGGCTCTGAATAATATTTTGGATTGTTTTGTGATTCAGTTGTTTACTGACATTGTTAAATGGAACTTGGATTAACATGTCTGAAAAGATGAAGTCAGGCTTCAAGAAATGCCCCAAATGTAATCAGAAAATGTCTCTCACAGATGGTCACACCATCTGTGTTGATTGTATAGGCGAGGTCCACCTTCAAGAAGTATGTTCTGTGTGCCACGGGTTTAGTTCTAGGGTTTTGGCAGAGAGAAAAAAGAAGTTAGTGGAAAGGGACCTCATTAAGTCTGCCTTTCAATCGGATTTGGACTCAGCTCTTCAGGAAAAAACCTTCTTCTTCCACTTCTGTCTCTGGTTCGGAGCCGAAAGGTGTTTCGACTCCGAAGGTTTCAAAGAAGGTATCTGACTCGGCACCACAGTTAGTGGAGCCGACTGTTCAGGTAGTGGGTAGGAGCCGGTCCCCAGTTTTGGAGCCGGTATCTCCAACCCTAAGGTCTCCAATTCTGGGTTCACCTGCTCCGTCCATGACCTCCTCTTGAGCTTCCAGACTGTCGGATTCAGATGTGCCGCTCGCAAAGCTCAGATGTGGTCTCGCTCTTGGCTGTGGCTAAGTATTACCTTTGTGTCTTAATTGACTATTTTTTTGCTCCAAAAGCTATTTTCATAGCTGTATCTGCGTGTGTGTTGTGGTTTTTAAACAGTTTTTGCGCTCCTTTTGTTTCTTTATCTACTTTACTGGTATCCCATCAGCTATCTCCCTACGGGCTTATCCTGTTTCAGTTAGAGGACCTAGTCCTCCCTTGGTTGTTTGTTTCCCTTCTGTGTTTGTCTTGTGCTTAGGTACCTATCCCCTCTGGGCTAGGACCGTTTAAGTTAGAGGACCTAGTCCTTCTTAGTGTTGTTTGTCCTTCAGGACCATTTGAATTAGAGGTCCTGGTGTGTTGTCTGTAGTTTTAGTTATTGTTACCGCGAGTTTTGCTGATTAGTCTGTGGTGTCGTATTTAGTATCCTGCCTACTATGTCTAAAGATACTAAAGAACATAAGCCTTTGGGCTTCAAGAAGTGTAGTAAATGTGGGTACAAGATGGTTATTACCGATGGGCATTTGGTATGTGTTTATTGTTTGGGGGCTATACACCTTCAGGAATCTTGTGCTTTTTGTCATGCGTTCAGCCCTCGTGTTCTTCAAGAACGGAAGAACAAGCTGATACTGAAGGGTCTACTGAAACCCTCCTTTGAGGAAGATTTAGAGAGGTCTTCTAGTGCCAAGTCTTCTCCCGCCAAAACATCTAAAGCAAAGAAACGTTCTCTGGCTCCGTCTGTACTATCGGAGCCTCCGGAGAAAGTTACCATATCTACTGTGGCATCCTTGGCTCCACTGTCTTCGGTGCCGAAGGAAGTTTCTGAAGCTACAGGTCCTACATCGGCTCCCAGTTTTTCGGAGCCGGTGACGGAGATACTAGCTCAGAGCCATTGTCTAGTTTTTAGACCGGTCTCTCCTCCTCACAGGTCTCCTTCTGAGAGGAGGTCTAGATCTCCCACCTTGTCCTCTAGGTCCTCCAGGAAACACTGTGATGTAGATGTGGATAGAGTGGTGCAGAGACTACTCCAGTCACCGGTGCTGGCTAAATTGCTTTCGGCTCCAGCGCCAGTCACCCATTCATCATCGATAAATCCTCCTCCAAGCAAATCCCAGCCTTTGGAGCCAGAGCCGTCGGCGCCGTATAATGCTTCTAGGTCAGCTCCGATGGCCCATCCCAGCTTGTCAGCTCTGATCTCAGCTCCAACCCCATCGGCTCCATCCACGGGGTCCAGGACTCATGGTTCCTCGATCGGACCCGAAGGGGAGGCCTCGGGACGCTCTTTGGCTCCCAGCCTCCCACTCGGTGCTTCGACTCGAGTGAGCCAAACTCTTGCTTCGGACCATGGTTAGTCGATCTTCGGAGCCAGGGGGGGACCAGCTTTCGAGGTCATGCGGAGCGTGCTGGCCAGACCCTCCGCTGTATCATACAGTTCTGACACTCTTCCCCCTCCAGCCCTGGTAACGGTCTCTGATTGCCCTCTATCTTTGGACAGTAGAGACCCAAGGCCTCAGGAGACACCCATGAATGGTCCCCCATTTTCTGAGGGCTCACCAGAGTTTGTGCCTGAGGAGCCCCCCAGAAGAAGAACGTGCAAGAGGAAGCACTTAGACTCCCAGGAAGAGTCTCTCACGTCAGACACTGACCTCGAGGAATCAGAGGGGTCCCCCAAGTCGTCCTCTGAGGATATCTCCTTTTCTGATATCCTAGAGATCTTGAAACAAAGAGGCGACTGGCCCTCAAAACCCGCCTCTGAAGAGGAGTCAATGTTCCTGAAAGCCTTTGAGGCTCAGCCTTCCGCCTCTTGGGTCTCTCCACCCTTCGACGAACTCCTGGATTTGATTTGTCGTAGGGTGTGGGAAAACCCTGACACTGTGGAACCAGACCCCAGGAGATACAACAAATTTCTGTCCACCCCTGCTGACAAAGACTTTCTTACGAAAGGCATCCCAGTAGATGCCATGGTGGTGGCATCTGCCACCAAGAAGGAATTGGCTGAGACGTCATCTACCGTCCATCCCCCTAACAAGAAGTCTAGGACCATGGACCGGTATGGGAAGCGTATGTTTTCTTCAGCGGCCTTTACTCTGCGGTCGCTGAATTACTTATCAAATTTTGCAAGGCTCAAGAGAGATCTCCTGAAAGAGCTTGGAGTTACTCTGCAAGGTAACATATCTGACGCAGTGGCTCAGATGGTCAATGTTCAGATGTCTACCTTAAATTCTATAGCTAACTCCTCCATGAGGCTGATCTTCTATGCAGCCGAAGGAGCGAGTAGGGCAGCGAGTTCCGGAGTCTCTCTCAGGAGATGCTCCTGGATGCACTTTAGTAATTTCGCGGAGGCCTTTAAGTCTGCATTCACCAACGCCCCTTTTGATGGTTCCTCCTTGTTTGGAACCAAGCTGAAAGACACTCTCACTAGGTGCAAGCAAGAGGGTAAAATTCTGTCTGCCGTGGGAGTCCGTTTTTCCATGCCTTCTAGACCTTATCCCAAAAGCCAAAAGGGTGGAAAAATGTGGTTCAAGAAATCACAGAGATTTTTCTCTGATGCACAAAGTGAACCCCCGTCCAGGGGCAGGGGAGAGGGGGTGGCAATTCAGGTAGACGTCGCCCTAGAGGCAGAGGAGGCCCCGTGTAACCAGGGAGACCGCGATTCCTTTCGTGGTCCTTCCTACCAGTGCTCCTGATGGGAGGCCTGTCTGCGCTTCTCTGGAGCCAGTTGGGGGTCGCATAGGTTCATAGGTTAGTACTAGGGTAACTGCCCTTGCGAGCCATTTTTAAGCCTAGCCAATCATCCCTTGTGATACTCAAACCCTGCACCTTGTGTTTGCAAGGCAAACACCTTAACCATTAGGCCACCTTCCCAACCATCTCACTATACCCAGAAGCCTGGCAGCACATCACGCAGGACCAGTGGGTATTAAAAATGATTTCCGGAGGATATCACATTCCACCCCCCCCCCACCAATCAAAATAATCCCAGATGTTTCACCCAATCAAAGGGATTCCGCAGCTTCAGAAATTCAAAAGCTGCTAGAAAAAGGAGCCATCCAGCATGTCCCCTCAGACTAGCTCGGATTAGGGACTTACTCCAGATTCACGTGAAGAAGTCCAAGTTCCGAATGGTCACATTGCAATCTATTCTCCCATTGTTGGGAAAAGAAGTGTTGGGAAAAGAAGTATGGATGTGCTCCATCGACCTCAAGGATGCTTACTACCATATAAAAATGGACAGGACATCCAGAAGTCACCTACGTTTCTGGCTGGGAGCCAGTCATTTTCAATTTCGAGCCCTGCCCTTTGGTTTCGCCTCAATCCCCAGGGTGTTCAACAAGTGTATGGCAGTGGTGACAGCGCACTTGTGATGTCAGGGATTCCAAGTGTTTCTGTACCTGGACGACTAGCTCTTCTCTGCCATCACCAGGCATCTACTACTACAGACCAGAGACGCCACGATCAATCTGTGTCAGCAATTGGATATCACTCTAAACTGGGAAAAGTCTGCCTAGTCGCCCTCACAGTGTGTCACCTTTATAGGCGCCGAGTTAGACACCGTGCACATGAGGGCATTTTTACCTCAAGAAAGGATTTAAGGTTTGCAACAACAGGTAAACGCGTTGCTCCCTTTAAAGAGAGTGAAGGCAAAAACGGTTCTGAAATTGTTACGGACGATGGCCTCAACAGTTATGCTGGTCCTTCTTGCGTGGCTACACATGAGGCTCCTTCAGTGGATGCTCTTTGCCCAGTGGTCTCTACAAAATATGCCGCTTTCTCAACTCATAATGATCACAGACAGGTATAAGCAGGATCTATGCTGGTGGCTTCACACCAGCAACCTCAGAGCGGGGAAACCCTTCGTTCCATCTCCTTCTGTTGCCACAGTGACCACGGATGCCTCCCAGATGGGGTGGGGGTCATTATCTCGGCAGGACAGTCCAAGGCATGTGGCAAGAACACGAGATACATCTGCATATCAATGTCTTGGAAATGATAGCAGTGCTACTAGCGTTGCAAGCACTTCAGAGCTTTCTTCTTCTCGGGACTATTGCGATCCACTCAGACAATATGTCGGTGGTATGGTATCTGAACAAACAAGGTGGAACCAGATGTTATCCCTTTGCGAGTGTGGCAGTGGGCAGTGTCTTCCCAACATTTTCTTGTAGCAACGCACATTCCGGGGAAGTCCAATGTGATCGCCGACAGGTTGAGCAGAGCTATTCTTATGCCTCACGAGTGGTCCCTGAACAGTCAAGTTGCAGAGCAGATTTTTTGCAGATGGGGCCAGCCTTGCTGCGACCTATTTGCCAGTCCCTTCAATACCAAGTGCAGCAGCTACTTCACCCTTATTCCCCCTCAGGGGGACTCACGCACGGATGCTCTGGTCCACGATTGGCCCCCTGGTCTACTGTATGCCTTCCCTCCTGTTCCTCTGCTGACAAAGGTTATTCAGAAAGCGCAATCCTTGGGATGCAAAATGATTCTGATTGCTCCACACTGGCCTCATCAAGTTTGGTTCCCCTTTCTCCATCCCTATCTTATGGACGCACCCTGGATTCTGGACCTACAACCAGACCTACTGACTCATATGTCAGGGCAGTTCCATCCCTCTCTTCAAACTCTCTGGTTGACAGCCTGGCTACTCCACTTCCATCACTGATCAGGTTTCATTGTTTTTCTCTGGAAGTGGTTCATATTCTGTCTTCTTCCCATAAGCTTTCGACCAGGAAGATTTATTCCAGTAAATGGAAAAGATTCTCCATATGGGCTCATGAAAGGCAAATTGATCCTTACACAGCCCCGATCTCTTCAGTTCTGGAATTTCTTTCCATGCTTTTCAATCATGGTTCAGCAGCTGCTACCATAAAGGTCCAGTTGGCGGCTATTTCCACTTTTCACGTTGCCAGTGAACCCAGTTTAATGGCACATAGACTTTGTAAGGCATTTTTGAAGGGCACTGTGCTGCTTCGCCCTCCAGTCTTTGAACTGGTTATGCCTTGGGATCTAAATTTTGTGCTACAATGCCTCACCACTTCCCCCTTTGAGCCTGCAGCTAATTGTGACATGAAATATTTGACTTGGAAAACTATCTTCTTGATAGCCATCACTTCAGCCAGACGTGTCTCAGAGCTCCTAGCCTTGCCAATAAAACCGCCTTACTTGATTTTTCACATGGACAGGGTTTCCCTCAAACCAAACCCTTCCTTTATGCCAAAAGTGGCTTCGGTTAGTAATCTCAACCAATCCATTGAACTGCCCGTATTTTTTCCAGAGTTCTCTAATAGGGCAGAGTTCAAATTTCACCAGTTGGATGTTCACAGGCAGTTGCGCTTTTATTTACATAGAACGAAGGATCTTAGAAAATCAGACCAGCTGTTTGTCTCATTTTCAGAAAACAAAATTGGGTCTCCTGTTTCCAAAGTAACTTTGTCTAGATGGATCTCTGGTTGTATTTCCTCCATTTATGCCTCAGGTGGTAAGGATTTACCATTTAGAGTGAAGGCTCATTCTACCCGATCTATGTCTACCTCTACAGCATTTCAGGCCAGGATGTCTATGGATGATATTTGTGCTGCAGCTACATGGGCATCTCCTCACACCTTTATTACTCACTACAAATTGGATTTGGTATCCAGAGGCAAATCTTCCTTTGGTTCCACAGTGCTCAGGAGTATTTTCCACTGAGCCTCCCAGGATTCAGGTGCTAGGGATGCTGTCCCACGGGTAAGAATGTAGGCGAGATTGGACTACATAACATCAAGAAGTTATGTACTCACCATAACATTCGATGTATATAGTTTATCTCGCCTCACATTCTTACTTGCCCCCCCCCCTCCATCCCCCATCCTGGAGGACCTAAAGGTTAGTTCTGGTTTCAGTACTCCTTTCATTATTGGAATGTTTTTTTTCCTTCTTTGTGTCATGTGGATGAAGGGGAGTGATTGTGTGATTGAGCTTGCAGCAAACAAGATCTGGGGAAAGGGAGCAGTGCAGTATGGGATACCTCTTAGCCCAGCCAATTGAAAGACTTCGAGCTAGAGTATGGGCGAGTCGGAGCCGAGGTTCGGTTCTGAACCCACGGGTAAGAATGTGAGGTGAGATGGACTACATACATCAAACGTTATGGTGAGTACATAACTTCTTGTTTCAGTTCCGTCTCTTCCCCTCGAGACTTCGGCATGGATGAGCTTGGCTCCCACCTCGGGATCGGAACTGGCGGCTTTGGTGTGGGAGGAGTCCTCGATGTCTTTGGACCCGGGGGAGGCTTCCTCGCATCAGAGCCATGGTGCCTTTGATGCCATGAGGAGGGTCTTGTCCCCCCGAACAGTCACAACTTCTGAGCAGACTACCTCCTCCCATAAAGCACCAGAATCTTCTCCATCACCACAGATCCATCGTAAGCATAGGGACCCGGAGCCTCAGGAAGCTCCCTTGGGGGGATCCCTGCTTTTCTGAGACCTTTTCAGAAGCTCCCACTGAGGAGGTCCCTAGGAAGAGGACATGTAAGAGGAAACATCTAGATTCCCCTCAGGAATCTTGTCATGTCTGATACCGATTTGGAGGAATCAGAAGGGTCCCCAAGGTCCCCCTCAGGATATATCTTTCATGGGTATCCTAGAGGTCCTGAAGCAGAGGGGTGACTGGCAGCCCATCATCCCTTCCAAGGACGAATCGGTGCTCCTGAAAGCTTTTGGGTCCCGACCCTCCACCTCTTGTGTATCTCCGCCTTTTGATGAGTTGATGGATCTTTTATCTCAAAGGGCGTGGGAGTCACCAGATACCATGGAACCTGTCCCTAGAAGAACAAGTATATTTCTGCACCTCATGACAAGACTTTTTTATTCAAACTTATTCCTGCTGATGCCATGGTGGTTGTGGCAGCCACTAAGAAAGTGATGTCAGAGACCTCTACATCTGTCCATCCTCCTAATAGAGAGTCTAGGATTATGGACAGATTTGGCAAATGCATGTTCAGCTCTATGACATTTGCTCTTCATTCGTTGAACTATCTAACTCACTTTACCAGACTTCAAAGAGATCTCCTAAAAGGGCTTAGAGATGCTCTTCAGGGTGCAGTAGCTGATACAGTAGCTGATAAGGTGACATCTCAGCTTGCTACCCTTAATTCCATCTTCAACTCTTCCATGCGCCTTGTATCTTACGCAGCTGATGGGATGAGTAGGGCAGCGGGTACAGGAATAGCTCTTCAGAGACATTCCTGGATGCGCTTGTGTTCTTTTGTGGAACCTTTCAAGTCATCCTTTGTGAATGTCCCGTTTGATGGTTCCTCATTTTTTGGACCTTAAGTTAGAGAGACCCTCACCAGATGTGAAAAAGATGGAAAGACTCTATCTGCAGTAGGAGTCCATTTTTCTACACCTACTAGACCTTATCCCAAAGGCCAGCAGGTTGGGAAAATGTGGTTCTGCAAAGCCCAAGGTGCCTTTTCGTACTCACGAGGTGAAACCCCCTCCAGGGACAAAGGCGGGGGCAATAATGGAAGATGCCATCCACGCAGCAGAGGGGGTCCGCAGAACCAGGGTGAAGGGGATAAGTTCCGTGGGAAATCCTATCAGCGCTCCTGAAAGGAGAACCACCTGTCCACCTCTGGAGGCAGTCGGAGGACATCTATCTTTGTACCTAGGCCCCTGGCTCAGAATCACAAAAGACAACTGGGTACAAAGTATAATAGCCAGAGGTTATATTATCCTCTTTCACTCATGCCCAAAACCTTTAAGAAAGGTCCAAGACATTCCACCCAGTCTTCGGGACATAGCAACAGTAGAGATTCAAAAGTTGCTAGAAAAAAGAGTCATCCAATCAGTCCCGGCAGACCAGAAAGGATCCAGAACTTACTCAAGATTCTTTTTAGTATCAAAGAAGACAGGGGACTGGAGACCAATTCTAGATCTCAGCAAACTTAACAAATCTGTAGAAAAGACAGCGTTCCGGATGGTCACGCTTCAGTCAATACTCCCATTCTTAGCGAAGGACATTTGGATGTGCTCAATAGATTTCAGGATGCATACTACCATATAAAGATGGCCAGGCTATCCAGGGATCATCTGCGCTTTCAGCTGGGGGCCAGTTATTACTAGTTTCAAGCCCTGCCCTTTGGTCTCACTACAGCCCCCAGAGTGTTTACCAAATGTATGGCAGTGGTTATAGCTCACTTGAGGCATCAAGGAATCCGGGTGTTTCCGTATTTAGATGACTGGCTCCTTACCGCACCCACCAGGCATCATCTCATACAGGTAGGGACATTACTTTAGACCTCTGCTCTCAACTGGGGAATAACTATAAATTTAGAAAAATTTGCCTCATCTCTGTCGCAGCATACCGTCTTTATAGGAGCAGACTTAGACACCATCAACATGTCCCTAAAACTTCCTTGGGAAAGAATACTTATCCTTCAACAACAGATTCTGGACATTCTCCCAAAGTACAGAGCACCGGCATCGGAGATTCCCAGACTATTGGGCACCATGGCGGCAGCTATTATAGCAATACCTGTAGCAAGGTCACACATGCACATTCTTCAATGGCTACTATTCACACAGTGGACCTTTCAAGAATTACCTATGCATCACATGGTTCGGATAACCAACTCATGCAAGAAGGATCTTTGATGGTGGCTGATGTCCGAATCGGTAACAATGGGTCATCCCTTTATTCTCCCGACTCCAGTTGCAACTGTGACCATGGACGCCTCCCTGATCGGGGGGGGGGCATTATCAGGGACGGACAGCCCAAGGCATATGACAAGAACACGAGGCTCACTTGCATATCAATGTCCTAGAGATGAGAGTGGTAGTCTTAGTGTTGCAGTTCTTTCAGGACTCTCTTCCTCTGGGGACCATTGCAATCCAGTCAGATAACATGTCAGTAGTCTGGTATATAAACAAACAAGGAGGGACCAGATATTATCCCTTATGTCAAGAGGCCCTGAGAGTATGGCATTGGGCAGAGTCCACCAGTGCTTTCTGATCGCAAAGCACATCCTGGGGAAATTCAACGTGATAGCGGACAAACTAAGCAGAGCTATTCTGTTGTCACATGAGTGGTCCCTCAAGAATGAAGTGGCGGAAATGATGATCTGCAGATGGGGCCAGCCTTTGCAACTCCCACAAATACCCAATGCAGCAACTACTTTCCCCTAATCGCCCCCAGTGGGGGAGTCCCTGAGGGATGTGCTCGTACACGATTGGCCCTGGGTCTTCTTTATGCTTTCCCGCCTTTCCTGCTAATTCCCAAAGTTCTGCAGAAAGCCAGTGCCCTGGGAAGGGCAGTTATCTTAATAGCCCCCTTTTGGCCTTTTCAGATTTGGTTCCCCTTCCTGAAGCCTCATCTTTTGGAAGAGCCCTGGATCTTAGACTCAGTGCCGGACCTTCTGACTCGCTTGTCAGGAGCTCTTTGCCCTTCTCTACAGTCCATGCTGCTCCAATTCCAAGAATAGCCAGGTTCCAGAATTTGTCAGCGGAAGCTCAACATATACTACTGTCTTCCCATAAGTCCTCAAGTAGAAAACATTATCTTAGTAAATGGAGGAGATTTTCTATCTGTGCCCAGCAAAACAACATTGACCCGTTCCTTGCTTCGATATCGGATATATTGGAATTTTTGACCAAGCTTGTTAATGAAGGGGCCGCAGCAGCAACTATTCGAGTTCAACTGGCTGCTATATCAAATTTTCATATTGGCGAAGGCCTTTCTAAAAGGTGTAATACATTTGAGGCCCCCTGTTAGATCCCCTACTACTCCATGGAATCTAAATCTTGTTCTGTCAAAGATTATTCTTCCTGCATTTGAACCGGCATCTTCCTGTGAATTGAAATTTTTCTCGTGGAAAACTATTTTCCTAGTGGCTATCACCTCTGCGCGCAGAGTTTCAGAATTACAGGCCCCATCAGTAAGGCATCCATATTTGATATTCCACAAGGATAGAGTTTCCCTCAGAACAAATCCCTTTTTCCTACCAAAGATTTGCTTGGAATCCAACCTTAATTAAACCATTGAATTGCCAATTATTTCCCCTAATCATACTAATAGTTGGAGTATATGCTTCACAAGCTGATGTTCACAGACAGCTTTGTTTCTATTTAGACAGGACAAAAGACCACAGACAATCTGACCCAGCTGTTTGTGTCATTTTCAGATTCCAGGAAAAGTGCCGCAGTTTTCAAACCTACTTTGTCTAAGTGGCTTTCAGACTGCATATCCTTTGTTTATAGTTCTGCACATATTCCCTTAGAAAACAAAGTTAAAGCTCATTCAGTTAGAGCTGTCTCTACTACTACTGCCTTTTCGGCCAGGCTACCAATTTCTATTTGTGCGGCAGCTACATGGTCAAAACCACATACCTTTATTACTCATTACAAAGTAGACAAGACATCTAGGAACAGGGCTTCCTTTGGTTCTGCTGTCCTTAGGCAGGTACTCCCATGAGCCACCCAAGATTGTGGTGCTGGGGATGCTACCCATCAGTAAGAATTAAGGCGAGATTGAATAACTTCATATAAAGAAGTTATGTACTTACCATAACGTTCCATGTGAGTTGTTCCTCTCACCTTCATTCTTACAATCCACCCTCCTACCCCCAACCAGTGTCTGGAAGTTCGAGAGTTGACTCTCTCTGTCTCTTTCTGAGGAGTTTTTTTCCTTTCACCGGTTACTGGAAATATGAGTATGGTGTTATTACTCTATGGTTATGTTACTAGTTGGCAGCAAACAAGACCTAAGGGAAGCAGAGGAGCATCATGGGATAGGGTTTCGGCCTCGAGCTGTTTGGAGGCCTCGAGCTTTGCAATTTGGCCGACTCGGAGCCGAGGGATCGGCTCCGAACCCATCAGTAAGAATGAAGGCGAGAGGAACTCACATGGAACGTTATGGTAAGTACATAACTTCTTTTTTAAGGTTCTTGTTAAAGATACTGTGGAAGGGCCTTCCCAGCCTGAGGGACAGCCTTCTATGAAGAAGGACAAGAAAGTTCAGTCTGATTCTTCTGCTGTGCTGCCTCTGCCGGACGTGTCTCTTGAGGCTAGTGAAAGCCCAGAGGACCATTGAGTTTCTCTGTCAAATTCCTCTGCTGTGACTGCTTCGGAGGCTGGCATTGATCCAACTCTCAGCACATCCATGGAGGCGTAGCAAACATCCACTTCAGATGTACAGGGGGAACTGCGACTGATCATTTCAAAGGGCCTAGGGATTTTCTCATATTTTAGTGAAGGAAGCGATACCGACTGCACTTGACTGTTGTTGGAGGTCAGAGCCTCCCAAAATCTGTAAGGCTGACGTTCCCTTAAAAAAGAAGCAGAAAACCAAGCATATTTCTCCTGCTCCTAAAGACCCTCAGAGTGAATGGCAAAACTTCACTCAAGGTTTGTTTAATGCCCGTATCTTTGAAGCCTCCTCAGGGGGGTTACTCTTCCTGCTACCACTTGGTCTTCTACTCCTCTTAAAAGGCCTAGGGAGCAAGAGACTCTGAAGAATGCCTGGCTTATTCTTCCCAGATTCCTTCTCCCTTAGATTATGGTTTTGAGGAAGGGAAGTCTGTTAGTACTCATTCTCCTTTTGATGAGATATCCTTTGTTGATACAGTTTCCAAAATTATGGAATCTTTCAAATGGGATTGTGTCTAATGTTCGAAAGAGGTACTGTGAACTCCTGCAAATGGAGTCTTCTAGAACGTCTACTGTGCCTCCTGTTCTTGCTGCCTTTTCCACTGTGTCTCAGGCTCCTGATTTCATGCCCCCGCCCTTAAAAAACCTGAATTGCCAATTACTTCCCCTAATCATACTAATAGTTGGAGTATATGCTTCACAAGCTGATGTTCACAGACAGCTTTGTTTCTGTTTAGACAGGACAAAAGACCACAGACAATCTGACCCAGCTGTTTGTGTCATTTTCAGATTCCAGGAAATTCTAGATTTTGTAAGGTGTCTGATGATTGTAAGTTTCTTTATAAGTGTCCATCTACTGACCCTTTTATGGTGTTAGTTGCTTCTGACAAGCCATCATAGTTTTTGTCTTCCACAAAGTTGCTTCCCTCTGACAAGGACAGCAGAACTATAGAGAGGTTGTATAAGAAAGTTTATACTTCTGCTACTCTGGCTTTAGAGCTGTGAATTATCAGACCCATATGACCAGATATATTTTGGCTCTTCTGTCTCAGGCCTGTCTGGTTATTTCTGACCTTCCTGACTCTGAAGGGAAGTCTTCTGCCCTTTCTTTGTTAGGGACTTTGGATGTTATCCCTTCAAACCTTGTTCCTTCTTCTACCTCAGTTTTCCTGGATCTCTAGGATGTTCTTTGTGTTTCACTGTTGCAGTCATCACACTTGGGTTATTCTGCCAGGGGGTAGCCCTCAGTCGGCCCGAGTACCAGAAGCTTAGTATGTCTGTGTCGGTTACTATCGCTCCAGGACTGACGTCAGGTTGTCAGTGGTATAAAAACAGGCAGCCGATGCCATTACATCAGTCTTTCTTGCCGAGGAGCCCGAAGCAGAAGCAGTTTGCACGCATGCCAGTCAGCTGCTACCTGAGTTTTCCTTTCCGAAATTGAAGTTGAAGTCTTCTAAAGCTAAGTACCCTGTTGGGGGGGTCTTTTTTCTTGCTCTAACCGATGTCAGAAAAAGTTAACAACTGTCTCGCCTGTGGAAAGCAAATACCGCAGTGAGATTTCCATTCTTACTGCGTCGCCTGTTTAGGCCCAGACCATGACGTCCCTCGCTGCCGGTTTTGTGCTTTGTTCAACGCCTGAACTATATGTTGTCAGGCCCTTATTGTAGCTAAATACTTTCACTCTCGATCTCCGTATTCTGAAATGGCTTCGGGAACCTTCTGACTACCGATCTTCCAAAAAAAATAAGGATAAAGACAGAGACAGACTGCACAGGTCCATAACTGCCGACGACACTTCCTTTAAGCTAGTCGCCAGTTTGCCGGTACCAAAACTATCTACCTTCATTGACTGTGCAGAAAATAAAGAATTACAGGAGCTTATGCATTTTGCAAGCCAAGTTAGTAAGCATACCCTGCAATGTGGCTTTGGCACTCTAGAAGCATCCTGCAGGGCACCAGTCACAGGTTCTGTACTTAGAAGACATGCTTGGCTTAAGGAACAGACCTTGCCGGACCACGTCAAATCAAAATTATTGGACGCACCACTGAACAAAGACAATCTGTTTGGCACCAAAGCTGAAGAGGTTTTAAAAAAGATGGAAAAAAAAGCTAAGTCTATGCAGACAGTTAAAGATTTTTTGTAAGTCCAGCCTCCAAGATTCAGTAGGCATTGCCCTTCAAAACATCGGTCCTTTCCAGCCCCCTCAAGGCCATCTCAGACTAGACCTAGGGGAAACAGACCCCCCAGATAACAGTCTCAGGGTATGCAGAGATCTAAGCAATGGAGTACCTCCACTTCTAAAACAGGGAGTGCTAACACACCCCCATATGGAAAGAATTCCCAATGACTTTTCAACTCCACCTCTTACCTTTGCCCACCTGCTTGTGCTCTTAGGAGGAAAACTTGCCTCCCATGCAAAAAACTGGGCCTCCATCACCAACGATCGATGGGTCCCCAACATAGTGTCCCAGGGGTACAAATTTTATTTCCATACACTGCCAACCCCAAAAGGGTTCCCAGATCTTCCTCCAAACCAGTGGGCAGATGCACAAAACCAAGTTCATTCCCTGCTCTCCATGACGGCAGTTCAGCCTGTTCCTGCAGACCAGATAGGCCAAGGTTTCTATTCCAGACTTTTCGTGGTACCCAGAAAAGAGGGCACCTAGCACCCAATCCTAGATCTATCCATTCTAAACACCTTCCTGATGGTACCAAAATTCAAAATGCTCACCCTCCAGCAGCTTCTTCCCATGCTATCCAAAGATGCCTGGTTAGCCACTCTAGACCTAAAAGAGGCCTGTCTGCACATTCCAATAAGAGACTCTTGCAGGAAATATCTACGTTTCAGGGCAGGATCTATGCATTATCAGTTCTCTGCACTTCCCTTTGGCTTAGCCACTGCTCCCAGAGTTTTCACAAAATTCCTGGCTCCAGCCATTGCTTTTTGCAGACAAAGAAATATTCAAATTTATCCCTACTTGGACAACTGCCTGATTCAGGCAGACAGTCAGGAAAAGCTGTTGCAGCACCTAACATTTGTAAAAGATCTACTGACCTCACTGGGGTACACTGTAAACGAAAAGAAATCCAAACTAGTCCTCCGTAAGAAAACTTTATTCCTGAGAGCAAGCCTGGACATAGCATCCCAGATGGCATTCCTTACTCCAGAAAAACAAGCCTATCTGACAGGCTACTTCCCTCAACTGGCCCCCAGAACCCAGTTATCTGCAAGGAAAATCCTGCAAGCTCTAGGGTTCATGGCCTCCTGCATTCTACTAATTCCATATGCCAGACTGCATATGAAGAAACTTCAGTGGTACTTAAAAAGCTTTTGGTGTCAACATTCTCAGGACCTGGAAACTATTATACCTATGATACCTTGTCTTAGGAAGGATTTTCTTTGGTGGGCAGCAGCATGCAACCATAACAAGGGACTTCCTTTTCACAACCCCACGCCGCCCAGACCCTAACCACAGATGCATCAGACTATGCCTGGGGTGCACACCTGGATGGCATGTGCATTCAAGGCCACTGGAGCCCAAATCAAATTCATCTGCACATCAAACAAAAAGAGATGCTAGTTGTTCAGCATGCTCTAACAGCTTTCAGACCCCTACTCTCTTCGGTGCCTCTACTAATCAAAACAGACAACACCACAGTGATGTGGTACATCAACAAGCAGGGAGGAACCCACTATGCAGGCTAGCCATGACCCTCTGGCACACGGCTTCAGCCATGCAGATTCCCTGCTAGCACAATTCCTGCCAGGCAACCAAAACTGTCTGCCAGACAACTTAAGCAGAGATCTCCTAGACCCGCATGAGTGACAATTAAACCACAGCACCTTCAGCCTCGTAACCCAGAAATGGAGTACCCCAAAGGGGGACCTATTTGCCTCCCACAACAACCACCAGCTCAGCAAATTCTGCACCAGGCAACCTCACAGCAAGGCCTGGAAAGTGGATGCCCTATCCTTCCAATGGGCAAACCTCTCAATCTGTGCGTTTCCCCCTCTACCTCTTCTTACAAGGGTGTTACTCAAAATAAGGGAGGAAAGACCAAGGGCAATCCTGATTGCCATAGACTGGCCACACCAACACCGGTACCCACTGTTGTGCAGCCTGTCACCGTTGCCTCCATGGCACCTCCCTCAGATTCCAACTCTCCTGACGCAGCAAAAGGGAGAGTTCTTGCATCCACAATTGCAGACCCTGAACCTGGCAGCCTGGCTTATTCCTTGACCTCTCCTCCAATGGCCAGCCTAAGTAAGCAAGTCCTGGACGTTATATGTGAAACCAGATGACCCAGCACTAGAAAATCCTATGCTGACAAATGGAAAAGGTATTGCTCATGGATCCAGGATAAAGGAGCTGAACCAGCACAACCCTCCTTACCTCTCATCCTGGATTACCTAGCAGACCTGCTTCACAGGGGCCTATCCTTCTCTTCTATTAAAATCCATGCCTCAGCCATCTGTGCTCATTACAGCACAGAGCCACCTCTATTTTCACACCCCCTTATCAAGCAGTTCCTTAGAGGGGCTAACAACTTAAGGCCACCCAGAAGAGCCCCTACCCCTGCTTGGGACCTTAACTTTGTATTGGAAAAGCTCATGCTACCCCCCACCCCCACCCCACCCTTTGAGCCTGCAGCTTCAGCAGAGTTAAAATTCCTCTTTTGGAAAACAGCCTTGCTTCTGGTCATCACTTCAGCTAGAAGAGTGTCTGAGCTAAAAGCACTCATGGCTGTGGAGCCCTTCATCATTTTCCATGCTGACAGGGTCTCCCTCAGGATAACCCAACTTTCATGCCTAAATTAGTGTCCAGTGTGGCTCTCAACCAATCTATTCATTTGCCTACCTTTTTCCCTATGTCTCAAAATAAGGGGGAAAGGATCATGCACTTTTTAGATGTGCACAGACAGCTCAGATTCTACCTGGATAGAACTAAAGTCCTTTAGGAAATCTGACCAGCTACTGGTTAGCTTTGCAGCAGGGGCAGAGGGCAAGGCCATATAAAAACAAATAATTTCCAAATGGATAGCGCACTGTATCCATTTCTGTTACAAACACCACAAGAAACAACCCACACAGGGGGTCGGAACACATTCCACTAGGGCAACTGCCACCTCTGCAGCTTTTCTCAGAGGGGTCCATACCAGGGACATCCTGGAGGCTGCAACATGGAGTTCTGTTCACACCTTCACCAAGCACTACCACCTGCCTATCTTTTACAAATTTAGGGCAGGCTTTGCAACTGCAGTCCTGCAGGGCATTTTAGCCAGTCCCAACTCTTCTTGACTGCCGCAACCTGTTTCTTCAGTTTTGGGAATCAATACAAGTGTGCTGACTGTAACAGTGAAACACGAAGAACATAGTACAGTTGTGTACACTTACCATAAATGTAGATGTTTTAGTGTATTCACTGTTGCAGTCCTGGTTTCCCACCCTTCATCCCCCTTGTCTCTCTCTCTCTCTCTCTCTTCCTCACTCCTTACAGCGATATTTGGTATTTACTTTTTACTGGTGGTGTTATTCCACCATAACCTACCTCCCTATTTGGGGGCTGCTGACATTTGGGACAAGAAAAACTGATGTAATGGTGTCAGCTGCCTGTTTTTATACCACTGATGACCTGATGTCAGTCCTGGAGTGGCAGCAACCGATGCAGAAATACTAAGCCTCTGGTATTCGGGCCAACTGAGGGCTACCCCTGGCAGGATAACCCAAGTGTGATGACTGCAACAGTGAATACACTTGAACATCTACATTTATGGTAAGTGTACACAACTGTACTACACTTAGCTTCATATCCCTATACATCTCCTTTTCAAGAAGTTCTTACATTTCTCTGTTGCTTCCTGGCATTTTCAGTTCTCTGCTTTGCCCTTTCATCTCTCTACTGCCCCAAGGGACTTTGCCAAATACTTTGCTCCTGTGATTGCTTTTTGCAGATTGAGAGGAATACAAATTTTTCCTTACCTGGACACACTGCTTATTCAGGCCTGTTTTCTAGAGATTTTGCTTCAGCATCTTCACTTTAAAATTTGTCTTCTGCAATGCCTGGGGTTTACTGTAAATTTTCAAAAGTCGTTCCTTACTCCTTCTCAGAATCATATTTTTCTGTGGTACAGGTTCCAAATAATTCCATTGCTGGCATTCCTTCTTCTTCCCAAGGCTTTAACACTGATTGCCTTCTTTCAAACCCCTGTTCCTCTGGCTTCAGTTACAGCCAGGGTGTTTCTAAGGGCTCTGTGGTACATGGCTTCCACCATTCCTATGCTTCCTCTAGCTAAGCTTAGTATGAGAAAGTTCCAGTGGTTTCTAAAGTCTGTCTGGCTTCAACATTCTCATCCTTTAGAGGTTTTAGTCCCTTTTCTTCCATGCGTCAAGCTGGAACTTCAGTGGTGCATTCCACAGTTGTCCCTCAAACCAGGGCTTGCTTTTCAATCTCCAATCCCCTCACAAGAACTCTTCACAGATGCCTCGAACATGGGAAGCTGGGCCACCTTTGATCCTGTGAAAGTGCAGGGCCTTTGGTCTCTTCAACAACAGAAGGGCCACATAAATATCAAAGAGACGAGAGCCCTTCTGATTCTTCAGGATTTTCATTTTCTTTTTCTTCCATGGCCCAGAGACAACATAGTGGTGCAGCAGAAGCGTTGTCAACAAGAGGGTTTCCAGTTCAATTCTTGGCTGGGGTGCCTTCTGTGTGAAGTCTGCATGTCCTCTCTGCATTCATGTGGGTTTCCACTGGGTACTCTGGTTTCCTCCCACTTTATAAAGACATGCATTTGCAGCATTTCTCCCTGGGCCTCTGCTGAAAATTGGTTTTGTTCCAAGTCAGACTTTCCCGGTAAACAAATGTTAAATAAATACATTTTCACAGACAATACTACAATTATGTGATATATCAACAAGCAAGGGAGACAAGGTCTTTTCTTCTGTGCAGATTAGCTGTTCAGGTTTGGGATCTAGCTATCCAGTATCAGGTGACCCTTCAGGCAGTTTACATTCCCTCAGATCAGAACATAGTGACCAATTCTCTGAGTAGATTCTTAACACAGTCACATGAGTGGATGCTTCACAGGGATGTGTTTCTGGACTCCTCAAGTAGATCTATTTTCCTCCACTCTGAAGACAGCTTCCTTTATTTTGCAACAGAGTCCCATGTCCTCTGTCCTGGAAGGTAAATGCCCTGTCTTTCTCTTGGAAGGGGATGTTTCTTAATGCCTTCCCTCCCGTTCCTCTCATTCTGAAGGTCCTGCTCAAGATAGAACAAGATGCTCCCAAAATCCTCCTTTTATGTCCAAAGTGGTTAATGAGTTGTCTCTTAATCAGTCTATACATTTGCCCACTTTTTTCCCTTCTCCACAATATGCTAGTGAGAAGGTTTTGCACACCTTGGATTTGCATATACATCTCTGATATTACTTGGATAAGACTAAAGCTTTTAGTAAGTCTGAGCAGCTTTTTGTTTCCTTTCATCCTAAGTCTTTAGGTTTGGCTGTTTCCAAGTAAACCATTTCTTCCTGGATATCTAAAGCCCTTTCTTTTTGCTATAGTTCTCATGAGAAGAGCCTTCCGCCTTCTGTTAAGGCTCATTCTACTAGGGCTGTGGCTTATTCTGGTGCTTTTTTCAAGGATTTGGATACTAATTCTGTTCCTGAGGCAGCTACATGGACTTCTGTACATACCTTTACCAAGCACTATAAGTTGGATATGATTTCTAGGGCCAGAGCGGGTTTTGCCAAGGCCATTCTCCTTGGCTTTCTAGAGGGCTGTGCTGGCCCTTCCTCCTCTCAACTTTCTTTTTGAGCTTTTGAACTCTCCCTAGTGTAACAAATACTGCAGCAGTGATATGGAAGGACATGGTACAGTTATGTCCAGTCTTACCATAACAGTAAATGTTTTTCTCTTCACTGTTGCAGTATTCGCTCCCTCCCTCTTCCCTTGATCCTTTTTCCTTCTGGATGTACTCATTGCCTACTTCTATGCTTAGACTGCTGTTCCTACTGGGACTTTTTCAGTTATGAGGATGGTATGTCCAGACGTCACCTTTGTGTTCTGCGGCATGCAAGGGGACTGTTTGTGTGACGTACAGCATGCCCATTACAACCTAGAGGCTTTGGTATACTGGCCAGGTATCGGGACACCCTTGGCAGGAGATCCCAGAGGTGAAGAACACTGCAGCAGTGAAGAGAAGAGCATCTACCACTATGGTAAGCTGTTACCCTTGGCAGGAGATCTGTAGTGTGAAGAACACTGCAGCAGTGAAGAGAAGAGCATCTACCACTATGGTAAGCTGTTACCCTTGGCAGGAGATCTGTAGTGTGACGAACACTGCAGCAGTGAAGAGAAGAGCATCTACCACTATGGTAAGCTGTTACCCTTGGCAGGAGATCTGTAGTGTGAAGAACACTGCAGCAGTGAAGAGAAGAGCATCTACCACTATGGTAAGCTGTTACCCTTGGCAGGAGATCTGTAGTGTGACGAACACCGCAGCAGTGAAGAGAAGAGCATCTACCACTGTGGTAAGCTGTTACCCTTTGCAGGAGATCTGTAGTGTGAAGAACACTGCAGCAGTGAAGAGAAGAGCATCTACCACTATGGTAAGCTGTTACCCTTGGCAGGAGATCTGTAGTGTGAAGAACACTGCAGCAGTGAAGAGAAGAGCATCTACCACTATGGTAAGCTGTTACCCTTGGCAGGAGATCTGTAGTGTGACGAACACTGCAGCAGTGAAGAGAAGAGCATCTACCACTATGGTAAGCTGTTACCCTTGGCAGGAGATCTGTAGTGTGACCTAACACTGCAGCAGTGAAGAGAAGAGCATCTACCACTATGGTAAGCTGTTACCCTTGGCAGGAGATCTGTAGTGTGGCGAACACTGCAGCAGTGAAGAGAAGAGCATCTACCACTATGGTAAGCTGTTACCCTTGGCAGGAGATCTGTAGTGTGGCGAACACTGCAGCAGTGAAGAGAAGAGCATCTACCACTATGGTAAGCTGTTACCCTTGGCAGGAGATCTGTAGTGTGACGAACACTGCAGCAGTGAAGAGAAGAGCATCTACCACTATGGTAAGCTGTTACCCTTGGCAGGAGATCTGTAGTGTGAAGAACACTGCAGCAGTGAAGAGAAGAGCATCTACCACTATGGTAAGCTGTTACCCTTGGCAGGAGATCTGTAGTGTGACGAACACTGCAGCAGTGAAGAGAAGAGCATCTACCACTATGGTAAGCTGTTACCCTTGGCAGGAGATCTGTAGTGTGACAAACACTGCAGCAGTGAAGAGAAGAGCATCTACCACTATGGTAAGCTGTTACCCTTGGCAGGAGATCTGTAGTGTGAAGAACACTGCAGCAGTGAAGAGAAGAGCATCTACCACTATGGTAAGCTGTTACCCTTGGCAGGAGATCTGTAGTGTGACGAACACTGCAGCAGTGAAGAGAAGAGCATCTACCACTATGGTAAGCTGTTACCCTTGGCAGGAGATCTGTAGTGTGACGAACACTGCAGCAGTGAAGAGAAGAGCATCTACCACTATGGTAAGCTGTTACCCTTGGCAGGAGATCTGTAGTGTGAAGAACACTGCAGCAGTGAAGAGAAGAGCATCTACCACTATGGTAAGCTGTTACCCTTGGCAGGAGATCTGTAGTGTGAAGAACACTGCAGCAGTGAAGAGAAGAGCATCTACCACTATGGTAAGCTGTTACCCTTGGCAGGAGATCTGTAGTGTGAAGAACACTGCAGCAGTGAAGAGAAGAGCATCTACCACTATGGTAAGCTCTTACACAGCTGTGCTTTGTGGCAGGAGTCCTTCTAAACAGCCAGGAACATGTCTACCTTTTTCCCCCTGTGGATGGGAATTTTCTTTTATGCACCCCCTTCTTTTCCTGCAGTACCCAAAGTCTTACTGAAGATAAAAAAGGACTTTTCAGAGATGCTTCTGGTAACCTTTTTTTGGTCCAGACAGCATTGGTTTGCCAATCTAATACACCTGTGCAGAGGCAATTACCAAAATCTTCCTCACAGTGTAGGCCTGCTCACACAAGACAAGGGCTCTTGCATCCACCCAACATTCTCAACCTGCATCTGACTATATGGATGATGGGGTTTTGATCCCATATAAGCACCTCTTTGCTGTGGACTTTGCAGCGGGTATTAAGAGAGCCCAGAAAGCCTGCTACTAGAAAATCATATTTAGCTAAATGGAAGAAATTGTTCTAGTCAGTGTTTTAATATTTTAATAGAGACCAGGATCTAACCTGAGGAGAGGGACGGTTCTCCAGGACCTCTGACTTGCTCAAGTTAGGCCTGTCTTGCACACCAGTCAAAAGAGCATCCTTGAGGCATCTGTACTTGTCTGCCGTTAGACCCGCCCCCCTTTCTTCATTGTTCCAATTTCTTGAAAGAGGTTTTACATATTAGACCTTCTGGAAAACAGCTGGGGTGGCTTCAGCCTGGGATCTTTACTCATTCAAGCCTATAGTGCCTTTTTTATATACTTCTAGTAAACACCCATAGCATCTTATGGAGTCCAAACATTTCTTGGGTCTGACTTTAACTATGTGACTTGCCAGCTTATAATAGGCAATATTAGAAAGGTCAAGGAGTTCTTACTAAAATTATATTATGATTGTTAATCTTGGATGTCCCATAGTAGAAAAGGTCTGATTATCTTGTGTTTTTTAAGTTGATTTTTCAGAAAATACTTTGGAGTGCAAGTACGTGTGTAGGATGTAAGTGGCATGATATTCCACACCACATAGGTGTAAATAAGTTAATTTTGTATTAGTGAAGCTGACTGTATCTCATTTTGAACGTATCCAGACAGTGCTAACTTGGTAGACAGTTTTACTTATTGCTCTGACTTTGGCTAGACGAGTGTGTGATTTGCAAGCTGTGACAGTTTGACTCTTAGAACCAACTCTGTTTTCATGCATGAAGTTTTGAGTTATTCTTGTATCACTCTTCACCTCCCTGTATTCATCCTCAAACCTAATCACAGAAGGGAAAGAATTCTGCACAACTTGAATGTCCATAGGCAACTCTGGTGTACTACCTGTGCAAGGAAAAAGATTTCAGAATGTCAAACCAACTCTTTTTTTTCCTTTGAAGGCAAAAAAAGAAGGCAGCCAGTGTCCAAACAAGATGTCTGTCTCACACTGTTCATTTCTGTTATTCCCACTACAGAAAGAGCTCCCTCAGAAGAATAAGGTTCACTCCATCAGAACTGTGGCTTTTTCCTATGGCCTTTTTGAAAGGGATGGATTCTAGACCTTTTCTAGAGAATTAACTTTATCTGCACATGCTTTCACTAAACACAATAAAGTGGACTCTTTCTCTAAAGCCAGAATGGGGTTTACTGGCTCTGTTCTCCAGGGTCTTCTGGATTGTGGTCCTATTTCCTCCACCCTTACTTCCTTATCTTTGGCAGTCATCCTACATACTTTTCCCTGGCTGAGGTGGGGTCCCTTTTAAATTTGTTCCTTTTTTGACATGACATGCTTTTTGGCTACTTTGTGTGTTTCTAGGGCATTAAGTTTCAGGCTCCCTCCTTAGGGCAAGAAAGCTCTGTATTTGGCACCTGTATTTCCTCTTTATACCAGCACATCTGCGTTGTTAAACAGATGTACGGTGTACTGGAAGTTGCCCAAAAAGCTTTAGTATACTGACCAGATGTCTCATATCCTTGGCCGGATGCGTCCAATATAGCTTTATGCTAGTGCAGATCTACTGATCTGATGTCATTTTCATTCATTCCTCAAGTGATGGATCTCTGATCTGACCCGGCTGCTTTTAGTAGACTCATGAATCCAATTCTCTAGCTCCTCCCTTTACCCATCTCATCCTATCCTGGAATACCTCAGATGTTGTTTGCTGCCACATCTGTCAGATGTGGATTTCTGCTCTTGAGCTGTGGAGGTTAACTAGATATTATGTCCTTTTGTGTGTGTGTGTGTGTGTGTGTGTGAGAGAATTTTAGCTGTAGTATTTTTTCCTCTTGCTTCCTTTACCATTATACAAAACTTGCTTAACTTTTCAAACCAGTTACCTTTCTTTCATCTCTTTTTCTTATTAGGCCTTTTTACCCTTGTCAGAGTACTCTTCTACATATCATTGCTGGCATTCTTTCCCTTTTTTTCTGCATACCCGACTTAGGGTACTTTTCAAATACTATTATTGATACTTTTTTCCGTACTGTATTAAAAAAAAACACACTTTTGTTTCTTTTCGTCGTCATGGCTGACAAGCTCATGGACTTTAAGAAATGCACTTACTGTGAGCATCATATCCCTAACACAGATGCTTACAGGAAGTGCGTTTATTGTTTGGGCACTGCACACCTAGATGTTGACTGTTCCATTTATTCAGGATTCAGCTCCTGTCCTTTGAGTGATAGCAGGAACAAGTTTGTTTTAAAGGCTTACTTCCTTCTACTGTTTTCTGCCTGTGTCTCAGACGCCATCTAGTAAATCTGTCAGAGAAGCCTGACTGCTCCAAAAGAAAAGGACTCCAGGAAACAGTCACACGACTGTTCTCCCTGTTTGGCTCCAACTCCTGAGACTCCAGCTAAAGTTTCCAAGAAACCGGATCTGACGTCACCCTCGGATTCAACTACTTCAAGCACCAAGTCTGGTCGGATCCACTCTCTACTTTTCATTGCAGATCTGATGTCTCCCCTGCTCTATTCGCCATTCTTACTAGGGGCACCTAGAAAATCATCCAGACTACCTTCCACTAGTTCATCCCGTAGATCTTCTAGGAGCTTATCTGAAGGCAGAGGTGGATGGGATGATGATGAAGTTTATTAGGGCTCAGATGCAGATGGGGTAATTCTGGCTCTGTCTCCTATCAGACCCATGAGCCTGCCCTCCTCTTAACATCATGTTGCATCTCCTTCTCTGATCCAGGCAGTGGTTTCAGAGCCCTCAGATCTGAGATCTTCGAGGATATCTTTGTCGGATCTGAAGACATTCTGATCTGAAGTAGTTAACTTCATTTGTGCATCAACCTATGGGTTATCGGATCCACATCAGATCCGAGCCAGCAGTTTCCAACAGCTAAGATCTGAGCTCCAAGCTCCTCCGCCTTACCCATAACTCCCTGCCATCCCCTCCTGACCCCAGATCTAGTTTGCCGCGGTTACTACCAGCAGCTTGATCTCGAGCTTCCAGGCCTTCGCGAGTTGGATTTCTGTGAGGAAAAATCCTTCTTTGTAAAATAGTAAATTTTTTTGAGTGAGTTTGTGTTGTTACCTATCCTTAGGTTTTAGTGTAATTGTTAGCCTTTCCTCCCCTGTTTCTCGTCAGCGTTAAGGTGTGTGTGTGTGTGTGTGTGTGTGTGTGTGTGTGTGTGTGTGTGGTTTTGGGGCCTAGCGTGTGTGTTTTTAGTTGGGATGTCTGAGGCCGCCAAAACTTTCTTTTCCAAGTGTACCGAGTGTGGCCATGAGCTTTCCCCGGCTGATGGCCACACTCGGTGCGTGATATGCCTTGGGGTTGAACACCTGTCTTCTGGCTGCTCTATTTGTGCAGCGTTCAACCCCAGGGCTATCGGGGACCGGAGGTCGAAGCTGATTCTGGTGGGACTCCTGCCCCCGGACTCGGCTCTGTCCTCCGTTCCCTCCGTGGCTCCTGCCTCAGCAGCAGCAGTGCCAAAGGATGCTTCCCTTCCTCTGGCCGGGACTCAACCTCCCACCTTGGGCCAGGAGGATAGGGAAGCCAGGAGGGAGAAGCGCCGAGAAAAACACAAGCGGCGGGCCGAGGCCTCCGCTTTGGCCCTGCCAGCCAAGCGAGCATCTCCCCCTGGGACGTCCAGACCTTCTCCTTCCTGGCTCCGTTCCCCCAGCTTTTCGCCGGGGCCGGAGGAGAATGAGGCCCGGTCTCCTTTGAGGTCATCGAGGCGGCACTCCCATCCCGACTCGGTGGCCTCTTCCAGATCCACTAGAAGACTAACAGATGCAGGCTTGGACCGGATGATGAGAAGGTTCCTCCAGGCCCAGCTGCAGATGGGAATGCTCCTGCCCCCCCCCTCCGGGAGGGGGAGCTCGACCCCTTTTTTCACCCCGATTGCTCCTTCCCCGACTCGCTTTCCGGGTTTGGGGTCTATGGAGCCAAGTAGCGTTGGAGCCGGGGGAATGTCGGCGCTGATGGAGTTGGGTACTTCGGCGCCGACAGCGCCCTCGAGCCTGTCGGGTCCCTTTTCTTTGGATCCAGGCTCTCGGAGCCGAGAGTTGAGCTTTGAATCCGAGGTGGTCATTATGCCTTCGTCTCCGGGTAGGTCGGAGCATACTGGCCCTTCGGATCCGATCGCTTCGGCTCTGGCCCCGATCTGCTCGTCTGATCCAAGGGAGGGTCTGCTCTCGGATCCTAGAGAGAGTGGTTCTCCTTCGGCATTCGACGTGGTGGAGAGGGTTCTGTCGAGGGATTCCAGGCCCCCGGCCTTAGCTACCGCTCCACCCTGCACTCCCTCGCAAATGGGTCCGACTTCCATCACCCGGCCCCAGGGACAGCCTGCGCAGACGTCCCAGATCGTTCCCTTGTTGAAACAGGATGTGGTTGGTGAGGCCTCCTCGGACAGCCCCCCCTGAGGAGGTTCCTCACAAACGCAAGTGCAAAAGGAGGCACTTGGACTCCCCTGAGTCCTTAACAGAGGACACGGATTTGGAGGAGGGGGAAGGTTCCCCAAGATCAGCCCCCCCCCCCCGAAGACGTCTCATTTGGAGACATCATGGAGATGCTCAGGATCAGGGGGGGGGGTGGTCTGCCCCAAAGCCTACCTCGGACGAGTCCATGTTCCTAGAGGCGTTTGAAGCAGGCCCGTCTACCTCTTGGGTGTCCCCTCCGGCCGATCCCCTGGTAGATTTGATCACTACCAGGGCATGGAAGGAGCCGGACACTGTGGAGCCCGTCCCTAAGAGGCCCGACAGAATTCTCAGCCCCCCTTCGGACAGGTCACATTGGAGCAAAGGAACCCCTGTAGATGCCATGTTGGTGGCGGCGGCCACCAAAAGGGAACTGGCCCAAGAGAGTCCCTTGGTCCATCCCCCTGACAAGGAGTCTCGGGCGATGGACCGTTTGGGGAAGCGGATGTTTGCTTCAGCCACCTTCTCCATAAGGTCGCTGAACTACATGGCACACGTCATATGGCTCCAGTGGGATCTTATTAAAGAATATGCCAGGTCGCCCCCAGAGTCCATGTCGGCAGAGGACAAAAAGGTGTACTCTACCCGTATGGCCACTCTCAGGTTGATTTCCAATACCTCTGTGCGGCTACTGTCCCATGCTATGGAAGGGGGCGCTAGAGCTAGCAGAGCGGGCGTCGTACTAAGGCGACAGGCCTGGCTCCGCCACTGTGATTTCGCAGAACCCTTCAAGGCATCATTCGCTAATGCCCTGTTTGATGGTTTTGCCCTCTTTGGCAAGACCGTACGCGACACCTTGGTCCAGAGCGAGAAAGACAGGAAGACGTTGTCTGCCGTCGGAGTCCGCTTCTCTGCTCCCCAGAGGTCCTTCTCTAAGAACCAAAAGGGACAGAAAAAGATGTGGTTCCGAAAGTCTCAGCAATCCCGTTTTGCTCCGGACTCCCCATCCTTCAGAGGCAGCGGAGGACAGGGTGGACGCCGCCCTAGAGGCAAAGGGGGCCCGAAGAACTTTGGGTCCAGAGATCCTTTCTCTGATTGGCCCACGCAGCAACCCTGAGGGGTTACCCGACTGCTCCACTCTGGAGGCAGTCGGGGGGCGTTTCTCGAAGCACCTAGCAGCTTGGGAGTCCATCACGACAGACAGCTGGGTGCTTCGGATCATATCCAGAGGCTACGAGATTCCTTTTCTCCATTCCCTTCTCAGACCCAGGTGCCTCCCCGATGTCCCACCCGATCAGAGGGAGGCCGCAGCCGCAGAAATTTGGCAGCTGCTAGAAAAAGGAGTGATCCAGCACATCCCCCCAGACCAGTACGGATCGGGCATTTACTCCAGGTTCTTCTTGGTGCCAAAAAAGATGGGGGACTTAAGACCGATCCTCAACTTATCCCTCTTGAACCTGGCAATAGCCAAAGAAAAGTTCCGGATGGTCACTCTTCAATCCATTCTCCCCCTCTTGCAGGAGAACGACTGGATGTGCTCCGTAGACCTCAAGGATGCGTACTACCACATCTTAATGGACAGACGATCCAGGAGGTTTCTCCGCTTCAGGCTAGGAGCCAGCCATTACCAATTCAGGGTCCTCCCCTTTGGTCTCACCACGGCCCCCAGGGTGCTCACCAAGGTGTTAGCAGTGGTAGCGGCCCACCTGACACTCCAGGGAATTCAGGTCTTTCCATACCTGGACGACTGGCTCCTGACCGCCCCCACAAGGCATCTACTCTGCACAGCCAGGAATTTCTTTCTTCGCCTAACTCCCCGGCTGGGAATCACGATCCACGCTGGAAAGTCCTCCCTACTCCCGACTCAGGTCATAGATTTTATCGGAGCCAGGTTGGACACAAACCAGCTCTTAGCCTTCTTAACTCCAGACCGGATGCGATCCCCAAGACTCCATGTGCAGGCCATTCTTCATTGTCCGACCCCTCCAGCGGAACTGGTCCTGAGGGCCCTAGGCTTGATGGCGGCTACCATCAATCTCCTTCCCATGGCACGCCTAAATATGAGAATTCTGCAATGGACCCTCCAAGTCCAATGGTCCTTCCTGCGTTATCCCCTGAGCCATCCTGTCCCTCTCAGCAGGGTTTGCAGGAGCGCCCTCTTATAGTGGCTCCTGTCTCTGGACCTCCAAAAGGGCCGCCCCTTCTCTATGTCCCCTCCCCTAGCCACGGTGACCACAGACGCCTCTCGCCTCGGGTGGGGGGGGGCATTGTTGCGGCAGGACCGTCCAAGGCACGTGGAACCAGATGGTGACCTCACTGCATATCATTGTCCTGGAGATGAGGGCGGTGCTGTTAGCGTTGCAAGCACTTCAGAGCCTTCTTCCCGTCAGGACTATTGCGATCCAGATGGACAACATGTCTGTCGTTTGGTATATCAACAAACAAGGGGGAACCAGGTCCTATCCACTTTGTCGAGAGGCCATGAGAGTTTGGGAATGGGTGATTTCCACCAACCGCTTTCTCGTAGCGACTCACATTCCGGGCCAGTCCAACATCCTAGCGGACAAATTGAGTCGCACCATCCTCTCGCCGTACGAGTGGTCTCTGAATCCCAAAGTAGCGAAGCAGATCTTCTCCAAATGGGGTCAACTTTGTTGCGATCTTTTCGCCTCTCCTTCAAACACGAAGTGCAACACCTACTTCGCTCTAATTCCCCCACCCGGGGAATCACTAAGAGACGCTCTGGTGCATGCTTGGCCTGCCGGTCTACTTTATGCTTACCCGCCTCTTCCCCTAATGCTAAAATTTCTGCAGAAAGCCAGACGGTTGGGGAGCACGATAATCCTCATTGCCCCATTCTGGCCTCGTCAGGCTTGGTTCCCTTATCTGTGGTCTCATCTAGTGAATCCTCCCTGGATTCTAGATCCTGCCCCGGATCTGATATCTCACCCCTTGGGTCTACCAACCCCGAACCTGGACAACCTCAAGCTCACAGCTTGATTGATCCAGTTCCACTGTTAGTTCGGACTCCCGGTATCTCTTCCCCGGTCAAAGCGATCCTAGTGGCGGCTCACAAGCCGTCTACTAGGAAAGTTTATCTTAGCAAATGAAAACGATTTTCTGTTTGGGCAGAACATCAGAATCTGGATCCTTTCACAGCTCCGTTACCAGCTGTGCTGGAATTTCTATCGGGACTGTTTGATAAAGGTGCTAGCTCTTCCACAAAGTACAGTTGGCGGCAATCGCTCATTACCACGTTGGATGTGATCTTGGCCCTTTGACCTCATCCAGATTGTGTAAGGCCTTCTTAAAAGGCACCTTCCTACTAAGGCCTCCGGTGAAGGATGTGATCCCTCCTTGGGACTTATCGCTGGTACTCCAGGCCTTAACAGCTTCTCCCTTTGAGCCTGCTGCCTCGGTAGATCTCAAATTCTTATCCTGGAAAACAGCTTTTCTAGTCACTATTACTTCAGCGAAAAGGGTTTTGGAGCTTCAAGCCCTTTGTGCCAAGCCTCCGTACTTGACTTTCCACAAGGATAGGGTATTCCTCAGGACCAATCCCTCTTTTCTTCCTAAAATTGCTTCCGAGACTAACATTAACCAGTCTATTAATTTGCCAGTCTTCTTTCCCAATTACCAAAATAAAGGCGAATACAAGTTACACTCTTTGGATGTACACAGACAGTTGAGATTTTATTTGCACAGGACAGCCAGTTATAGATGTTCAGATCAGCTGTTTGTGTCCTTTGCTAAATCCAGTTTGGGGAAAGCTGTTTCTAAAGTCACAGTATCCAGGTGGATTTCTCAGTGTGTTCTCTTGGCTTATGAGAGTTCTGGCAGGCCTGCTCCTCAGGGAGTCCATGCCCATTCAACTCGGTCTGTTTCTACCTCTGCTGCTTTTCGAGCTACAGTTTCGTTGGATGACATTTGCTCGGCTGCCACGTGGGCCTCTTCTCACACATTTATAAACCACTATAAGTTAGATCTGGTTTCCAGAGGGAGAGCATCCTTTGGCTCCGCAGTGCTCCGGAACATCCTTCCTTAAGGGCCTCCCAAGATTCAGGTAGCTGGGGACTCTGTCCCATAGGTTGATGCACAAATGAAGTTAACTACTTCAGATTAAGAAGTTATGTACTCACCATAACGTTCCATCTGAGTAGGTAAACTTCATTTGTCAGCAACCGTCCCCCTGTCCTCTTTGGATGTTCTTGATATTCCTGCTTCACGGTAGATTGTACCCAATTTACCCTAGATAGGTGGTGATTGCAAGCCTTGCTTTTAGGCAAACTCGATCTGAGGTCAGGAAGGGATGGCAGGGAGTTATGGGTAAGGGGGAGGAGCTTGGAGCTCGGATCTTAGCTGTTGGAAACTGCCGGCTCGGATCCGATAACCCATAGGTTGCTGACAAATGATGTTTACCTACTCAGATGGAACGTTATGGTGAGTACATAACTTCTTATTCTTCCACTTTGACCAAGCCCCTGAGTCAGCAAGCACTGACTATTTTGCAGCAAGATGACTCTTGGAGCTGAAGCATCTGTGCTGGCTCTTGGGGGTTGTAATTGACTCTGAAGCTATCAGTCAGCCTTTCTTCTTGACACTTCAGCATTGGATAGTTTGACTCCCTTCTCGAGGCAGGAATACATGGGGATTCAGAGTGTAGCATAGTTAGCTTCTGTGCTGGTGTGACCAGCTTTTGTTTCTCCTGGACCTTCTGCCTTTGAGATTGTGGAGAGTACCCAATAGGGAGTCTCAGGCGATGGATAGTTTTAAGAAGTGGGTGTATGCTTCATCAGCCTTCTCTTTAAGGTCTTTGAATTTTTTGACACACTTCACCAGACCTGGTCAAAGAGTTATCTGATACCCTGTCAAGATCTGTTTCTGAGGAAGTCCAAGATAAAATTGTTTCCCAGTTAGCTACCTTGGAGTCTGTGTCTAACTCATCCATGAGACTAATTGTACATGCAACTGAATGGACCACCAAAGTGGCAGGTTCTGGAGTTGCCATTAGGAGACACGTCTGGCTGTGTCTTTGCAGAGCCATTTAAGTCTTTGTTCTTCAGTGCAGCATATCATCCCTATAACCAGAGAGAGGACATCCTTACTCTCTCTGGATCCTATTCTCCCTCCATCAAGTTTGAGTTGTGATCCTCCCCTGCCTATTCCACAAGGACAACTACCCTGTACTAGTCTTCAGATGATCCTCATCCAAGACTCCCCACCTTCTTCCAATACTTCACCAGATCATCCCACTGATGAGGTCCCTAAGAAGAGGGCTTGCAAAAGGAGACACCTTGATTTCCCCTTCGGAATCTGCCACCAAAGACACTGACTTCAATGAAGGGGAGGGGTCCCCCAGATCTCTACCTGACAGTGTCTCCTTTGGAGAGATCCTGAAACTTCTTAAACAGAGTCGTGGATGATCATTTGCTATCAGTGCTGAAAAGGAGTTAATGTTTCTGGAGGCTTTTGGTGCTCTCCTGGTTACATCTTGGGTGGTCCGTCCTGCTGATGAATTGATCGACCTTATCTCACACCGAGCGTGGAAGGTGCCCAATATAACGGAACCCATATCTAAGAGGCCAGATAAGTTTTTAGCTCCTTCTAAAGGCAAGGCCCACTGGAACAAGGAAGTCCCTAGAGGTGCCATGGTGGTGGCAGCAGCCACTAAGAGGGAGCTTACAAAACAGAGCTCAACTGTAGATCCCCTCTAATAGAGAGTCCAGGGCCTTGAACCAATTTGGTAAGTGCATTTATGCTTCAGCGACCTTTGCCCTTCGGTTGCTTAATTATTTGGCACATTTCGCCAGACTACTGAGGGATTTGACAAAGGAGCTTTCCAGATCCCTTTCAAGGACCATGACTGTGGAGGACCAGAAGAAGGTTTCTTCACAACTGGCCACCCTACAGTCCATTTACAGTGTGTCCATGTGATTGATCTCTCATGAGTTAAGGTTACTTCTAGAGCTTGCAGGTTCAGACGGTGTAGTTAGGCGGCACACCTTGATGCACTTGTGTTTTTTGTGGAGCCCTTCAAGT
Organism: Protopterus annectens; assembly: GCF_019279795.1. Lineage (NCBI taxonomy): Eukaryota > Metazoa > Chordata > Ceratodontiformes > Protopteridae > Protopterus > Protopterus annectens. The sequence goes on along the minus strand of NC_056737.1, from coordinate 1,088,648,163 downwards.
CTACATTCATCAGTGCTTCCTTTGATGGATCATCCTTGTTCGACCCCAAAGTTAAGGAAACACTCTCTAGAAGTGAGCAAGATGGAAAGACCCTGTCTGCCAGTGAAATCCATTTTTTTACCCCTCAGAAATCCTTCTCCAGGAATCAGCAAGTTGGTTAAAAATAGATGTGGTTTTGCAAGTCCTGCGGACCTTTCTGTGAATCATGAGGAGATAGTTCTTCCTGGAGAAGAGGGGGAGGGGTTCTAATGGAAGACCCTGTCAACACGGCAGGGGTGGCCCACAGAAGTAGGGTATCAGAGATACCATCCTGACAGGCCCTACCAGTGCTCCTGAAGGGTTACCCAACTGCTGCACTATGGAGGCAGGGTACTTATCTCTGTACCCAGAAGCCTGGCATCCATCACACAAGACATATGGGTGCAGAAAATTATATCCAGAGGTTATTTCATGCCATTTTCCCAAATTCCTCCAGCAGAACAACAAAAAGCATCCTCGATGTTCCACCCAGTAGGCGGTAGGCAGCAGCCTTAGAAATAGAAAAGCTGCTTGAAAGAGAGAGTCATCCAAAAAGGCCCCTCCAGAACTACAGGGATCTGAAACTTACTCAAGATTCTTTGTGCCAAAGATGACAAGAGACTTCAGACCAATTCTGGATATCAGCCAACTCAACCATTATGTAAAATACTCAAAGTTCCAGATGAAAGGATGACTAGATGTGCTCTATAAGTCTTCAAGATGCGTGCTGTCCTATAAAATGAACAGGCACTCCAGAAGATACCTGCACTTCTAGCTGGACACCAGCCATTATCAGTTCAGAGCACTGCCCTTTGGCCTCACCACAGCTCCCAGGGTGTTCACCAAATGCATGGAGGTGGTAGCAGCGCACCTGAGACTGTTGGGATTCTGTGTGTTTCCATACCTAAGCTGTTGGCTTCTGACTGTCCCATCTGTTGATTCAAGCAAGGGATTACTTGCTACAGTTATGACGTTAATTGGGCATCACTGTCGATTACACCAAATCACGCATTGCGCCTACTCAGAACCTGGAGTTTATAGGTGCTTATCTAGACGTGATCAATGAGATAGCTTTGATTCCTCTAACAGGAATTCATACTCTTAGGTCACAGGTCATGAAAAGTATCTCCCTTTCTTATCCTTCAGCAAGACTACTAGTCCTCCAGGCGTTAAGGTCGATGGCAGCAATGGTAACTCTAGTTCCATTAGCCAGGTTTCATATGGTAGTCCTACAGTGGACCCTTTTAGTACAGTAGTCTATTCTTCAGCATCCTGTAAGCACTGCAGTGAAGATTTCCAAAGTTTGCAAGGAATATCTTCTTTGGTGGCTTCATTCAGAAAGATTTTCTCAAGGTCATCACTTTGTTTTCCCACAGCCAGCAGCCACAGTCACCATGAACCCTTCCCAAATTGGGGGTGGGGGGGGGTGGGTGTGTGCATTTTTTGGGAAGGACAGTCCAAGGTGCATGGTCCCCAGAAGAGGCCAATTTGTATATCAATGTCCTGGCAATGAATGCTGTCCTATTAGCATTGCAGGCTTTTCAGCAAACAGTGGAGATCCTGATCTTACCTATTGTGTTGAGAGGCAATGAATGTGTGGGAATGGGTTATCTCCTCCAGTCACTTTTTTTTGGCAATGCACATATCTGGGAAAACCAAAGTGCTTGTACACAGCCTAAACAGGCCCATTTTTGATGCCTCACAAGCTGTACCTTAATCAAAGAATGGTGGAAAAGATTTTTCATCGATGAGGCCAGCCATACTGCAGTCTTTTTGCTTCTCCCCTCAGCAACAAGTGTAGCAGAGTCCTTGCCCTGGTCCTTCCACAGGGGGAAATCACAGAGAAATGCTTTAGTCCACAATTGACTCTCACGTCTCCTTTAAACGCACCCCCCTCATTACCCCAATCCCCAAATTTTTACAGAAAGCACCCTGGTTGAAGAGCATAGTCGTCCTCATTACGCCTTTTTGACCTCATCAGGTTTAGTTTCCCCTTCCTCTAGCCTCATTTCGTCTATCCACCTTGGATACTAGATCCAAGTCCAGGCCTTCTTTTTCACCCAACAGGGATGAAACATTCAGACATCAACGGCCTCAATTTGACTGAATGATTTCTCCAGTTTCAATGATCACTAGACAGTCCAGGCTTTCCTTCCCAGGTCAACATATTCTTTTATCCTCTCAGAAGCTTTCCACTAGGAACATTTTCAAAGGTAGATGGAAAAGATTTTGAGTTTGAACCTTTCAGAGAGATGTCGAACCTTTGTCCACCCCAGTCTCAGCAGTTCTTGATTTTTTTGGCCTTCATTTTTAACAATGGGGTGAATTTTTCTAATTTTAAAGTTCAACTAGTGGCCATTTCAGATGTTCAGTCAGGTAACAGTCATTCTTTCTTGGCTTCCTTGAGATTGTGCAAGGCCTTCATGCCCCCAGTTAAAGATCCTCTCTCACTTTGGGGTTTGACTGTTCTGTTACAAGATCTTACCCAACCCTGCATCTGAGCCTTCTGCTAAGATTGACCTTAAGTTCTTGCCATGGAAAATGTGTTTTTCTGGTCACTGTAACCTCTGCTAGATGAACATCTGAACTCCAAGCCCTCTCCATAAGACCTTCATACTTGGTCTTCCATAAGGAAAGGGTCTCATGCATGAACCAATCTATGTGATGTCATTTTCATTCATTCCTTAACTTATGGGACTCTGATCTGACTTGAAACAGAGGGGTGGCTGGAAGGCCCAAAATCCTTCTTCTGAAGAGTCAGCATCTAACCATCTACCTCTTGGGTGACTCCGCACACTGACTAGCTCATTCAGTTGATCTCTCATTAGGCGTGGAAGGCCCCTGACACCATAGAACCTATTCCCAGGAGACCTGATAAAATCATGTCTGTTTCCGAAGACAAACACTTCTGGGCTAAAGGGTTAGCTGTGGATGCCATGGTCATGGCAGCAGCAATAGAGAAGGAACTGGGCGACGAGAGTTCCTCTATCCATTCACCCAATAGGGAGTCTCAGGCAATGGATAGATTTAAGAATTGGGTCAATGCTTCATCAACCTTCTCTTTAAGGTCTTTGAATTTTTTGGCACACTTCACCAGACTTCAGAGGGATCTGGTCAAAGAGTTATCTGATACCCTGTCAAGATCTGTTTCTGAGGAAGTCCAAGATAAAATTGCTTCCCAATTAGCTACCTTGGGGTCTGTGTCTAACTCATCCATGAGGCTCATTGCACATGCAACTGAAGGGACCACCAAAGCGGCAGGTTCCGGAGTTGCCATTAGGAGACACATCTGGATGTGTCTTTGCAGATCCATTTAACTCTTTGTTCTTCAGTGCACCCTTTGACAGATCATTCATTTTTGGCCCAAAAGTTAAAGTAACTCTATCCATTTGTGAAAAGAATGAGAAGACCCTTTCTGCTATGGGTATATGTTTTTCCACTCCCCAACTGTCCTTCTCAAGGAGCCAGAAAGGCAGTGGAAAGATGTGGTTAAAAAAATCCCAAGGGCCTTTTCAGGACATATGTGGAGGTAGTTCCCCTAGGGGACTGGAGAGCAATTTTGGATCTAACTGTATTGAACAAGTCAGTTCGTCAAACCAAATTCCATATGGTAACAGTTCAGTCCATACTTCCATTTCCAGAAAAAGACAACTGGATGCATAAAAATGGACAAGTGATCCAGAAGGTTTCTCTGCTTCTGGTTGGGAGCCAATCACTACCAATTCCGAGCTCTGCCCTTTGGCCTCACTGCAGCCCCCAGGGTGTTCACCAAATGTGTGGCAATAGTAACAGCTCATTTGAGACTGCAAGGATTCCAAGTGCTTCATTATCTAGATGACTGGCTCATTACTGCTCTGACCAGAAACCAGTTGTTACAAGTGAGGGATCACGCAGTTAACATTGGTTCCTTTTCTGGGAATAACTGTGAATTGCAAAATATCAGAATTGACCCCAACACAGAATTTAGGATTCATAAGGGCGCTCCTAAATACCCATACTTCCATAGCATCTCTTCCCCCATGAGGTTACAGAAAATAAAACTCCAGGTCCAGAAGATCATCACCTATAGGAAAGTTCCCATTTGTTTAGTCTTACAAGCACTAGGCTCCATGGAGGCAACAGTAACTCTGGTTCCTTTAGCAAGGTTTCACATGAGAATACTACAATGGCTGCTAGCTTCTCAATGGTCGATGATACACCAGTCTGTGTCGGATCTGATCTTGATCACCAGTCTTTGCAGAAAAGATTTAGCTTGGTGGATACACTCCAAAGACATTCTTCTAGGCTGCCCCTTTGTCCCACCACAACCCAAAGCCATAGTGACCACAGATGCCTCCCAGATGGGGAGGGGGGGCATTATCTGGGAAAGACTGTCCAAGGCACTTGGTTCCCTGCAGAGGCCAACTTTTGCATATCAATGCCCTGAAGTTAAGGTTAGTGCTTTTAGCATTGCAAGCCTTTCAGACTGCTCTTTCTTTGGGAACAATTGCGATTCAAACAGACAGTATGTCAGTGGTTTGGTACATCAACAAACAAGGAAGAACTAAATCCTACCCCCTGTGTTGAGAACCTCTCTGAATGTGGCAGTGGGCGATCTCTTCCAACCGCTTTCTGATAGCAACGCACATTCCAGGGAGTTCCAATGTGATATCAGACAAACTAAGCTGTATTCTTCTGCCTCATGAATGGTCTCTCAATCCAAGGGTGACAGAAAAGATCTTTCATTGGTGTGGCCAGCCTTGCTGCGACCTATTTACCTGTTCCCTAAACATGCGTAGTACTATTTTGCCCTGATTCCCCTTCTGGGGAGTCCCTGAGAGATGTTGTTCTTCACACTTAGCCCTCCGGACTGCTGTATGCCTTTCCCCCGTTTCCCTTAATTCCGAAATTCCTACAGAAAGGAATCAGGCTAAAGAACAAAGTAGTCCTCATTGTGCCTTATTGGCCTCAACAAATATGGTTCCCCTTCCTTTGGCCTTATCTGATTCAACAACCTTGAATTCTGGATCTGGCTCCAGATCTTCTGTCCCTTCCAGAGGGACTAATTCATCTGAACATTGTGAACCGTAAGCTGACAGTTTGGTTACTGAAGTTTTATTGATAGCCAGGCTCCCTTCACTTTCTTCCTCAGTACACCATATTCTCTTGGCTTCGTATAGACCAGTTACACGCAAACTCTATACTAGTAAATGGAGGAGGTTATTATAAACAATTGTTCAACCTCCCTTTGATTCATCAGCTGAATGTGATCTAAAGTTTTTATCCTAGAAAACTATATTCTTAGTGACAATAACTTCTGCCAGAAAGACTTCAGAAATACAAGCCTTGTCATGTAAACCTTCTTACCTGATTTTCCACAAAGACCGAGTTTCACTAAGGACCAACCCTTCCTTTTTGCCTAAGATAGTGTCAGAGACCAATATCAATCAGACTATTAATTTACCAGTATTTTTCCCAATTTTACTAACAAAGGTGAATACTGCTTACATTTATTAGATGTTCACAGACAATTATGTTTCAGTCTGCGCAGAACAAAGATGATCAAAAAATCCGACCAACTATTTGTGTCATTCTCATCTACAAGGTTTGGAAACCAGTGAGCAAAGTGACATTAGCCAGATGGCTCAAAGAATTTATCTCTTTTGTCTATAATAAAAAGAAAGTGAATAGCTGTAGCTACTTCAGCAGTTTTCCAATCTAGAGCTATGGATGATATTTGTGCAGCAGCAACTTGGGCTACCCCTCATACCTTTATTACTCATTATAAATTGGATATGGTCTCCAGGGGAACAGCATCTTTTGATTTTATGGTGCTCAGGAATATCCTTCTTTGAACCTTCCCAAGGTCCTAGGTAGCTGGGAATTCTGTCCCACATGTCGAGGATAAAATGAAAATTGAGATCAAATAAAGAAGTTATGTACTTACTATAATGTTCCATCTGTGCTGTCCATTTTCACTTATCCTCCACTCCCCTGCCTCCTTCCCCATGCCCTTTGAAGCCTTTGATGGGATGCATAATGACTTTTTGCAACTAGTATTACTTGTATATGGTCCTAGATATGGACTCAATGAAAGCTATTGGGTTGATATATTCTTTGTCTGTGTCTTCTGCAAACTCGATCTGAGGTAATTGGGAGAGGTGCATTCTGGGTAAGGGTAACGCTTAAGAGTTTTTGGCCAGTGCAAGTTGTAGTAATAGCCAAGTCAGTTCAGATGCTCGGAACTGAACCCACATGTCGAGGATAAATAAAAATGGGTAGCATGGATGGAATGTTATGGTAAGTATACAACGGCTTTTTAAGGTAGTGAAAGATGACTGATTAGCCTTTGCCAAAGACCTATTTGAAGCCTTTCAGTCATTGCAGGCTGAAACTTCTCATTCTAAAAGGAAAAGGTCACCCCCCCCCCCTTCAGATTCTGATTCGGAGTCTGAGGTACAGGAGGTTGATTTAGATTATGCCTCACAAGTTTCTACACCAGATAACTGGAAGTCTGAGTCTGAAGAAAATATATCTACAGACGGAGTCCCAGCTGAAGAGCTGTCTTTTTTTGACAACACTGGCAGAATGAAAGATCTGTTCAAGTGGGAACAAAAATATCTAAGATCCAGCAAAGAAGCAAAGATGCTTGTTGCTGCAAGTAGATTGTCCTCAACCAATGAGTGTGCCTCAAATTTCAGACTCTTAAAGCACATTTCACTTTTAATGCACTCAGCAGTTCTCCAGACAGTCAGACACCAGCCTCCAGGAAATCTATTAAATTATACAAATTTCCACTGTCTCAAAAATTTTTGTTTAGAAATCCAAGAGCGGATCCTGCAGTTTTTTCTTTGAGTCATTTTCTTCCATGCACTTCTTGCCATCCAATTGTATTCCTTCTGACAAAGATGAGAGAGCTTTTGTTAGGTTTGAAAAGAAGGTGTATACAACTTCTACCTTAGCCTTCCAAACAGTGAATTGTCACGCACATATATAGGTCTCTCCTGACTTTCTTTAATAACATGAGAAAATTATTTGCTGATGTTCCTTCATCTGACACTGTGACATCCTTAATCTCTCTACTTTCAGTGGAGTCTCTGGTTACTAAACACTGTAAGGCTTCATATGACACTACTGATACTGTCTCCAGATCAGCTACAACTGAGTCAGTTATGAAGAAATTTGTTTGGCTGAGTACTCTGAATTTTACTACTGGATGTGGAAGCAAAACTGTTTGCATGCATATCTGGACAAAGAAGTGTTACCTCTTGTGAGGTTCTCTAGATTTGATGAAAGGAGAAAGTTGATTCAAGAGTGTTGTCAGATTTTTCAGTTCTCTATCCGCAAATGTAATAGAAACCTTTTTTTTTCCCCCAGGGCCCTTCATAGGAAACAATAAAACAGTCCTAGCAAAAGTTAGGCAAACAAACTTTTAGAATACTGTGACAGGTGAGTTCTAAAAAGAGAGGAGGAGCTTCCCAAGGAAGATCTGGGGAAAAAGGGCGGATTGAATATGCCTGCCATCAGGCTCTTCCCTTTTACCACTCTGACAACCCCCATAAAACTTTCTCAAAATCTATTTCTTCACTTTCCTCTTTTGCACCAGATTACATAATTCCTTCCCATCTGGTCAAACCTTCCTCTTTCCTCCTTCCCTGTATCAGCTGCTATCTCAGTGGAGAAATTGAACGTACACTCCCCCCACAAAATTTAATAAAGAAAAGGGGTTTTACTCAAGATTTTGTTTTGGTGTTCCAATGAAAGAAGGAGCTTGGAGAGATGTGTTGGACCTCTTGTTTCTAAACCTGCACATCAAAATTCCAAATGCTTTTTGTACAGTCTCTGTTGTATCTCATTCACCCTTTCTGTTTTCTAGTAGATTTAAAAGATGTGTATAAATGGTATACCTTCATGTCGTCATAAGGAAGTTGTACGGTGCACCAAAATGCAAAAGTACAACTTCCAGATCTGACCAATGTTGACCTCCACTATTGCAAATCCAAATGAGTGAGTGCACATTGGCATTCGCTTGTTTGAATTTGGCATACCAGGTGCAGATTGCACTGTAGTGGGGATCGGGAAATGAACCCTTTCCCTTACTGTAGTGTGATCTTGAAGTTTGTATATTAAAGTAGCGGTGGGTGCAGGGGGGCTTGCCCCCCTGCATAACGATGTTTGGAGCCATTCGGAAATGTCTCCTGACATTTACTGTTGTGCTGCAGTTAGAAAATGGTCGAATCTGGTTTTCCAGATTACCATTTTCAACATTTTTTTTTTTTTTTTTTTTTGACGTTGTGTTTTGGCATTTAAAGTTGCACAATAGCGCGATCGTACAAATGCCTTTTTAACAAATGGAGGTATACTGTATCAACACATTCCATTTCACAAGAACTGCAGGTGCTTTTAGAGCTTTTCTGTGCATGGTTCACATTTTCAGTTTTCTGCTTTATCATTCTTTGTCAACAGCTCCAAGGGTGTTTACAGAGTGCCTGGTTCCACTAATAGTTAATTGCAGATTACAAGGAATTCACAATTGTTCTCATTTAGATGATTGCCTTATTCTTGCAGACTGTTTTCTCTGCTGTCAGAAATCTCTTCTTTCCTAAATTATCTTAAACATCTGGGGTTTCAACTTAACCTAGAAGAATCTTTGCTTATTCCAACTCGCAGCATAGTATAATTAGGATGTCTTTAGATACATCTTTCATAGGTTCATAGGTAGGTACTAGGCTATCTGCCTGAGGGCATTTATAAGCATAGTCAGAGTGTGTCGGCTTTCGCTGCCCCATTGATTAATTAACTGATCCTTTGTCAAGCAGAGTCAATGAAGTGATCCCAGGGGTGTATTTTCTGTTACCCATCCACTCATCAAGGTTTCTCTTGAAGAGTGTTAGTGAGGGGCTCTGCCTGATGTAATTTGGAATTTTCTTCCAAAGCATGGGGAGTTTCTGTGACAGGAATCTATCCCTCCAGCATGTTTTATTTATTGTCACAAAAATTTCGACAAAGCAAACGAATGAACACTGATAGGTCTAGTCCAAGTAGCTTAGGAAAATATGGAAGTTCACGAGAAATAAAGTGAATGAAAGCGCCAATTTTGGTGTCTGTATTTTCCTAAGCTACTTGGACTAGACCATCAGTGTTGATGTTCTATTTATTGTTGTGGCGAGGTTTAGCTTACTAGAGCGTGTGGCTTGCAGTGACTTAGATTTCTTTAGGTGGAGCATGTCCATCAATTCTGAGTTGGACATGGCTTTGTAAGTCAGGCAGAGATCACCTCTGAGTAAGCGATATGCCACTGAGTACAGCTGGAGTTTTTTCAGTCGGGCTGCATAGGACATATGTTTGAGACCAGTAATCCTCTTGGTGAGATACTTTTGTGGTCTTTCCAGCTGTTGGAAGTGTCTTGTGAGGTACATCCCAAATGGGGCATTGTCCTCTATGATGGGTCTAATGAGTGACGAGTAGAGAGGCACTATAACCTCTTTATTTCTAGATGTGAACCCTTTAGTAATTAGATGGGCCACATAGAAGGATATCCTAGCTACTTTGGCAATATGATTGTCAAAGGAGAGATTACTATCTACCTGGGTCCCCAGATTTCTTATTACCTCTTCTGTATTAAGGGGGCTGCCACGTATGTGGTAATTCGTGGGTGTTTTGTTTTTCCCAAATGGGATGACTATGCATTTTTTGGCATTCAGCTTGAGGCCATGACTTTGACACCAGGTGTCCATCTTAGTAAGGCCCTTTTGGAGAATGTCCGTGTCAGCCGGAGAGTCAATTATGGCTCCCAGTTTGCAGTCATCTGCGAACTTGGTTAGCCATAGTCCTCCTGTGTTTGCCTGTACTTCTGAGAAGTATATGCCGAACAGTAAGGGTCCCCAGACCGAGCCTTGCGGGACACCACTTGTGACTGGTTTGGAGTCGGACCTGGAACCCGCTATTCTTACCGTGCGAGTTCTGTCTGTAAGCTAGTTGGCAACCCATTTCCTGAAGTAGGGGTGTATGTTCAGGATGGTGAGTTTTTTTGTAATACCCAAGTGGGGAATGGTGTTGAAAGCCTTGGTGAGGTCAATGTAGGCTGTGTGAACCACCTTTCCCTCATCTATGGCCTTGGTGACTGTCTTGAAGAAGTCAACCAAGTTTAGTAGGCATGATCTGCCCTTAACAAAGCTGAACTGGGTCGGGTCAAGTGTTTGGAGGTTCCCAATGGCTTTGCTAATGAGCTCCATGATGATGCGCTTCATAACCTTGCAGACCAGGCTAGTCAGGCTTATGGAGCGATAGTTACCAGGGTCAGTTGTGACCCCTCCTTTGTGGAGAGGAATAACCGTTGCTGTGCGTCATTCTATGGGCACGTAGCCTGTGGAGAGGCTGAGGTTGAACAGCATGTTTAGGTGGGAGGTTAGTTTGTTTTGTAGTTCGTGCAAGACACAGCCTGGGACACCATCTGGTCCCATTGACGCTGTGTTTTTGGCTTTTGAAAGGGCTGTTTTCACCTGTGCATCTGTGATTTTTGGGACACTACACTTTTCTGGTATTGTTGTGGGCCCTTTTGGAGGTGAGAAGGGGGTGAAGTTTGCACTGAATCTATCTGCCAGGATGTTGGCAATATCAGTAGGGTCAGTATATTTTGTGCTATTTTGCACTAGTTCAGTGCATATCTGCGAGTTGCCACTTAGATTCTTAACATAGCTAAAGAAGGCTTTGTGGTTATCTTTTGAATCCTTGGCTATTTTTCTTTTGAAGTTAGCCTTGGATGTTTTCATGAAGGACCTCAGTTTCTTACTGATACTGATCAGGGATGTCTTTCCTTCTTGGGATTTGCTTTTTTTCTGAACTAGTTTCCTCCTTCTGTTGTACAGCCTGTTTATTGCAGGGGTCCACCAAACTGGTTTCCTTCTCTTAGAGGAGTGAGTCTTGGTTTTGCTAGGGATGGCACGATCCATGCATTTTTGTAGCTGCTCATAGAGTGCATTTGTAAAGGTTTCTGCATCTTGGACAGCATTACCCTTTAGAGTGGGGGCTGTGAAACTTACCACCTTTGTCTTAAGTAAGGTGAAGTTTGCTTTAGAAAAGTTTTTTTACTGTGGTTTCCTTAGTTGGGGGTGGTGGTGGGGTGTGGACATCCAGAGTGATTAGTTTATGGTTTGATCTAACCAGTGATGGGTTGACTTCCGGTGTGGAACACCTGTCGCCCATGTTGGTGATGACCAGGTCCAGTATGTTTTCACCTCTGGTAGGGGAGTTTACCAGCTGATCCAGGGCGTTTGCGTTGATGAATTCCAGGAAGCGCTGGGCCTGGGAATTTGTACTCTAGTAGTTAGCCTTTCTTCCTCCAAAGACTTTTACAATGAACAATTTGTAGTGTTTTCCACATAGACCCACACAACTGCCAGAAACAATCTCAAAACATTAGGATTTATAGCATCCACAAATGTTCAACATATAGATCACTGCTGCAATAGCCATAGCTACATGGGTTATATACTGCTAAGAATATAACAGCCATTCAGCTTCCAGAGCTTTCAGGGCACAGTCAGTCCTCCCAAATCATTAGGTTTGGATGCCAAGCCCACCAAAGCATTTCTGATACCAGAGGGAGCTCTTGTAGTGAGCTTTCGAGCTACCATAGATTGACGTTTGGCTAATGCCAGAAGCGTAGCTGGTTGAGTTAGCTTGGTCTGGTGCTATAAACCAGCTTCCCACCCCTTCAGCTCTTCAAATGAACAGCAAAAAAAAAAAATTTGGTACTTACATAATATTGCAACCTGATTCCATACAACTGAGTAGGTTATATTGTATTACCCAATTCTACCATAAGATAGCAGTTTATGTATGTGTTTAAGTATAATAAATTTCAGTATCTGTAGTAAACGTGTATTTATCCAAAGTGATTTTATTTCAGGATGATCAGACCATAATGTACTTCTTGCACAGGGTAATATTGTTACAACACATTTCTCCCCTTTTTGGTTAAAGAATTGCAGACAAAGCCAAAAACAACAACAGACAAATGCCTAAAACCGGAGACAGATTTTTAAATACTGGTCTTATAAACTTAGTTGCTCGAATAACATGCTTGGATTACCATAATTTTATGAAGGATATACGTGTAACAGACTAAAAACATAATACGAAAACCAGACTTCATGCACAATTGTGGACTCCTGACAGGTATGTTTAGGATGATGGATTTCACCGGCAAGTGAATTAAGTGGCAATTTCCCATTCCAAGCAATGATCCAGTTTAATTGTTAAATTCAGTACACATTTCCCCTTACTTTTTCATAAATGAGAATGGAGTTCTTTGGACAGAAATGTAACACTGTGCCTAACTGATGTCATGGCGTTAAAAACTTGTTTCAAACAGCTCCCATTCGAGAATGAGTTAATTATTGGGGTCTTACAACAGGCAGGGTTCCATCATTCCCATTCACGCTACCTCTCAACCTCTCAGGCAAAAAGTGTGGACAAAGCCAAAAGTAATGGGGTAATGGAGGGACAAATGCCTAGAAGTAGAGATGAAGCTGTAAATATTTCTCATATACAGCACCTATTGCTACTTATGTATTATCGGGTTGTTTGGAATCTGGTTGCGATAATATGCAAGTACCAAAAATTCATTGTAATAAGTCATAAGTGATTGGTTTATTACAGGTAGATCTACACTCCCCCACAGCAAAAAAAAAAAAAATTCCTTCTACTGGCACATCATCCAGGTGACCAAATGCATGGCGCGCACACACCCCCTCCGGGTTGTCCCAGCCATTCCATTGCCATTTCTTGGCCCTGGCCCCAACCTTACTTTAACATATTTTATTAAAAGAAAAAAAAACATTTCTTCCTTTAAACTGTAGCAAACTGCTGATAGAAGTATAGCATACAGTTGCTACAGATTATACCCTTCCTTCACAGAGCACTACAGCGCTCATGTTTTAGTTTAAAAAAATATTTTTAAATGGTAGCAAACTGCTTGCTACAAATGTAACAAGCAGTTACTACAGTTTATACCCTGCAAGCACAGGGCACTACAGCACTCGGGTTTTAGTTAATTTATTTTTAATTTTAAACTGTAGCAAACTGTTTGCTATGGCTCGGACTACACACAGAGGACTACAGTGCTCAGCTTTCACTGCAAATGCAATGCCAGATTTTAAAAGCTAGTGTTGCATTAAAGCGTGATCAAGATCAGCTGATCAAGTCCCACAATACTTTGTGCCAGGGCTGTTGCCCATTTCACTGCACCCTAACTACACTACTGGCTAACATTGTCTGGGCACACAAGTTCCCTTTGGGAAAAGAACCTTCCACTTTACTTTTTGTAACTGAAATTGTACATTTTCTTTAAAAGAATATTTTAAAATAGTTTTATTGACTGTTTGACTTTTAATTACTTTTAAATTGGACCATCACTTTTTTACTGTTGTGGTAAAAAAATTTTAAAATTAATTTAAAAGTATTTTTTCAGAGTTAAAACTTGTGATGTTATGTTGTCCTATTTCACCTTCATTCTTGATGGTTGGGTTCAGAACCAAGCATTGGTTCCAACTCTGCCTAATACTAAAGCTCAAGAGCTTTCACTGGATCGAGGCTATACCCTATCCCATGATGCCTGGCAACAGTTACCCAGATCTCGTTTGCCATTTTGCTGGTTCGGGATTGTTGTTTGCTGGCTCAGGCTAAGTCTTTGTTTTATTTACTTATTGACTCAATAAGCTTTCTATCTTCTTAGCATAATAACCTTTAACTTCTCTAGTTTGGTGTAGAGGAGCCTTTTTTGGTAGTTTAGTGTTTCCCTTTTTGGCTTATCACTGGTTGTAGCGTTGTTGTGTGGGCTGTTGTCGTTCGCAGGCTTCTTTTATCCCTATCCCGTCTAACTTTGTTTATCCTGAATGAATCCGTTTAACTTGGAGGGTTCTTTTTTGTACCCTTTGGGGGGTTTTTTTAGCCCCTTTTAGTTAGAGGGCTTCCCTCCCCTTTTCTACTACCCCTTCCTGAGGTTTCGTTTCACTTAGAGTCTTCTCCTCTGGCTAGAGGAGATCATCGTTTAAATTAGAGACCTTTCCTCTAGCGTTTTTTTCTTGGTCCCCCCCCCCTTAAAAAAAAAAAAAAAAAAAAAAAAGTTTTGCTGCCTTGTAATAATTGTGTTTTCTTATGCTTTTCTGTGTACTGATAGATTGGTGTACTGTTTTTGATAGTACTTATCTGTTTTTTTTTTTTTTTTTTGCTAAGTAGTGCAAAATGTCTAAAGATACTGGTAAGGAAGCCAAGCAATCTGTCTTTAAAAAGTGTGACTCGTGCACACAGAAGATGTCGCTTACTGACGGCCGCACTAGCTGTGTATATATTGCTTAGGTGCGGTTCATCTGCAGGACTCCTGCTCTATCTTCCTTGGATTCAGATGTTCATCGTGTTTCACTGTTGCAGTCATGACTGTAGGGTTCTCCCCTGCCGGCAGGCAGCCCCAGGTCGGCCAGAATCCCAAAGTCTGGGTCCGGCGTCGGCTGTTCAACCATGCTCCCTGACGTCAGAGCACCAGGAGTACAAAGCTGACAGCCGACACCATCTTCTCCAGTCTTTCTTGCCGTGCGGTGATAGCAGTTCGCATTTGCCGGTCGGCGGACTCCTGACGAATTTTACTGATATACTTCGGTCCGAAGGCTTTCTTCTCAAAGGAAACAAACTCAATGACTCCCTCTGTGGGGCTACAGGAACTTCTTCCCTGGAAGCCCCTCTCGGAGGAATACTCTCTCTTTTTTATCAAAATTGGACTCAAATAACCCAAGACAAATGGGTTTTGGATGTGTTTTTAAGAGGTTACAAATTCCATTTTCATACCTTGCCAAGGCCAAGCGGATGGCCAGACCTTCCAAAACATCAATGGACGGAGGCCTTAAACCAGGTGGAAGCTCTTTTGGCTATGAATGCCATAGAACTGGTTCCTCTTTCAGAGATGGGAAAAGGGTTTTATTCAAGGCTCCTTCTAGTCCCAAGGAAGCAAAACTCATGGAGACCCATTCTGGATCTGTCGGTCTTGAACACTTTTCTAGAGATTCCAAAATTCAAGATGCTTACTCTACAGCAGCTACTTCCAATGCTGTCCAAAAATGCATGGATGGTAACTTTGGATTTAAAGGAGGCATATTTACACATTCCCATCAGGCAGGATCGCAGAAAATACCTCAGGTTCAAAGCCGGATCGAGGCACTTTCAATTCTCTGCGCTGCCCTTTGGATTATCTACTGCGCCCAGGGTCTTCACCAAATGCCTGGCTCCAGTAGTAGCTTACTGCAGACTCAAGGGAATTCAAATTTACCCTTATCTGGACGATTGTCTAATTCAGGCAGACAGCAAGGATGTCTTACTCCAGCATCTAGAATTTGTACAGAACCTCCTCAAGTTCCTGGGATTCTCTGTAAACATAAAAAAGTCAAATTTGACACCATCGCAACAGGTAACTTTTCTGGGTGCACTTCTAAACACCACAACCCAGATGGCATTTCTGACATCCGAAAAACAGTTACAGCTGGCTTCAACTTTCAGAACTTTGGCAACTTTAACTCATCTATCTGCAAGGAAATTCCTGCAGGCTTTGGGTTACATGGCCTCCTGCATCCTTCTAGTACCATATGCAAGACTACACATGAGGAAAATACAGTGGTACCTAAAATGTGTATGGTCTCAGCATTGCCACAGTTTAGACATACTGATCTCCGTTCTTCCTTGCGTTCAAAAGGAATTTCTTTGGTGGTCCAGGGCATGTGCTCTAAACAAAGGGAAGCCCTTCCGTCTGCCTCCTGCCTCTCAGATTCTAACCACGGACGCCTCAGATTATGCTTGGGGAGTCCATTTTCAGGGCAATTGTTTGCAGGACCTTTGGACAAAGGATCAGAAGC
The DNA here is from genome assembly GCF_019279795.1 of Protopterus annectens. Taxonomy (NCBI): domain Eukaryota; kingdom Metazoa; phylum Chordata; order Ceratodontiformes; family Protopteridae; genus Protopterus; species Protopterus annectens. The sequence goes on along the minus strand of NC_056737.1, from coordinate 1,088,632,264 downwards.
ACCTGCATATCAATTTAAAGGAAATGTTAGCCGTTCAGAAAGCTCTATTGGCCTTCAGGAATCTTTTACAACCAGGACAACTGTTAATACGGACAGACAACACCACAGTTATGTGGTACATAAACAAGCAAGGGGGATCTCATTCCTACCCCCTTTGCAGACTAGCCATGGATCTATGGGACACAGTTCTATCTTGCAATCTGGATCTTCAGGCTCAGTTTCTACCAGGGAAACAAAACTTCCTGGCAGACAGTCTGAGCAGACATCTTTCGGATCCACACGAGTGGATGCTGGACACCAAAATATTCAAGATGATAACAGCAGCCTGGGGATGTCCTCACATAGACCTCTTTGCATCCCATCTCAATCATCAGCTACAGACTTTTTGCACCAGGATTTTCCACACAGAAGCTTGGAGAGTGGACGCCCTGTCATTCAGTTGGAGGAACCTCTCGGGATATGCCTTTCCGCCTCTCCCTCTCCTTCCACGGGTTTTATTGAAGATAAAACAGGACAAGCCCAAGATGATCATCTTGCTGGCTCCAAATTGGCCTCGGCAGTTTTGGTATCCAACTCTAAAAAACCTATGCCTGGAGCCCCCTTGGGTTTTACCTCAGTCTCCGAACCTTCTGTCTCAACATCGGGGTCAGGTTCTACACTCTCATGTCAGAACTCTCAGCCTGGCGGCCTGGTTAATCCAGGGCCTTTGATTTCTTCTTTACTGCCCAAGCAGGTTATGGATGTCATTTTAGAAGCCAGACGTCCTAGCACTTGAAAATCTTATGCGGGAAAATGGAAAAGATTTTGTTCCTGGATGCAGGCTCAGGATTCTGATCCTCTTCTTCCCAACATTACTTTAATTTTACTGTACTTGACAGATCTCTTACATAAGGGTCTTTCTTTCTCTTCCATTAAAATACATGCCTCTGCTATTTCTGCTCATTATAATACAGACCCTCCCATCTTTTCCCACCAGCTCATGCGACAGTTTCTCAGAGGAGCTAAGAACTTAAGACCTCCTAGATCTCCTCCTATTCCTGCTTGGGATCTCAACTATGTTTTGGAAAAACTAACCTTGCCTCCTTTTGAACCTGCTGCTTCTTCTGACATCAAGTTTTTATCTTGGAAGACAGCCATCCTGTTAGCCCTAACCTCTGCCAGGAGGGTTTCAGAGTTACAAGCTCTAATGGCTGTGGAACCTTATATTATTTTTCATCAAGACAGAGTATCTTTGAGGACTAATCCTAACTTCATGCCTAAGGTGGTTTCCAAAGTGGCTTTAAATCAAACTATACACTTGCCAACCTTTTTCCCCACTCCTCAAAATAAAGGGGAAAGGATCTTACATTCCTTGGATGTACACAGACAGCTACGTTTTTACCTGAACAGAACTAAGGACATCAGAAAATCAGAACAACTGTTTGTTTCTTATGCTTCCAGTTCCCAAGGTAAAGCCATTTCAAAACAGACCATTTCTAAATGAATTGCTCATGGAATCAGATTTTGTTATTCCCACCATGGAAAGCAAATCCCAGGGAGTATACGGACTCATTCCACCAGAGCTGCTGCCACTTCTGCGGCCTTCCTCAGGGGAGTTCCTACCAAGGATATTTTGGAAGCTGCAACTTGGAGTTCAGTGCATACATTTTCTAAGCACTACGATCTACCTCTCTACTCTAAGTCTAGGGCAGGCTTTGCCTCTGCAGTCTTGCAGGGCCTTTTAGCCACCCCTTCCTCTTTATGACCACCTCTCTTTCTTTCAGCTTTGGGATTCTACCCTACAGTCATGACTGCAACAGTGAAACACGATGAACATAGTACAGTTGTGTACACCTACCATAAATGTAGATGTTCGAGTGTCTTCACTGTTGCAGTCTGGGTTTCCCTCCCTCCTGTCCCCTCTTATTTTTACTTTTGTGTATTTCCTTTTTTCACCATTCTTCTGAGGTGTATTTGCAAAGGTTATGGGACCTTTTCATTTTGGGACTCCTGACATCTGGGGCAAGAAAAACTGGAGAAGATGGCGTCGGCTGTCAGCTTTGTACTCCTGGCGCTCTGACGTCAGGGAGCATGGTTGAACAGCCGACGCCGGACCCAGACTTTGGGATTCTGGCCGACCTGGGGCTGCCTGCCGGCAGGGGAGAACCCTACAGTCATGACTGCAACAGTGAAGACACTCGAACATCTACATTTATGGTAGGTGTACACAACTGTACTTTCCAGGGTCCTGCAGGAATGTAAAAATAAGCTCATTGTAAGGGTTTACTTAAGAGACAGTTTGAGGTGACTATGGAAGGGAATCAGCCCTCTAAATCTTCATCAGAGAAGTCTTCAAAAAAAATCATCTTCTTCGACTCTGGCTTCTGAGCCAACCAAGAAGCCTGAGAAACATGCAACTTTGGACCTGAAGGCTATCAGGCCCGAGAAGACTGCAACTCCATAGACTCCACCAGCTTTATCGGAACCGACTTGGTGCCAAAAAAGGAGCCGGTCCCCGACACTGGATCCGGTCTACTCAGTGCCCCAGTCACCCCTTTTGCAATCGGTGGCTGGTAGCCATAAATCCTCCACTTTCCCCTCTCGATCCTCCAGGAGTCTCTCGGGCAATGATGTGGAACACCCGTCGGACACCGGCCTTAGCCAAAATTCTCTCGAGTCCAGCCCAGATGGAAGTGGAGCCGACGCCTGTATCTGCCTTGTCTTCTGTTCCTCCTCCAACTCGGATGAGCTCAGAGCCGGAGTGCCTGGATGTCTTTGTGGTGGAACCGTGGGTCCGAAAACCACACCTTGTGTCCCGGCCCCAACTTCTGCTACAACTTCTTTGATGCTGTCTTCTCTCGAAGGATCTGGGAGCAGACACTCCCTCGTCGGGTCCAGGGAGGAGAGTCGGCTCGGACCCTTGTCGGATCCAACTCTTCCTCTTGGGGCTTCAGCGCAGGTGAAATTGGTGCCTACATCAGCCTCTGAGCCATCTTCCTTGGCACGGGGGAGGTCTCCCGGCTCTCGGGCCAGGATTGACGTGCCTTCGAGGTGATGAGACCATGCTGTTCCCCCCAGACTGCTCCACCCTTGGCTCCAGCTACTCTTTCCCCAAAAGGACCGGTGTCAACCTCGGTACCAGCACTCCAGCCCAAGTGTAGAGAGCCAACACCCCAGTGGGCGATCCACTCTCTTCTGAAACCTCCCCAGAGTTACCCTCTGAGGAGGTCCCTCAGAAGAGGACTTGTAAGAGAAAACATTTAGACTCCCATGATGGATACAGACTTAGAGGATTCAGAAGGGTCCCCACTGTCACCCTCTGAGGATGTCTCCTTTTCAGATATCTTAGAGATCCTGAAGCATAGAGGTGGCTGGAAGACCCTCTCCCCTACTGAAGATGAGTCTGTATACCTGGAGTCATTTGGATATTGACCCTCCATCTCTTGGATGTCTCCGCCTTTCGACCAGCTCATTGGCGTAGTCAGTTGAAAGGTGTGGAGCTCTCCAGAATCCATGTAACCTGTTCCGAGGAGGCCCAACAAGTTTATTACTGCCCCAGACGATAAGCAATTTTTAACCAAATGTGTCCTGGTAGATACTATGGTGGTGGCGGCGGCCACCAAGAGGGAATTAGCTGAAACATTTTCATCCGTCCATCCGCCGAATAAGGAGTCTCTAACGATGGACAGATATGGGAAGCATATGTTTTCTTCAGCTGTCTTTACTCTTAGGTCGCTGAACTACTTATCCCATTTTACCCAACTTCAGAGGGATCTCCTGAAAATGCTAGGAGATGCCCTCCAGGATACTACAGCTGTGGGGGTGCCGGACAAGGTAAACTGTAAGCTTGCAACTCTAAATTCTGTAGTAAACTCCTCCATGCACCTCATCTCCTATGCAGCTGATGGAGCGAGTAGGGCAGCAGGCACAGGAATAGCTCTGAGGAGACATTCCTGGATGCACCTTTGTGAGTTTGCTGAACCCTTTAAGTCTTCCTTTATAAACGCCCGTTTTGACGGCTCGTCCTTGTTCAGGCAAAAAGTTAAAGGGACTCTTACCAGGTGCAAACAAGAAGACGGGAGTATGTTTCTCCGTCCCTACCGGGCTTTATCCCAAAGGTCAGAAGGGTGGAATAATGTAGTTCCGGAAATCCCAAAGAGCCTCGCTAGGCACACGTGGTGAATTTTCCCCCAGGGGCAGAGGGGGAAATATCAATGGAAGACACCGCACTCGCTGCAGTGGGAGGTCCGCAAAACCAGGGTAAGAGAGATGTATTTTCTGGCAGGCCTTTCCAGTGCTCCTGAAAGAGACCCACCTGTCCACCTCTGGAGGCAGTCGGGGGCAGATTATCACTGTACCCAAAAACCTGGCTCAATATCACTCAAGACAAATGGGTATGGTCAGTTATATCTAGGGGATACAACATACCCTTCCCTTGTCCACCCCCTCCATCAAGATCAATCCCAGACATCCCACCCAGTCAAAGGGATCAAGCAACCCTAGAAATCCAAAAGTTGCTAGAAAAAGTCTTCCGTGGAGTACCTGCAGACCAAATAGGATCTGGGACTTCAAGGTTCTTTTTAGTTCCAAAGAAGACAGGGGACTGGAGACCAATCTTGGATCTCAACAAGCTGAACAAGTCTGTAAAAAAAAAAAGCAAATTTCTGGATGGTGACACTGCAGTCTATACTCCTTTTTTGGGACAAGACAATAGGATGTGCTCAATAGAGCTTCAGGAGGCGTACTACCATATAAAGATGGACAGGCGATCCAGGAGATATCTACGCTTCCGGCTGTGAGCCAGTCATTACCAGTTCTAAGCTCTGCCCTTTGGTCTCACTACAGCCTCCAGAGTGTTTACCAAATGCATGACAGTAGTCACGGCTCAAATGAGGCGCCTAGGATTCCAGGTGTTTCCGTACTTAGACGACTGGCTCCTGACCACCACCACCGAGCATCTACTGACCAAGGCAAGGATGACACCATTCATCTATGCTCAGAGCTAGGTATTACCATAAATTTCAAAATGTCTGCCTTGTTGCCTTCACAGCATATTACCTTCATAGGGGCAGACTTAAACACAAAAGACATGCTAGCAAAACTGCCTAACGAAAGGGTACACACGCTACGCAATCAGATATCAATCTTGCTCATGAGGTGGGTTGTGCAGGCAAAGTTTGTTCTTAAGGTTCTGGGTTCAATGGCAGCTGTGATAATATTAGTTCCACTGGCACGTCTACACATGGGAGTATTACAGTGGCTACTCATTGCTCAGTGGTCCATGCAGGAGTTATCCATGTCACACAAGATCCTCATTACAGATACCTGCAAGAAAGACCACGATGATGGCTTCAGTCCACTCAGGTAATGATAGGCAGACCGTTTGTTCTCCCCCATCCAGTAGCTACAATGACCACGGCCACTTCCAAAATTGGGGGGGGGGGGGGGCATTACCTGGGACAAGACTGTCCAAGGGAGTTGGCAGGAACATGAATATCACTTGCACATCAATGTCCTAGAGATGAGAGCAGTGCTTTTGGCATTGCAAGCATTCCAGAGGTCTCTTCCAACAGGTACGATTGCGATACAGACAGTATGTCCGTGGTGTGGTACATCAACAAATAAGGCGGAACCAGATCCTACCTTCTGTGTCGAGAGGCTCAGAGTATGGCAATGGGCAATTTCTTCTCAACGTTTTCTAACTGCAACGCACATTTCACAGAAATCCAACGTGATAGTGGACAAATTAAGCCGGGCAATTCTTATGCCTCACGAGTGGTCCCTGAAACAGAAAATTGCGAATCGAATTTTTCGCAAGTGGGGTCAGCCTTGCTGCGATCTCTTTGCCACGTCCATGAACTCCAAATGCAGAAGTTACCTTGCCCTAATCCAAGGGATGCACTTGTTCACGATTGGCACCCGGGACTTCTTTATGCATTTCCCCCATTTTCATTAATACCCAAAGTTCTACAGAAAGCCACATCATTGAGTCGCAAACTAATTCTCATCGCTCCATACTGGCCTTATCAAATCTGGTTCCCTTTCCTATGGCCCCATCTCCAGGAGGAGCCCTGGATTCTGGACCCGTTTCCGGATCTTCTGACCCATCAGTCAGGAACACGCCATCCCTCCATCCAAATGCTCAAGCTGACAGCTTGGTTGCTCCACTTCCCATTTTAGCCAGGCTTCTGGACATATCCCCGGCAATGCGACACATTCTGGTTTCATCTCGTAAGACTGCAAACTAGAAAACTGTATGCTAGCAAATGGAAAAGGTTTTCTTCTTGGGCTTCCAAGTATCACATAGACCCCTTCACAGCCCCTGTGACTACAATTCTAGATTTTTTAGCAGAGATTTTCAGTCAAGGCGCAGCTGCAGCTACTATACGAGTACAATTAGCTGCCATATCTAACCACCATGTAGGAGACATGGGATTGAAAATAATGTCTCCCAGATTATGTGAAGCCTTTTTGAGGGCGTACATTCCTATTAAGACTGCCAATAAGAGAGCTGCCACCTCCCTGGGATCTAAATTTGGTACTGACTACTTAAATTCTTCCTCCATTCGAGCCATTTTCCTCTTGTCCACTAAAGTTCCTAACATGGAAGACAATTTTTCTGACAGCCATTACTTCAGCTAGGAGGGTTTCAGAACTACAAGCTCTGTCTATTCGTCCTCCCTATTTAATTTTCCACAAAGACAGAGTCTCTCTCGGAACAAATCCTTCTTTTCTGCCCAAAGTATGTTCTGAGTCCAACTTGAATCAATCCATTGATCTACCTGTCTTTTTTCCCAACTGTGGTAACAAGGCAGAATATAAGTTTCACCAATTGGATGTCCATAGGCAATTATGCTTCTATTTACATAGGACAAAGGAGTTTAGAAAATCTAACCAATTATTTGTCTCATTCTCAGAGACTAGAAAAGGGATGCCAGTTTCAAGAGTCACTTTATCTAAATGGCTTTCAGGCACCATTACTTATGCATATAGCTCTCAACATAAGCAACCGCCAGGTACAATTCGGGCCCATTCGACTAGAGCTATGTCAACTTCCACCGCTTTCCAAGACAGAATACCTTTGGATTCAGTTTGTGCAGCAGCCACATATGTCAATCCCTCATACCTTTATCACTCATTACAGTGTAGATGTGGCCTAAGGGCTTACTTTGGTTCCACTGGTCTGAAGAGTTTATTCCCTTGAGCCACCCAAGAAAGAAGGTGCTGGGAACGCTGTCCCAACCATCAAGAATGAAGGCGCGACAGGATGACATAACATAAAGAAGTTATGTACTCACCATAACGTTCCATGTTTGTTGTCCATAATCTCATCTTCATTCTTGCATCCCATCATCCTTCCCCATACCTGGAAGATCCAGAGGAATTTCTGGAATTAGTCATAAGTTCTCTGATTCCCTTCTTGTGTTGGATAAGTTTTAGTGATTAGTATTTGCAAACAAGATCTGGGTAATTGTCGCCAGACATCATGGGATAGGGTATATCCTCGAGCCAGTGATAGCTCTCGAGCTTTAGTAGGCTGAGTGGGAACTGATGCTCGGTTCCGAACCCAACCATCAAGAATGAAGGTGAGATTATGGACAACAAACATGGAACATTATGGTGAGTACATAACTTCTTTTTATTTACTTTGGAGAGGACTGTGTAAGTGCTTTATCATGTTTTAATGGGGAAAACAACTTAACCTGTTTTACCGACTGTTGCCTCCAGGCTTCTCTGGGAATCGGGCATCTTTTTCGGATTAAGCATGGACCAGCCTACTAGTTTGTTGCCTTGTCCTTCTTCCAGCCACAAAAAGAAGATGATTTTTAAACATCCTTTGCCACCAGAGCAGGCTGCTAAAGTGCCTCAGCCTCATATGGGCAACTTTGCTGTGGCTATTCCTGGTCACTGAGACCATTCATATTTTTCCTTGGTTTCCTGTGGTGTAGTCTGTGCAGCCACCATGGACAAGGAGGGAGTTAGACATATCCTCTGCAGGTATTGGGAGTGCCTTTGGCAGTCATGGGAGAGGTCATCTTGTGAGAAGAGGCAGAGAATGCCAGTCTGCCTAGCCAGAATGCTTTGCCTATCCCTAAGGAGATTTTTTTTCACCAGAAAACAGAAGGATTCCAAGCTCCAGTAATGTCCAAGCAAATAATTGTAAAATCCAAAAGGGTTTATTGTAAGATTAAAGGCTATGTTGAGATAACTTAGGGGTAAAAAAGTAAAGTAGATAGTAAAACTTTGAAAGTTCTATGAAGTTTTAGCATTGTTTTTTGTGTTATGGAAATTGGGTGACAGTAGAAAACTAAATGTATTTTTTCAAACTTTTGAGTAAGTAACTTTAATGACAAGAGTGAAGGGAGGTACTTTGTGATGTTATGTTTTATGAGAGTATTTTACAGTGATGATTTGGGGGTGATTTATTGTCTGATGAAGTTCATTGAAAGCATAGTGAACAAAAGCGCTTACAATAAACCCTTTTGGATTTTACATTTAATTGCTTGGACATTATTGGAGTTTGGAATCCTTCTGTTTTTCTGGTGAATTTTGTTTGTGGTTTTCTCCTTCTAAAGAGATTTTTTTCCTGGCAAAAATGTATCTGTTTCTTCATAAATTACTTTCAAAAAGAAACAAAAACTTAGACTTAGTTCTTCTCCTGTCTCATTCACTTTGGACAGGAATGATTTATTGGGCTTAGCTCAGGCTCTTAACCCTTCTATTTTAGCGGTGTCTAGTAAAAGAAAAATAGATTCTCCATTTTCTGAAGAAGTTCCATTTTTTTAACCAAAAAGAGAGTGTGAAGGGATAGATTATGATGTTGTTTAGTCCAATCTCACCTTCATTTTTACATATGGGTTCGGAGCCGATCCTCGGCTCCGACTTGGCTGATTTACAAGCTCGAAGACTTCTGGTTGGCTCGTGGCTAAGCAGGTATCCCATACTGCACCAGTACAAACTCCAGATCTCTTTTGCTGCGTTGACGAGTTTGGTCGTGCTTATCTTGGCTATGGCTAAGTTTCAAATTCTTTCTATTTACATATATAGTATTAGAGTTTATATTGTGTTGTTAGGGTTGCTATTATCCTAGGCAGTTGTGTTGTTTACCCTTTTGGTGCAATCTTAATTTAAAATTGTTGTTAGTCTGGAATCCTGTGTGCCAGTTTAGAGTTCCTTGTAGGTGCCATTGTGTCTTGTTTTTTCTCTCAGGTAGAGTGTTAGTTTTTGGTGGTTTTCCGTTGGTAGTTAACAGGGGCTCCTGTTGTTATTTCTGACCGTTATTGGGTCTCCCTTTGACAGTCAGCTTAGTTTCTTCAGTGATTGTATTTTTGGCGGGGGTCCGCTTGTTAATGACATAGGAGTGGAGTTTCCTTCCCTAGTACGATAGTTATTACATTTTTACTAAATACAGTCATTCAGCTTCTGTGTGTGTGAGTTTTTCTCTTTTCTGGTCTGTTTAAATTAGAAGACCTAGCTTTCTGTCCACCGGGCTAGGCCCGTTTAAGTTAGAGGACCTTGTCCTCATGGTATTTCCTTCTGTAGGGCTAGGCCCATTTTAGTTAAAAGACCTAGTCCTCTCCCCTTCTTCTTCTTTACCTGGGTGTTGCGTGTGTGTGGAATGTCTAAGGAGAGTAAGGAGCACAAACCTTCGGGTTTTAAGAAGTGCATGAAAAGCTCCCAAAAGATGTCTTTAACAGATGGCCACAGTAGCTGTGTCTACTGTTTAGGGGCCATCCACTTGCAGGAATCATGCTTGTTCTGCAGTGCTTTTCTCTCCTAGAGTGTTACAGGAGAGAAAGAACAAGCTTATACTCAAGGGTCTACTAAAACCATCCTTTGAGGAAGCTCTATCCTGTTCTTCGGCTTCCTCCAAGTCTGGCAAATCTAAATCTTCAAAAAGGCCTTCTCCGGCACCGGATGGTGTCTCGGAGCCGCCTCCTAAATAGTCAAAATCTGCCTCCTCGACTCTACAGCCTTCGGAGCCAAAGGAGAGCACCATTATGGTGTCAGAGTCGGTTCCAAGTGTTTCAGTGGAATCAGCAGTTGAATCTGCTACTTGGAGCCGATCTGTCGATTCCCTACCGGTTTCTGTGTTACTGAAGTCTCCAGTGCCCGCTAGGTCAAGATTTCCTATTATGTCTTCCAGGTGCCTTTCGGAAGAAGATGTGGAGAGAGGGTAGTGTTGAGACTCTTGAAGTCATCTGCTTTACCAAAATTATTATTGGCTCCGACCCAGTCGGCTCCGGCGCCACTGGATCCAGCTTTGCCCTTGTCTGCTATTCCTCCTGCGAGCCATGTTGGTCCTTCGGAGCCGAAGTGCTTGGTGCCATGGTGGAACTATCAGTTCCAGCTCCCTTTGTCGCTACTTTGGAGCTGGGTTTGGCTCCGACATGCTCGGTGCCGTCCGTCATGTCCAGGGGCCAAAGCTCTCCTGTCGGCACCAATGGAGAGGGTTGGAATCGATCTTTGGTTCCGAGCCTTCCTCTCGGTACATCGGCCAGGGTGAGCTTGGACCCTGCATCTACCTCGGAGCCGACTGCTCTGGTTCTGACGTCAACCTTTGTCTCTTCGGAGCGGAGGAGGTCTTCGAAGCTGGAGAGGTCAGCGTTTGAGATGATGAGGAGTGTGCTATCTCATTCTCCAGCTCCTACCAGTGGTACCAGCACTCTCCCCCCAAGAGCACCCACTTCGGTCTCAGCCCCTACTCTCTCCGGAGACAGCAGAGACCCTCAGCCTCAGGAGCCATCGGCTGATGGCCCCCACTCTTCCGAGGCCTCCCCAGAATGTCCTTTCGAGGAGCCTCCCCGGAAGAGGTTATGTAAGAGGAAGCATGTTGACTCCCAGGATGAATCTTTGACATCGGACACTGACTTCGAGGAGTCTGAAGGGTCCCCCAAGTCGTCCTCTGATGATGTCTCCTTTGTGGACATCTTGGAGATCCTTAAGCAGAGGTGCGACTGGCCCACTGTCAACCCTTCTGATGAGGAGTCGGTGTACTTGAAGGCTTTTGGGTCTCAGCCTTCTGCCTCTTGGGTGTCTCCACCTTTTGACGAACTGATGGATCTAATTAGTCGAAAGGTGTGGGATACTCCTGATGCCGTGGAGCCAGTCCCCAGGAGACCTAATAAGTTTCTGTCTGCCCCTCCTGGTAAAGGGTTTTTGTCTAAGGGCGTTCCCGTAGATGCCATGGTGGTGGCGGCCACAAAGGAGGAGCTGGCGGTGACTTCTTCCTCTGTTCATCCGCCAAACAAGGATTTTCGACAGATGGACAGATTTGGGAAGCATATCTTTAGTTCAGCGGCATTTACCCTTTGATCGTTGAACTATCTCACTCACTTCACGAGATTGCAGTGGGATCTCCTCAAGGAGTTAGGAGATTCTATACAAGGTGCGTGTACTGAGGGAGTCCCTGACAAGATTTCTGCTCAGTTGTCCACCTTAAATTCTATAGTTAACTCCTCCATGCGGCTTATCTCCTATGCTGCTGGTGGAGCAAGTAGAGCAGCGGGTTCAGGAGTTGCCCTGAGGCGTCACTCCTGGATGCGCTTGTGTAATTTTGCGGAACCGTTTAAGTCTACTTTCACCAACTCCCCATTTGATGGTCCCTCATTGTTTGGTTCTAAGGTGAAGGATACACTCACTCAGTGTGAGCAAAAAGGAAAGACGCTTTTGACCGTGGGAGTACGTTTTACTGTTCCCTCTCGACCATACCCCAAAGGTCAAAGGGGAGGTAAAATGTGGTTCAGAAAGTCCCAGAGGGTCTTTCCGGACACACAGGGTGAACCCTCCTTCAGAGGCAGAGGAGGAGGAGGAAATGGGAGACGTCACCCTAGAGGCAGGGGAGGTCCGCAGTACCAGCAAGGCCGTGATTCCTTTCGGGGACGGCCTTATCAGCGCTCCTGATGTTGGGCCCAACTGCGTTTCTCTGGGGCCGGTCGGGGGTCACATTTCTTTGTATCCAGAAGCCTGGCTAAATATCATTCAAGACAAATGGGTACAAAGAGTTGTTACCAGAGGCTGTATCATACCCTTTTCCCTTCCACCATTTGTTCCCAAGAAGATCCCAGATGTACCCCCAATCACAGGGATCAGGCAACTGTGGAGATCAACAAGTTGCTCTTAAAAAGAGTCATCCAGTCCGTCCCAGCAGACCAGATAGGATCCGGAACTTACTCCAGGTTCTTTTTAGTACCAAAACGAACCGAAGATTGGATGCCAGTTTTGGACCTCAGCAGATTAAACGAATCCGTGAAGAAGGACAAGTTTCGGATGGTAACACTGCAGTCGATACTCCCGTTGTTAGGGAAAGACTGTTGGATGTGCTCTCTAGATCTCCAAGATGCCTACTACCATATAAAAATGGACAAGGCGTCCAGGAGCCATCTATGCTTCCAGCTGGGAGCCAGTCACTATCAGTTTCGTGCTCTGCCCTTTGGTCTCACCACAGCCGTCAGGGTGTTCACCAAATGCATGGCAGTAGTGACATCTCACCTGAGACGTCGGGGATTCTAGTTGTTTCCGTATTTGGACGACTGGATCCTGACCGCCCCCACCAGGCATCTACTCCTCCAAAACAGGGACGCCACTATTCAACTTTGTGCTCAGTTAGGGATCTCCATAAACTGGGAAAAATCTGCATTATTGCCCTCTCAATCTGTGATTTTTATAGGCGGAGAGGTAGACACAGTGAACATGACAGTTTGTCTCCCTGCCGAAAGGGCACAAAACTTAATCTCTCAAATTCAATGTCTTCTCCCGTTGCGGAAGGTCAAAGCGAAGTGGGTTCTTCAGCTCCTCGGGGCTATGGCCTCCACCATTCTATTAGTACCATTAGCCAGGTTGCACATGAGAATTCTCCAGTGGCTTCTGTCTTCCCAATGGTCCTTTCAATATCTCCCTCTGAGTCATCCTATCCTGCTGACAGAATCATGCAAGAAGGACCTTCTTTGGTGGATAGCTCCCAACCAGTTGATCATGGGCGCCTCCTTTGTTTCTGCCCAACCCGTTGACAGTGTGACCACGGATGCCTCCCAGATCGGGTGGGGGGGGCATTATCTCGGCAGGACTGTCCAAGGCACATGGCAAGAACACGTGGCTCAAAAGGGACAAACCAAAAACCACGCAAGGTAGACAGAGTGCACGGATTGTACCAATAGAATCCATACTATGAACAAGTAATCCAGCACAAAGAGAAGGTAAAAATATATAAAGGCTTTATTGTGGCAACTCCATGTAGAATAATAAGCAAACCAGTTTCGGCTGAAGATTCAAGCCTTCCTCAGTGCAACAAAATATTCCATTAGAGCACATCCTATGACCGCTTTTATATCATTATATTTAAGGGGATACACCTGAATAGATTATTGTTAGACAGAACAACCAAGTCAAGATCTAACTTAATTCATTAAGGCCAGGTCTAAATAAAGCCCCTAGCCTAATAATCCAAGAGGATTCCTTATTATTTAATATGTCATGCCAACCTGCTTTGGACGTTCTGTGCATTTGAATTTTATCTATTATGGTGAAATTAAATTTAGCAGTTGTGTGTGGTGGTATGCTTATAAAGGGCGTTGGAAATTCTTTTATTTCTTATCTCACTTAAATGTTTGCTTATGCGATGTCTGAAGGGTCTTGATGTCTGTCCAACATAAAAGGATGAACAAGTGCAGGTAGCTAGATAAATGATCCAGTCACTACTGCAATTACCAAAAACTCTAATCTGATACACTTTAGAAGTATTACAGCTGGTAAATTCTTTGGTTTTGAAAATGTGTGTACATGCGCTACAGTGACCACAAGGGACACAACCAACTAGTGTATCACCAAATAATGTTTTTTTGCATAGGTACAGGTGGATTGTGACATTTGTAGTGAGTGAAATACGAGTTAATGGTTCTGCCTCTATGGTAAGAGAATAAATATCTGTCTTGAAGTACCCCATTTAGGTGTCCATGTGCAAGTAGAATATCCCAATGATTGTTAGTAATATCTCTGAATCTTGAAGTGTTACTACCAAATGTTGTCACTAGTCTAACTGGTTGTGAATCTTGTGCCTTGTGTTGACTAGTTCTGTTTTGGTATTCCAAAAGTTGGGAGATCTCAGTTTGGTTTACCTGGGTTACAGCTTGGGAAATGTCATTTTTGCTGTAGCCTCTAGTTACCAGCCTATTTGTTAAATCCTGTTGATACTCATGGTGAATTGGTTCGGAAGAGCATATACGTTTTATATGTAAATATTGGGACTTGGGGATGTTCTTGATAATGTGGCGGGGATGGTGAATGGAAGCATGAAGTAAAGTATTGTATTTTGGAAACTTTCTATGTACCCGAGTTTCCAACGTATGATCTTCTTGTCTAGTAACAACTACATCCAAAAAATGATTTGTTGATATTCAATGTTGAGTGTAAATTTAATATCCCATCTGTTGTCATTGAGATATCTAACAAATTCATGTACATATGTTACATTACCCCGCCACACCATCCAACAATCATCTAGATAACGTCTCCAGATGTCTAACTCATCTAAAAAGGAATTGTTGTTGGTGTTATAAATTAGCTGCTCTTCAAAAAAACCCATAAATAGGTCAGCATAAATGGGAGCAAAGGAAGCTCCCATAACTGTACCTCTGACCTGCCAATAAGACTTACCATAAAAATAGAAAATATTTTTAGTTAAGACATGTTCTGTTATGGTAAGTAGAAAATTGTTGAAACCAGGAGTGTATAATTTAGATTTCTCTAGCCAGTATTGAATGGCCTGTAGACCAGCCCCATGTGGTATACTAGTGTAGAGGGAGGTGACATCCAGTGTGCAAAGGTACCAGTTAGATTCCAATTGTGTATCCTGAATAATATTCAGAAATTCGGTGGTATCTTTTAGTCTGGACCTAACCATGGACAGTAACCGTTGTAAGTATTGAGTCAGGAAGGCAGACAAAGGTTCGGTTAAAGAACCCTTGCCAGATACAATTGGTCTGACTGGGGGACATGTAGGATTTTTATGTATCTTCGGGAGTAAATATAGGTACTGAGGGATCGGATCTGAAACCTTAAGTTGTTTGCATGTTTGTTGATTGATGATGCGTTCCTCCATGGCTAGATCTAAGAAGGAATCAATCTGTTTTTTTTAAATTTGGCGTAGGATCAACAATCATGTGTATATAGAACCGGGCATCAGATAGTTTATCTGCCTCAGCCTGATAACATCTCCCAGTCCATAACTACAATGCCACCTCCCTTGTCAGCTGGTAAAATGACTATATTATGATTAGAACTGAGTTCATTTAATGCTTGATGTTCTTGCTTTGTCAGGTTATGTTTGATTAGTTGATACCCTTGAGAGAAGTGCAAATCCTTTAAAACACATTCTTTAAATATAGCCACATGTTTATCCATGGGGGGGTTGGAACTCGGATCTTCCAAACTGAAACCCAGTAGATCTTTGAGTGTTTTCAATATCTGAAAAAAATATTTTGAGATTAAGTAATCTACAAAAACTATTCAATTCATTGACTAAAACATGCTCAGGTAAAACAGAAGTAGGTACAAAACTGAGACCCTTATTCAGTACTTTATTATGTATATCTGACAATTCGTATGAGGAGATATTGTGTACATTATCTATTGAGTTACAATTTTCTGTAGCAATTGCTGTATGTTCTGTGTGTTTCTTTCTATGTTTTCTGCCCCCTCTACATTTTTTGTGCCTAAAGGGTCTAAAGGTTGTTTGCGTTTGGCAGCTGGAGAATCTTGGTTAGGAGGGCAATCAAAATCAGTGGCAGAGGAGGATTCATCCTCTGAAGTGCCACTTGGTGATTGAACTGTTTTTCTAAGTATAGATCTTGGTCTATTCCTTCTGCTGGTAGGTTTGTAACCGGGATCAGAAAACCGGACACTTTTTTGGATGACAAGAGGTTTCCCTTTTTCATAGTCAGCAATGTCTCTTTGGAATTTCTGAGTTTTCTTTTTAATGTCTCGTGGTGTTATGTTTTTAAGTTTATATGCTTTAAACAATTTAAGGTGCCAAATGGTGGCCCTTAGTGTTCTCATATTCTTAGTCAGTTTTTGAAATAACACACCACAAAGATGTTTGGCATCCACCATGTCATTAGTAAAACCACTAGAATTGGGTGGCTGTAAGCCAAAAACATCCAAATTGTCTTTGTCAGCAAAGAGGCCCTTCAAAAACATAACACCACGAGGTTTAAGAATTAGAATTCAACCACTGGTGGGTTTAATTGATGACCAGCTGTCAACAGATTGGGCCCAAACACAACACCAAGCATCTATGCTGTTTGTAGATACACTAATTGCATATTATGAAAGGATGATTGAAATACAGACAATAGAAATTAATGTCAATTGTCAAGAAGCAAAGACTTATGAGTCTGAAAGCTTTTTCAATAGCCATTTGACCAATTTGGCTAAGGACTTAGCCACATTAGAAGAACAACTCATTAAAAAGAAAACTCAGAAATTCCAAAGAGACATTGCTGACTATGAAAAAGGGAAACCTCTTGTCATCCAAAAAAAGTGTCCAGTTTTCTGATCCCGGTTACAAACCTACCAGCAGAAGGAATAGACCAAGATCTATACTTAGAAAAACAGCGCAATCACCAAGTGGCACTTCAGAGGATGAATCCTCCTCTGCCACTGATTTTGATTGCCCTCCTAACCAAGATTCTCCAGCTGCCAAACGCAAACAACCTTTAGACCCTTTAGTCACAAAAAATGTAGAGGGGGCAGAAAACATAGAAAGAAACACACAGAACATACAACAATTGCTACAGAAAATTGTAACTCAATAGATAATGTACACAATATATCCTCATACAAATTGTCAGATATTCATAAAGTACTGAATAAGGGTCTCAATTTTGTACCTACTTCTGTTGTACCTGAGCATGTTTTAGTCAGTGAATTGAATAGTTTTTGTAGATTACTTAATCTCAAAATATTTTTTTCAGATATTGAAAACACTCCAAGATCTACTGGGTTTCAGTTTGGAAGATCCGAGTTCCAACCCCCCATGGATAAACATGTGGCTATATTTAAAGAATGTGTTTTAAAGGATTTGCACTTCTCTCAAGGGTATCAACTAATCAGACATAACCTGACAAAGCAAGAACATCAAGCATTAAATGAACTCAGTTCTAATCATAATATAGTCATTTTACCAGCTGACAAGGGAGGTGGCATTGTAGTTGTGGACTGGGAGATGTATCAGGCTGAGGCAGATAAACAACTATCCGATGCTCGGTTCTATATACACTTGATTGTTGATCTTACGCCAAATTTTAAAAAACATATTGATTCCTTCTTAGATCTAGCCGTGGAGGAAGGCATCATCAATCAACAAACATGCAAACAACTTAAGGTTTCAGATCCGATCCCTCAGTACCTATATTTACTCCCGAAGATACATAAAAATCCTACATGTCCACCAGGCAGACCAATTGTATCTGGCAAGGGTTCTTTAACCGAACCTTTGTCTGCCTTCCTGACTCAATACTTACAACCGTTACTGTCCATGGTTAGGTCCAGACTAAAAGATACTACCGAATTTCTGAATATTATTCAGGTTGCAGTGGTGGTGCTGCGGTAGCGTTGTCGCCTCTCAGTTAGACGTTGCCCATTCGATTCTCAGTTAGAGCGTCTTCTGTGTGTAGACATGCGTGAATGGGCGTTCATTCGTTGAAGGTTGTGCGTTAGGCCCTGCAAGCCAGCACGTAAAAATCTACTGCCAATCATTAGCGGACCGGAGTTCCACTGTGGCGACCCCTAACTGGGAAAAAGCCAAAAGACACAAACAAATTCAGGATACACAATTGGAATCTAACTGGTACCTTTGCACACTGGATGTCACCTCTCTCTACACTAGTATACCACATGGGGCTGGTTTACAGACCATTCAATACTGGCTAGAGAAATCTAAATTATACACTCCTGGTTTCAACAATTTTCTACTTACCATAACAGAACATGTCTTAACTAAAAATATTTTCTATTTTTATGGTAAGTCTTATTGGCAGGTCAGAGGTACAGCTATGGGAGCTTCTTTTGCTCCCATTTATGCTGACCTATTTATGTGAAGAGCAGCTAATTTATAACACCAGCAGCAATTCCTTTTTAGATGAGTTAGACATCTGGAGACGTTATCTAGATGATTGTTGGAAGGTGTGGCGGGGTGATGTAACATATGTACATGAATTTGTTAGATATCTCGATGATAACAGATGGGATATTAAATTTACACTCAACATTGAATATCAGCAAATCGTTTTTTTGGATGTAGTTGTTACTAGACAAGAAGATCATACGTTGGAAACTCGGGTACATAGAAAATTTCCAAAATACAATACTTTACTTCATGCTTCCAGTCACCATCCCCGCCACATTATCAAGAACATCCCCAAGTCCCAATATTTACGTATAAAACGTATATGCTCTTCTGAACCAATTCACCATGAGTATCAACAGGATTTAACAAACAGGCTGGTAACTAGAGGCTACAGCAAAAATGACATTTCCCAAGCTGTAACCCAGGTAAACCAAACTGAGAGATCCCAACTGTTGGAATACCAAAACAGAACTAGTCAACACAAGTCACAAGATTCACAACCAGTTAGACTAGTGACATTTGGTAGTAATACTTCAAGATTCAGAGGTATTATTAACAATCATTGGGATATTCTACTTGCACATGAACACCTAAATGGGGTACTTCAAGACAGATGTTTAGTCTCTTACTGTAGAGGCAGAACCATTAACTGGTATTTCACTCACTATAAACATCACAATCACCTGTACCTATCCAAAAAACATTATTTGGTGATACACTAGTTGGTTGTGTCCCTTGTGGTCACTGTAGCGCATGTACACACATTTTCAAAACCAAAGAATTTACCAGCTGTAATACTTCTAAAGTGCATCAGATCAGAGTTTTTGGTAATTGCAGTAGTGACTGGATCATTTATCTAGCTACCTGCACTTGTTCATCCTTTTATGTTGGACAGACATCAAGACCCTTCAGACATCGCATAAGCGAACATTTAAGTGAGATAAGAAATAAAAGAATTTCCAACGCCCTTTATAAGCATACCACCACACACACAACTGCTAAATTTAATTTCACCATAATAGATAAAATTCAAATGCACAGAACGTCCAAAGCAGGTTGGCATGACATATTAAATAATAAGGAATTCTCTTGGATTATTAGGCTAGGGGCTTTATTTAGACCTGGCCTTAATAAATTAAGTTAGGTCTTGACTTGGTTGTTCTGTCTAACAATTATCTATTCGGGTGTATCTCTTTAAATATAATGATATAAAAGCGGACACTAGGATGTGCTCTAAAGGAATATTTTGTTGCACTGAGGAAGGCTTGAATCTTCAGCCGAAACTGGTTTACTTATTATTCTACATGGAGTTGCCACAATAAAGCCTTTATTTATTTTTACCTTCTCCTTGTGCTGGATTACTTGTTCATAGTAAGAACACGAGGTTCACCTACATATCAATGTTCTGGAGATGAGAGCGATGCTCCTGGCCATTGCAAGCACTTCACGACCTTCTTCCTCCTCTAGGGACTATTGCGATACAATCAGACAGCATGTCAGTAGTTTGGTATATCAACAAACAGGGCGGTCCCAGATCTTACCCACTCTGTCGAGAGGCCATGCGAGTTTGGGAATGGGCGATTTCTTCCCAGCGCTTTCTGGTTGCAACTCACATTCCAGGGACGACCAACGTGATAGCCGACAAGCTCAGCCGGGCGATTCTACTGCCTCACGAGTGGTCTCTGAAACGAGAAACCACTGAACAGATTTCCCAAAAATGGGGACAGCCTTGCTGCAACCTTTTTGCCAGTCCAGTCAATGCCAAATGCGCAGCTATTTTTCCCTCATTCCCCCTCCATGGAAGACGTTCTGGCTCACGATTGGCCCATGGGACTTCTGTATGCCTTTCCTCCATTTCCTCTCATTTCCAAAGTAATTCAGAAAGCCAGTCACCTGGGAAGCAAGTTAATCCTCATTGCTCCATACTGGCCTTCTCAGGTCTGGTTCGCCTTCCTTGAGCCTCTTCTCCTGGACTATCCTTGGATCCTGGACCCAGCTCCAGATCTTTTGACTCACGTGTCAGATTTGTTACATCCCTCAATCCACACCCTCAAATTGCCAGCCTGCCTCCTCCAGTTCCATCCCTAGTCAGGCTTCATGATGTATCATCCTCAGTATCACATATTTTTATGTCCTCCCATAAACCTTCGACTAGGAGGCTGTATGGCAGTAAATGGAAAAGATTTTCTGTTTGGGCACAGAAAATGAATGTAGATCCCTACACTGCTTCTATCCCTGTGATTTTGGAATTTCTCTCTGAGCTTTTCCAGCAAGGATCTGCCGCTGCCACTATCAGAGTCCAGTTGGTGGCAATTTCTCATTTTCACTTAGGGTTTCTAGATACCAGTTTAATGTTTCATAAGCTATGCAAGACCTTTTTGAAAGGAGCCACTCTATTGAGACCACCGCTGCAAGAACCTGTGGCTTCTTGGGATTTAAATTTTGTGTTGTCCAAACTGACTTCTCCCCCGTTTGAACCTTCCCACTCATCTTCATTGAAATTTTTGTCTTGGAAGACTTTGTTTTTGGTAGCTATTACGTTAGCTAGACGGGTATCGGGGCTACAAGCCTTGTCTGTTAAGCCACCTTATTTGATCTTTCACAAAGACACGGTGTCACTGCATACTAATCCCTCCTTTGTCCCCAAAGTTTGTTCCCCTGCTACCTTAAATCAATCCATAGAACTCCCAGTTTTCTTCCCTAATCACTGTAATGCAGCTGAATACTGTGTTCATCAGCTGGACGTTCGTAGGCAACTACATTTTTATTTACAGCGGACCAAGTAATTTAGGAAATCAGATCAACTATTCATTTACTTTTCTGACTCCAGATTGGGCTTACCAGTTTCTAAAGTGACACTGTCTAACTGGATTTCCAGTTGCTTAGCCTTTATCTACAGTTCGGAGGGCAGACCTTTACCCTGCAGGATCAAGGCTCATTCTACCAGGTCGCTGTCTACCTCTGCAGCCTTTCAAGCCAGGGTTCCACTTAATAATATTTGTGCAGCAGCTACGTGGGCTACCCCTCACACTTTTATTACACATTACAAATTGGATTTGGCTTCCAGGGGTAGAGCATCCTTTAGCTTCACGGTGCTTAGGAGTATTTTCCAGTGAGCCACCCAAGAATAAGGCGCTAGGGACGCTGTCCCATACGTAAAAATGAAGGTGAGATAGGACTACACAACATAAAGAAGTTATGTACTCACCATAACGTTCCATGTTGGTAGTCCATCTCACCCTTCATTTTTACCAACCCGCCCTCCTGCCCCCATCCTGGAAGATCTGGAGATAATAATAATAATAATTTGGTTATCTTTGGTTGAAGACCCTTTAGTATTGGTTTGTCTGTTATGTCTTTTTCTTCTAGTGAGCAGCAAACAATATCTGGGGTTTGTACTGATGCATTATGGGATACCTGCTTAGCCACGAGCCAACCAGAAGTCTTCGAGCATGTAAATCGGCAGAGTCGGAGCCGAGGATCAGCTCCGAACCCATATGTAAAAATGAAGGGTGAGATGGACTACCAACATAGAACATTTTGGTGAGTACATAACTTCTTTTTATGACTTCTCAGATTTCTGATTCAGATTCTTAGGAGAGAGTGACTTCAGACAGTCTCTTTGAACAGTTATTTAACTGAAGCTATTTTCAGAATGAATTTGTTGTTTCATTGTAACTGTTTCCAGAATGAATTCATTGCTTCATTTGGAGTATAATGATAATCCATGGTTACTGAAGAAATGTTATGATTTATTACAACTTTAATTTCCAAAACTTATTCTTAATCTTGCTGTTCTTTAATCTTTGGAGGATGTTTTTGTCACAGCGTGTAACTTGCCTGACAAGTCATCCTGCTTGGCCCCAAGAAAGCAGATAGATTCTCATGATCTTTCTTGCAAAATTCCACGAGGAAAATCCAGTGGTACCTGAATCTGAATGGTCCCAATATCAGCATTCCGTGACATTTCAGATTCCAATTTTGGGATTTAAGTAGTGAGCTTTTGTTGTGGATACACCACATTTGTCAATCCAGGTCTTCCATTTTCCCTCCTTGCTCCAGCCGTCTGTCACAACAGACGCCTTGGACTTCATGGGACCAGTGTCTCTGGGTATAAAAGTGCAGGGCCTTTAGAACAGAGGGAGCAGACCAAAATAGGCAAACGTAAGCATAAAAGAGATTTGGCACTTATAAATGCTCTCATCTCTCTCAGTCATTAGTGGTCCCAAGAACCTATACAAGTGTTTACAGATAACACCACAGTGATGTCGAACAGACTAACCATGGTAGTCCAGACTATAGCTTTTCAGCAGAATCTCACTCTGCAGGCATTTTACGTACAGTCTCAGCAAAACTGTGTGGCAGACAGGCTGAGCAGGTCCAAGACATATAACCCTCATGAGTGGAAATTGAATCATGGGATCTTCCAAGTATGGATCCAGTTTTTTGAAGCACCTCAAATAGATCTTTCTGCCTGCAAGCATACCGATCATTTGGCAAAATTCTACCCCAGGATTTCATGCTAAAAGGCCTAGAAGACCGATTTTTTTTTATTTTTCTTGGACAGGGATGTTTCTTCATGCTTTTTCATCCTTTCCAGTAATATTCAGGGTGATTCTGAAAATTCTGAAAAGCTCTGCTAAGATAATTGTGGTGACTCTCTCCTTGACCAGGTAACAGTGATTCTTCCTTCTTTTGTAAATTGCCAGAGACACTTACCACAAGCTTCCTCACAGACTGGATCTACTCTCACTAGTCAAGGGGTGTTTTATGTATCTCATCCCCAAAGTACTGCAACTAAATGCCTGGATGATAGAATTTTAGTACATTTTAGGCACCTTTTTTCCTGATGACATGTAACAAATATTAATGGAGGTAAGAAAACCTGCTACTAGAAAGGCATATATATTAGTCAATGGAAAAGGTTTTCTAGTTGGTGGTAAGTAAAGAACCAACACCCATCCTTCCTCCTCCCATTGTGTCCAGGGTGTAGTAATCTACCCATATACACAGAGGTAAAATAGCAGTGATCCACATGAGGAATATAGTATAGTGGTGTTAGTAAACTTGGCATAGTAGTAGATTTTCAATGATCATTGATGCAGTAGCCAGATGCTGCGGTGGTACGGCGGTAGCATTGTTACCTCACAGCAAGAGGTTCTCCCATTCGATTCTCGGCTTGGCTTGGGAGTGCCTTTTGTGTGGAGTCTGCATGTCCTCCCCGCGGTTGGGTAGCGTTCGAAAGACATGCGTGCG